>NC_092764.1:57926613-58235817 GCF_047496795.1 Chiloscyllium punctatum | reverse complement strand
CCTCTAACAGGTCCTGGCTAATCAAGTCCCACAGAGCTGAACACAACTCAATCGATTCTGGGAGTTTTATTCTTTTCTAAAGACTCAGGGCCTTGGTCAGCTCATCCAGAGATAATGGCTGGTCCAGCCTCTCTTGCATGCTGTTGTCTATGACCTCTGTGATAGAGGACAGGAAAGACTAAGCCATATGATCTGCTTATTTACTTTGTTGCTATTTTCAGAACTGTCCTGTGAGAAAATGGGCTGCTTTTTTTCCCCTACATTGTTATTATTAACATTATCCGTCACATTATTACACTTCAAAAGTGCTTCACTTGGTGCTGGAAATATGAAGCCATGAAAAGAGTTATGTAAAGGTTCTTTATTTTGTTTCAGTTGTCTGGTGTCTGACATAAGGGTCTTTTACTCAGATTGTCTCCTCATGGTGAGTTTTCTCAGGCTGTTTGAGCTGGAAGTGCATTCCAGCCCAGTCTAACCCTCCCAACAGGGGTCACTAGATACCATTGAACGCTCCCACTTTGTGATCAAGTCTGGAGGGGGATGATCTAAATATGACAATTTTAAAACAAGAATTGTTGTAGGGATGTGGGTGACACCACCAATGCTTTATTTGTCAGGCATCACTCGTTATGTTTTGAAGGTGGCCGGGGACTTCTTTTTAACCTAATAATTGAGTTTACAACTGATTGGCTTCCTGAACGACTTCATGGGGCAGTGCGTGTGGTCACGTGGGGGTAATATTGGGTAGTGCTATTCTCAGAAGGACACTCCTGAAAGCAGGACTCCACAGTGAACATCATTGCACTCCTGTAATGATCAGACCACCTCAAGGATTTCTGATATTCAGCAGAACAATCTGTCATGTGTGTTATGAACCGGAGGGCGGCGTTTTGCCATGGTTACCTGTTTTCAGTTTTCTTTTATTTTAAAAAGTAATACACTTGAAGAACAGTTTAATTCCTATATATTCCGGGAGGTTCGATATTGCTATGAGGGGCACTGTGCTGGACTGTTTAAATGAATTTCACAATGATCTTATTAAAATGATGCCTAGTTATTTCTGAAGATAGTTATTTCCGGCAGGATGTCTGAAACAATAAAGCACAGACATTCTCATAATAGTCTCAATATTATGATGCTTTAAAAAAACACGATTAATAAAATGTCTTGCAGCAACTTAAAACTAACTTGTTAGGAAAGAAGTTCCATTTTTCAGCTTCTTTGGTGTACCTTAGTAATATCTGAGTCTTCATGTTCAAAAAATGTCCTGTTAAATGCGGGGAGGAAAAAAATGTGCACAGTAAGATCCCGGAAAGGTGAATGATTAGCGAATCTATTTTTTCGTGATATTAGCTAAGGGGAAGGCGTTGTAGGCAAAACACCAGAGGAATTCCCACTCCAGCAGGCAATCCCAATGTGTCCGTGGAAGAATTGCAACCTGCCACCAGTTCGTTGGACACGAACTGAAACTTCAACTCGGTCTTGCACGCAAAGAAGTGTTAGCTCCCTGTGGGAATATGCTCCGCTGCCCATGACTCATTATTTACGCCAGTGCTGGGAATGCAACAGGTTTTGTTGGACTCAGTGCCTTGTTTATTTTCAGGCGACCGGTTGTAAATGGCAACAAGCGAGAGCAAATTAAAAATAGCGCCCGTCCTGAAATGTGAAGAGAATGAGTTCAGTCAGTGACAAGTCGCGTCCGTTCCCTCTTTAAGCCGCTGCCTGAGTGAGTCTTACTTCCGGGTTGCGTCAAGGTCTGCTTCGCTGAGATAGCTCCTTCAGGGATACAGTCTGGGATTAGGGCCACTCTCTAACACACACACACACACACCGGGACTGTGTGTCCTTTACCAACTCGGTTTATGTGCAGTGTTAAGGAAGGAGTTTGACTATGGCGACTATAACGTGCAGAGTGCAGTATCTGGATGACACGGACCCGTTCGTTTGCACCAACTTCCCTGAGCCCAGGAGACCGCCGACCTACAACTTGTATGAAACCATCCCTTTAATAGAGCAAGTGGCGGGAGTTCACAAGCTGCTGGACTCCCCGCTAAAGGTAAGCTTCATTCTGAGGGCAAGAGACTGACTCATGGTTCGCCCTGGACTTTTTAGACAATCGTCGATAAACACAGTATCGCCCCCTCTCCCCCTCCCCCCATCCCGGGTGGAGGCTATTGCCCTGTTGCTGCAAAGCTCCTCCACAGGTGTACTCATAGGAAAGGGGACAAACCCTGGCTCAGGGAGCTCAGCTTTCTCATTACCTTTCACTGTCAGTTCTAGTTAGATCCTCTGTTCTAAAATAAAAAATGTCATCCGATTTGAATTTCGTAACTGACTTCCTCTGGTTAGACACTGGGTTTCTTTTGAACAATGGGGGGTGACCTCGAATGTCCATAAACACTTGAAAGCGTTAAAGGGACCATTGCCCTCTTCCCCCCCCCCCCCCCCCCCGAAACATTTAAAATGGCTTGGACTCTCCGGATTGTGCAATTACCATTTGAAAGGTGCCAGCATCTTCCAAGCAGTTTGAAGGGTATCCTTCTGGCAGCCAATTCTGTTCTTCGTTTCTGTTATCCTCCCTCCCTTTATTGGATTGTTTTGTTGAATCTTTCTGCCTGATGATTGTGAAGTCTTTTTAAAAATATATTCCTGTTGGTGCATTGAGAAATGTGGTAGCTGGAATTCATGACCCCTCCATACTGTTAGTTGGAATACCCACATCTTGTGTTGTCGGTAATAATTAGCGGTTAAGGTCCTGTACAAGTGCAGCTAGAACTACAGAAAGGGACAGGACGCTCGAATGTCAGATTGCCTCAAGCCAGTGAGTTCAACACCAACTCCGCCCCCTTCGACGGTTGACAATTTAAATTCACTTTGATGACAGTAAAACCATCATGAAACTGCTGGTTTGTTGACAATTCCAAGCTGTTCCAGTGGTATCCTTTTGGGGAAGAAGCATACCATCCTTACCCAGTCTGGTTTATATACAACTCCAGACCCACACACTTTTTATTCTGACTCTTGAATGGCAGTTCTAGATTGCCAGGTCCTGGCTCAGTGCTGATGTACAAAAGAGGAATATTGTGTATAACAGACATCTGGCGAACATATTGATGGCTTGGCACACATTGTAATCTACTGTAACCACAGTATCCTAAAGGCATTGTTGATACAGAATGACCGTGGTGGGAAATTCATTGTTTTCCTGTACACTCACTTCCATGTTCTTGGCTTATTTGGACTGTTGTTCAAAAGCAGTATTCCTGATTTTAAAATACCGTGTTAAATGTTTGTTGTTCATTGGTAGCATTCTTGCTTCTGAGTCAGAGTTGTGGGTTCAAAGCCCACACTTGAGCACATAAACAGGGCAGTCTTGAGGAAGTGCTGCACTGTGTGTCACCATTCGGTCTAGTCATTAATCTGTTCTGTCAGGTGGATACACAGGATCCCATGCTGTTATTTGAAGATCTCCCAGTGTCAGGGCCAATGTTTGTAGTTCACAATAATTAAATGCTTCTGATATCTTTGCTGAGTTCTGCTGCATCTTATAAGACACATCTTTATAAGCATTTAATCTTGTACTCAACTAGGCAATTCACAAAAAAATGCTGATTTTTAAGGGGAAAAGCCAATGTTTATGCTTTATGAGAGGAGAGTGCTGTTTGGTTGGCAAGAAAACTCTGATCGATAGAGGCATTGTCATGGAGAATTCAGCAGTTAATGATGATTGACAGATAACTTCTTCCAGGTTTTGTTTAAATTTTAAACCAAACAGGTTGACTTTGGTCCATTTCTCAGAGCCGTGCCATGACGTGTTGAAGTCGGAACAGTGCATGTATGTGTTCTTTCCATCGAAAGAATAGGACCCTGTGTATTAATAAATTCAGCTTCCAGTACATGCAAGGGTGTTGTACTGGAAACCCACCTGACAATCCTAATTTGGTTGGCAGCATAATTCTTCACACATAGGATTAGCCAGCAAATGCTGTCTAATTCAAGAATGCCATCTAATGTCAGACTCTGTATTGCAAATGTGGACTGTTTATATATGGTCAGTGCCTTGCTTGTTGGGAAAACCTAAAGGAATGTGCTGTTTGAAACAATCTTTTGAATGCAAGGCCTACAAACCTGGCTTCATACCAGCTCTGAAGTTTCTATACCCCAGAATTTATTTGTGTAATAGCAACATGAAATACCTGAAGCTCAAACATTTGAGTTATCTTACCTGAGGTAGACTGTGGAGTTTTCAGGACCAAAAGTGATTGTGCCTCACATAGTAATATACAGGCAATGAGAAATGTTCTAATCAGGTTATCTTGCAGGATGGCTTTGATACTCCTATTTCCACATGAAATAGGGTCTGTTCCGGCCCTATTTGTGAGGTTTTCAATAAGGCCAACTTTCACTTGCATGGAATATACCTTTTGGCTGTTCTTAACAAGCATGTTACAGACCATATCCCAACTAGTCCATGCTTAGGAAACTCATGACACTGTATCCAATATTAACTGTGATTCTGCAGTGAGAGAACATTTGCTGGATAATGCATAACCGTATAAATGACAATTTTGCCCTTGAAATAAAAACTCTTACAAATTGTCCTGTTGAAAGCAAGAGAAAAAACTTTGACAATACACATTTTTCAGCAATAACTGGAAGTCTTTTCTTTACTTCAGATTCCATGTTCAATATTGCAAAATGCTTTGTGGCTTTTGACAGTTTTGTTTACTTACAAGGAGGTGTTTGTGAATAGCAACAGTGACTTTCCTCACCTACTCCCTTAGAATATAATTTGTTCCCATTGCTGCTTCACTGATAAAATGGTTGAGTAGATAAACTTCCTGGTGTCCTCCCCTGTATGATGAACATCTGATATATAACCTTTTGCCTTCCTTCTAATTTTCTGAATGGTAATTTTCTGTCATTAGTTCCTTCTATAATTAGTTACCATGTAACATCAATATGTCTGTTGCCTGTTCTGAAGATTAATTTACAACTGTCACATAGTTTGCACTTTGCTCTGAGGTAGTGAGTTGCACTGATGTGAGATGGTCAGTGCAGCTGAACACAGGCTGTGATTATTGTGGATCAACTTGGGATAGACAGCTTCAACTTCTTTGGTATCATTTATAAGCATTTATAAAGGTAAATAACCTGCCTTTACATTTCAAATGTTAGAAAAGAGTCAACTGTTAGGTCATTAGTAGCTGGAGACTAAAGAACAATTGTTTTAATTTGCATGCAGGTTTCTGCTCTGCTATAACCAGTGGAGACTAGAGAGTTAATAAACACTGTGTTTCCTTTGGGGTTGTAAATGTTCTGTTTCTATTTGGCATATTACACCTATCTTGGCTCCAAAGGAGCTATCCTTTCTAGCTCTCGGTCGATAATCTGATGTGACAGCACTGTCATTATTTTGTTTTTTAATACTTCAGTGAAGCAAATTCATCAATTTTATTATACTAAAGCAACTTTATTAGTATAAGTTATATTTCTGTATATATAAATTAGCAGCAAAAGTTATTTTTTTCAAAATATGTCACACGCCTGTACCCAAAAACACATTATCATAAGCATACATCCACAAACCTATGAGGTCACAACTAAATGATTGTATATTTATCTCTAACATAGCTGCTGGCACCTCAAGTAATTCTCAGTATGTGAGACTCTTTGAACTGTCAGAATTCATCTCCTCCTCATCTTTGCGGCCCTTCTTTCCCCTTTCTAACCCCCAGAGGTGTATTTTGACCTTTTTATGATGAAAGACTAAGACAGAGGTGATGAGCAGACTGCTCAAAGCCAATAAAGTAAACGACTTGTGAGGTCTTGAGTTTGTTTTAAAGTTAGACCAATAGAAGCAGTCTGAAGCTTCCACAGAACTAGGAGCTTTAGTTTTAGCTTTCAGCAGCAGTTACTGGGGACTTGAAGCTGGACGTGGAAGCTCTTATTCCTCTCACTGTTACACTAAAAGCTAGGGTTCTGTTTCTGCTGCTAGAATTGCATGTGAGCTAATGTATTTCACTGAATTTGCCTTTGCCAAGGATGCGCTTATGGGATGTTACTGTATTGGAACAATTAATTCGTAGTGGTTATTACTGTATATATTATCTTGTTAAGCATTTCCACAGAATTACAATTAAGCCAATTTTTAAAAAAATAAGTCTATATTTTAATGGCTGTGTAAAAATAAAGTTTGTTTTGCTTAAATTCAAGTAGTTTGACCAATAGAATTGCATCTGGAACACAACATCTTTAAAGTCAGAAAAAGTTAGGGTCTGAGTTATCATCGTACTATATTTTGAGGGGGTTTGGTTTGGTCCAATACAAGCTTCTCAAATCCTTTTCAGCTTCTCAGCCACTTCTGAAGCCCTTATTCCCCCTTTGCAACCTTTATTTCCAACTTGCAGCCCCTCTCTCCCCTTTGTGGCCTTACCATCTTTACCCAGGTGTGTCCTCAGTAGCGCCACATCCTCTGGACCATTACTGACAAACTGCTTCTTGCTGCTCTTCCGATCACAGGCAGCTGCTCTGACACATTCACTGTCAGTATCAGCTGCAAACAGGAGAGAGAAGCGGCTTCGACTGCAGAAGTAACCCTGTACAGATTCTGCCCATTCTTATGGGGCAGGTTGGGTGATCTTTCATTGGCTGTGCCTGTAATGAAAGTTCCCTGGGCGTTTTAGGGGTGAATTTTCCAAATTTCCCCTGTGTATTTTGAGTATTGCCAAACTGCTGCCACTATATGTCGATGGTGGAGGGAAAGAATGCTGAAGGTTGTGGATGGGTCTTGGTCCTGGATGGCATAAGGCTTCTTGATTGTAGTTGGAGCTATCTTCCATCACACCCTTGGCTTAGGCCCCCTAATGCTGGACACGATTTGTGGGGATCAGGCAGTATATTACTCACAGCTGATAGCTAACCTCCAATCTTGCTCTTAGAGCCATTAATCTTTTTACAGCTGGCCCCAATCTGGTTCGGGTCAATGGTAACCCTTAGGATGTTGATAGTAGGGGATTCGGTGATGTTGAATGTTAAGGAGGGATGATTATATTCTGTATTATTAGAGATAGTTATTGTCTGGCACTTTGTCATGCAAACATCACTTGCTAGCCCAAATCCAAACTTTGCAAACAGGTATCTGAAATGAAGTGCTTTGACAATGTTTTCCTCGAAATTATATGTAAACCTAGGTATAAATGATAGGTCCATCATTAAATTGATGTTATGTTTGTTATTTTCTCCAAAGTTTATGCTATATTTTCCAGTCTCTTTGTTTGTACTGACAGCTTTAAGAATCCTTTAAGACCATAAGACATAGGAGCAGAAGTTAGGCCATTTAATTATGGCTGATAAGTTTCTCATCCCCATTCTCCCACCTTTTCCCCATAACCCTTGATCCCCTTAACAATCAAGAACCTATCTATCTCTGTCTTAAATATATTCAGTGTCTTGGCCTCCACAGCCTTCTGTGGCAGCGCATTCCATAGATTCAACACTTTCTGGTTGAAAAAATTTCTCCTTATCTACGTTCTAAAAGGTGTTCCCTTGACTCTTGGGTCCTAGTCTTTCCTATCAATGAAAACATCTTCCCAACATCCACTCCATCCAGACCATTCAGTATTCTGTATGTTTCAGTGATGTTCCCCCCATCCCTATCCTTCTAAACTCCATCGAGTATAGACACAGAGTCCTCAAATGTCCCCTCATATGTTAAGCCTTTAATTCTTGGGACCATTCTCGTGAATCTCCTCTGGACATGCTCCAGGGCCAATATATCCTTCCTGAGACATGGGATCCAACACTGTGCACAATATTTTCGCAATATATTGATTAGTTGTTTCAAGTTCTTCACCGTATTCTGTTGGCTCTATGTGTGTACTGATATATCCAGCCCAGAAAACTCTCATTTTTAATTCCTGACCAGTACTGAGATCGTCAATGCTTGGGGGAATGTCAGTCACTTCAGTACATAAGGGAGTACATAGCTGTCTTCTTGCTGATGTGGTGTCTGGAAGTTCTGACTATTACTCATTTGGTTTTGCCATTTCTGAAGAGATCTATGAAATAATGCAAGTGGTTGCTGCTGGGATTAAATCATAGAGATGTACATGAAAACAGACCCCTCGGTCCAACCCGTCCATGCTGACCAGATATCCCAACCCAATCTAGTCCCACCTGCCAGCACCCGGCCCATATCCCTCCAAACCCTTCCTATTCATATACCCATCCAAGTGCCTCTTGAATTTTGCAATTGTACCAGCCTCCTCCACATCCTCTGGCAGCTCATTCCATACACGTACCACCCTCTGTGTGAAAACGTTGCCCCTTAGGTCTCTTTTATATCTTTCCCTCTCGCCCTAAACCTATGCCCTCTAGTTCTGGACTCCCTGACCCCAGGGAAAAGACTTTGTCTATTTATCCTATCTGTGCCCCTCATAATTTTGTAAACCTCTATAAATGTCACCCCTCAGCCTCTGACACTCCAGTGAAAACAGCCCCAGCCTGTTCAGCCTCTCCCTGTAGCTCAGATCCTCCAACCCTGACAACATCCTTGTAAATCTTTTCTGAACCCTTTCAAGTTTCACAACATCTTTCCGATAGGAAGGAGACCAGAATTGCACGCAATATTCCAACTCTTTTCTCCCAGTCGTCTTCTATCTTCACTGGTCCATCTTTCCACTGATGAAGGTAGTCACCTGACATAGACTGCACCCCGTCCCGCCCCCAACTCTAAGCACTCATTGATACACTTTATACTCAAGGGCTGTTTTATTTTGATTTTATTGTCACGTGTACTCAAGTACAAAAGTGCAGGAGTACAGTGAGAAGTGTGTAATGTTGCCATGCAAGGTGCCTTCTTACATTCAAGTACCTAGATACAGAATCTTAAGAACAGGGTAGAAAGAAAGGATAAAGTTAAAAGCTACACATTGCAGACATTCTTAGTTTTAGGTAGAAAATAAAGGAATAATGCTGAAAGTTCAAACACTTTCTTGTGTGCTTAGCCGTGGTGGGACCACACTTTGAGGAATCACCTTGAGACTGGAAGTCTGCACCGAGGCCATACTGGGCTGAGAGACCACCACACTGGGCTGTGATAGAAATCACTTGTTTGAACACCAACGAATAAACGACAGGTATTCAAGGTGGCTACATGGTCACCTCTACCCTGCCTATTGCTTAGCTTGATGTTAGCCATTTTGTTTACTTCCTATTGAAGTAGCCTTTTCCAAATAGTTTGATAAATGAAAGGGGTACATGGAACATATGAACCCCCCGACCCGCCAGTCTCATTTCAGGAATGTTGTAACCTCAATGCCAGGGAGATTGTGACATATTTTCATCCACCCATCACATTATAACCCACCCCCCCCCCCCTCATTTATCTCTCAGCCCCCTTGGCCCACAAGCCTCATTCCTGATGAAGGGCTTAGGCCCGAAACGTCCATTCTCCTGGTCTTCAGATGCTGCCTGACCGGCTGTGCTTTTCCAGCACCACACTCTTTGACACATATTTTCTTATCACTGGAATAGTAATCCAGAACCCAGGCTGCTGTTCTAGGGACATGGTTCAAACCTCACCATAGCAACATTTAATTTCCATCAGACACAAAGCTCTCTTCCTTATGCTGCCTCTATCATTGAACAACTGAGCCCTTTTCAGGTTAAGAGAGTGTGATGTCAATGTTTTATTTGCTGATGTACTTCACAGATATAATAATGACTGTACTGACATTTAATCTCCATCTTTCAGAAGTTTTGCTCACTTTGAGAGTTGGCTCCTGAGGGAGCTGGATCAGTGTCAAGGACTTAACATGTATTAATATAAGGTAACTTGGTGATGGGACATTGCCTCTGTGGAACTTTTTCAGATGGCTTGTCCTTTCCCTTTTGTAAAAAGAGAAAAGAATCTCCATCTTGTGATTGAGGGAAGGGTACGCAGTGCTTAGTGGATAGTGTGACCTATTCCCCAATTGTACCTTGCCATTCTGAGCAAGGCCTCACACTCTCTATTGCAACTCATGTAACTGAGTTAGGTGGTATAGATTAACATTGAGAGGAACTGAGAAAGGAAAAGAAGAACCATTCATTTTACAACTATCTTTAAATGATAAAAATGAAGCACGCTAGGAAAGTACCGAAGAATCCCACCATGTATATTTTACGGCGCTCACCTTTTGAGGATTTGTTTTCTCCAATTGTTAGAGGTGGTCAAACAAAATAAAAGGGAAATAAAAATCAATACTGCAGCTGTGGGCTGGGGAGGGGTGCAATGCATTGTAACTTCCTCCTGATGGTGATTTAAGAGTATATTTCTGTCTATATTCTGAGAATGACTGACTGTCATACGAAGACCATAAGAAATAGGAACTGGAGTAAGACATTCAGCCCCTCAAACGGCTCCACCGTTCAATAGGATCATGGCTGTTCCAACATTGTTCACATCTACTTTTCTGCCCTTTTCCCCATAACCCTTAGTCCCCCCGTCCCCCACCACTGATCAAAAGTCTATCTGTCTCAGCCTTAAATATGCACAAGGGCTTATTCCCACAGCTCTCTGTGGCAAGGAGTTTCAAAGACTCTCAACCTTCTGAGACAGGCAATTCTGGATCATCTCAATCTTAACTTGATGCTCCTTTATTCCAAGACTGCCTTCTGGCCTAAGACTCTCCTGTGGTGGGGGAGATATCTTCTCAGCATTGATCTTAAGAATGCGAGATGTTTCATTGAGATCGCTTCTCATTTTTCTAAACTCCAGTGAGTGGAGCCCTAGTCTGCTTAGTCTTTCTGAGAAGACAATGCTTCTATACCAGTGATACGTTGGATCTGCGGTAATTATATCGGTCTATACAGCCACTTATAGACTCTGCCTGAGAGTGGAGAAGAGCCATCCTTGTCTACAAGGAACTGCCAATGATGATGACAACTTTTGGATAACAGAAGTTCATGTTAGAAGACAGGCGTTTGTTGATGTTTTTTATCATAAACAATACAATTTGGTAAAGCTTGACTAGGAGAAAGTGAGATTCTGGATTAGTGGTGCTGGAAGAGCACAGCAGTTAAGGCAGCATCCAAGTAGCTTCGAAATCAATGTTTCGGGCCCGAAACATTGATTTCGAAGCTACTTGGATGCTGCCTGAACTGCTGTGCTCTTCCAGCACCACTAATCCAGAGTCTGGTTTCCAGCATCTGCAGTCATTGTTTTTATCTAGGAGAAAGTGAGCACTGCAGATGCTGGAGATCAGAGCTGAAAATGTGTTGCTGGAAAAGCGCAGCAGGTCAGGCAGCATCTAAGGAACAGGAGAATCGACGTTTCGGGCATCAGCCCTTCTTCAGAAAGCTTGACTAGGTATTGCAATGAAAACATTGAGGAGTACCTTGTTTCGATGACTGAAATATAAAAGTTCAAGACCATTTGTTTCCCTCTTTCTACCTGATTGATCGCAAAATGAATAAGATTGGCGCTCCTACTTATCCTCAATTTGAAAAGTATGTTACAGGCTGTTTGCCAAGTTTCTTTTTGTGAACTCGGAACAACATTAGAGGATTGCAATTGTTCTAATTGGATATCAGCTGGAACAAGAGTGCTGTCACAGAGCTAATGAGTCAGAAATTGTATGTTCCACTTCCCATTTCCAGATACTTGAGCACAATATATAAATTGCTGGGATATAACGCTGTGGGAGGTACTGTGAGGTTAGATATTAAATCAAACACATCTCTGGTCTCTCATGTAAGCGTAAAAGAACCCATGACACTATTTAGTAAAGAGCTAGGAAGATCTCCTTAGTGTCCTGCTATTTATCCATTAAACAGCATCAAAAATTGAGACTGACTGTGCTTTGTCATAGAAACCCTACAGGAAACAGGCCCTTCACATCCACACTGACCTTCCAAAGAGTAATCCACCCAGACCCATTCTCCTACTATCCTATATTTACCCCCGACTAATGCTCCTAACCTACACATCCCTGAACACTATGGGGCAATTTAGCGCGGCCAATTTACCTAATCTGCACATCTTTGGAGTGTGGGAGGAAGCCGGACTCCTGGAGGAAACCCATGCAGACACTAGGAGAATGTGCAAACCCCACATGTATGGTTGCCCGAGGCTGGAATTGAACCCAGGTCCCTGGTGCTGTGAGGTAGCAGTGCTAACCACTGAGCCACCATGCCACCCCAATATTGTCATATTGCTTTGAGACCTTGCTCTGTTAAAATTTGGCTGCTGCCAATTTTACGTAATATAGTGATTACACTTCAAAACAAAATGATTGAAAAGCATTTTGGAATGGCCTAAATCTGTGAAAAGTGGGATATTAGCAGAAGTATTTATTTTCCTTTATACACCAATAACAGTGACTGCATTCCAGTTGCAGAAATGGAACAAAAATAGAAGGAGAAATGGACTCTTGGGAAACAGCTTAGAAAATTCAAACTAAAAGTTGGCCATGATCTCTGTGTGACTGAAAAATGATAGATCCGAATCAGTCAAGTGAAGTGTGAAGTACTGCAGATAGGAAACAAAATGAGTCCTTCCGATGAATGTTGTCAAGGAGTGAGTAGATTTGATGGTCAACATTGTGAAGCAACTATCAACAAAGCAAATTTTGCTGGGTGAAGTCAGAATGAGAATGTTTTGAAAAATTTCATTCACAGGCCGAGTAACATTTATTGCCTGTCCCTAGTTGCCATTGAGAAGGTGGTGGTGAGCTGCCTTCTTAAACTGCTTCAGTCCACGTATGAAAGGTAACCCCACCATGCCATTAGGGAGGGAATTCCAGGATTTTGACCCAATGACACTGAAGGAACATCAATACAGGATGGTGAGAGGCTCAGAGGGGAACTTGCAGGTGGTGGTGTTCCCATATTGGAAGGTACTTAAGGAGTTTTGCTGAATATATGATAGAGACTAAGAAATTCAATGAGGAATTTAGGTGAAATTTCTTTACATAGAGATTAGTAAGAATGTGGAACGGTTGAAGGAGTGCACTGATGCACTTGATGGAGACATGAGCGAATATGAGAGGGTGGCACGACAGCCCGGTGGCTCAGTGGTTAGAGCACTGCTGCCTCAGCGCCAGGGACCTGGGTTCAATTCCAGCCTCCGGTGACTGTCTGCCTGGGTTTCCCCTGGGTGCTCCGGCTTCCTCCCAAAGATGTGCTGGTTAGGTGAATTGGCCTTGCTAAATTGCTCATAGTGTTCAGGGATGTGTAGGTTAGGTGCATTAGTCAGGGGTAAATATAGGGTAGGGGGAATGGGTCTGAGTGGGTTACTCTTCGGAACGTTGGTGTGGACTTGGGTGGAAGGGCCTGTGTGAACACTATAGGGATTCTATGAACACAGAATAGAGGGAAATGTGGGCAAAAGTGGAAGGAGCAATGTAATTAAGCCAGGGTGCGTTGTGTAGAGCGTAAACATTACACAGTAACTGGGCTTAGTCCTTATAATACAGTGGTAATGTCTCCACCTCTGGATTAGAAGATCAGGGTTTTAAGTCCCATCTCCCCCTGAGATATGTCACAGCATGTCTAAATAGGTGGATTAAATATAATTACCAGTTGGGCTGAATTACCCATTTTTGTGTTTGTGAATTCTGTGTAACTATGTGAATGACAATGAGGCATTCATGAAACTGGTCTCTCTAGTCCCATCCAACTTTCAATTCTGTTTCTGGTTCAGACCTCTAACCTGCAAGGGAGATGTTGAATTATTAGATGCAATACAAAGAACATCCAGCCAGACTGTCAGAGGTCTAAAGCAGGAGGAAAAGCCACAAACCCTGAGCTTTGCTGTCTCACAGCGATTTTATGAAAATAGTTGAATGATCTGATAAAAAAGCAAAACCCATTAAAATGTATTTCAAATCAGATTGCAAACCTAAGACATGGTAGCAGAGTCTTGAGCTAGGGAAAGGCAAATTCAAGACTTCGAATTGTAGAAACCTGGCAATGCAGAAAGAGGCCCATCGGGTCTTCATTAACCCTCCGAACAGCATCCCACCCAGACCCACCCAGACCTACCCTCCCACCCTGCTAAAAATTATGAATTTACTTAGAAAATGTGGATCTATTTGTTGGTCTTTTCCATTTCCCTTCCCACACCCCTGATAATTTTGCAGGTCACTAAATAGATCATCTTTAAAGTATGTATTTTTAACATGGGGGGGGGGGGGGGGGCATGTATAAACAGCTCCCATAATGATTTTACTGAGTGATTTAGTTTTACAACCAGGGAGATCCCTGGTCAGTGCTAACTTCGCTGATTGTTGTCGGAGATTGAAAAGCGTGGTTTAAAAGATTATCTTGTGAAAGGCGAGGTGCTCACTCACTATCAATTTCTCCTTTACCTTGGCTGGAAAACATACGTGCCCGTTGGATGGAGGGCAGGACATATAATGATTCACCACATGGCTTCTTTCTGGAACTGAAACCCAACACTTGTGAAACTGCAACCCAGATTTTAAAAAGGAGAGAAGGCAGGAGAAAAGAGAGCAAATGAGGTTTCTGACAAAAATAAACAGTAATAAAGCAACACTGTCGTCATGAACCGATCAAGTCACGAGTTGCAAAAATGTCAGGTGTAGTGCATAACTGCAGGACAGCTCTGAGATTAGGGGAAATTGTCACATTCCACTGACTGCACCTGTTTTAATCTTTATTGCGTCAGTCACATTCTTGCTAAAGTTAACGCTTAAATGCTGAAAGCTTTGTTTATTGTCTCTCTCATCAAAAAAGTGAATTCTGCTTTGAATAATCTGTTATCACCCAGTATATTTTGTAACAACCTGCAGCACCACATTTTCATTGGATACAATGGCAACAAACCATCAAAGCTGTGTTAGATTTAGGGCAGAGCCATGCTGCTGCTGTAGATCTCTGTGAGATTGCTGCTACCAGTGGTTAATTCGTATGTGGTTGTGCAATGTGGTTGGAAGTAAATGTAATTTGGTATATCATTAATTATGGTTTAATAAGTGTTAAAGCTGTGATAATACACGTACAACCTTGTTACAAAGAATCAAACACCCAGTAGTATTTCACAGCTGACAGTTATAGTCATACACCACGGAAACAAATCCTTCAGTCCAACTAGGCCACGCCAACCATGTTCTCAAATAAGTCCCACTTGTCTGCACTTGGACCATATCCCTCCAAACCTTTCTTGTTCATGAACTCACCCAACTGTCTTTTAAACATTGTAATTGTGCCTGCATCCACTACTTTCTCTGACAGTAAATTCCACACACGAAACACACTCTGTCTAAAAAAGTTTCCCCTCATGTCATTTTTAAGTTTTTCTCCTCTCGCCCTAAAAATATACCCCCTAGCTTTGAACTCCTCCACCCTACGAAAAGATCCTTGTCATGCCCCTCATGATTTCATAAACCTTGATAAGGTCACCCGTCAACATCTTATGCTCCAGCGAAAAAAGTCCCGGTCTTCCCAGTCTATTTTTATATCTCAAACCCTCCATTCCTGCCAACATCCTAGTAAATCTTTTCTGCACCCTCTCCAGCTTAATAATATCCTTCCTGTAGCAGGGCAACCAGAACAGCAAGCACACAGTACTCCAGAAGATCCCTAACCAGTGTCCTGTACAACCTCAACATGCCTTCCCAACTTCTATACCCAAAGATAAAAACAGAAATTGTTGGAAAAGCTCTGCAAGTCTCGCAGCATCTATGGAGAGAAATCAGAGTTAATGTTTTGGATCGAGTGACCCTTCCTATACTCAAAGGTGTGCTCAATGAAAACAAGTGTGCTAAGTGCCTTTTTAACTCTGTACAAATTTCAGTCTTGCTTCATTTTGACTTAGAAAGGAATTTGAAGTTTCAACTCCCAGATTGATGTTATTTGTTAATTCTTGTGCCAATTGTGTAATGCCTGTATTGTCAAGAGTGTAACCAGAAAGTCTTAGAAGTGAAAAAGAAGCCTGTAGAGACCTATTAAGGTGCATGCCAAATGATGAAGGGTTAAAAACCGTACCTGAGTCACCTACTTTAAAAACAAAAGCCACAAAGATAGACTTTTCTTGTTTGTCAGCTTCTTGGAATTTGTGATATTGCCAGCGGCAAACCAGAGTGGGTGATGTATTTGCTGGATATGTAAAATGCGAGCATAGGTGTGACGTTACACCCTGGAACTACAGACAAATAACAAAGGTCTCTGAGCCTTTAGCTTTAAGCTTTGGCATAACAATGTAAATGGCACAGAAAAGTGGAATTTAGCAACTTCAAACATATTAAACCAAATAAGGAGGGAGAAAAAGCTTTTCAGTAATATTTCGTAAGGAATCACTTACATCAAATCTGGCAGCTATTGTTCAGTGTAATTTTCCCACCCTGGTTTTTATAACACATGGTAGCAATATTTGAATCACTGCTATCTCTCTCTCTCTCTCTCTCTCTAGAGAATATCAAACATGGGAATGCAGAATTGTTCGATAAACATGAGTGTCTAATTCAATCAACTGTTTTCTTAACGTTTGAAGGGATGTCCTATTAAAGATATATAAAGTTTTCAAAGTAGTTCAGGGGATGCAGTTGAATTGTTAAATGTGTAGGTGTGTGCTTCTGATAAGCATGCTGAATGAACACCTACAGATTTGTGCTGGAGTATGGCTCCCCTGAGAATCCACTTCAAATTGTGTTTGGTCTCACTTTCTCGGTTTAATTGATTTGAAGTAAGTGTTTTACACAGTGAAGCGTTTAATAATGGCAATTGGCACAGCAACACTATCTCGCTGTTGGTATGCCAAACCTGTTTTTGTGGGGATCTTCTGCTTCTGTAGGGGTATTATCTGTTCTCTGGACTCTCGTACGACAGTTAATGTTTTGAGAAGAGTTTTCCTGGAAGCGAGCATTGACTAAAACGCTCTGTCTTTTCTCAACAGAGGCAATCCTCGGGGAATGCTTAGGAGTACAAAAATGTTTGAAAGCTCTTACAGCTCAGGCTTGGGTCCTGAGGAGGGTACAGGGAACCCTGTGTTAGGGTGTCCACTCACTCCTTACCATCTGGGTCCTTCTCCTTATCCCACAACATGAGAGAAGGCCTCGCATTTATCAGACTCATGATCATCCTTTGGGCTCATGTTTGCTCTGATGCCCTCTGTTTAGGGACCTAGAAGCTACCCTGGTTAGTATAGAACCGCTTTGTCCCTTTCAGCAGTCACACCATGGAGCTTGCCTTGTCCATAACACTCTATTGTATGCTGCATGGAATGTCCTTACCCAGGCACAACTGCCCTGTCATAAATGCTGCCCTCATCAGCATGCCCACATCCCATGAACGAATAAAGAAACATTAACATTAATTAAAACTGGACTCTCCTGTAATGCAGCAAATTTGTAGGTTAAGGTGGTTTTTGTAGCTAACAACTACAGTAATTTTGGTTTGTGAAGCTCCATTTAGATTGTATCTCTGTCACTCACATGGGCAACAGTCCCGTTTCACTTCCTAATTTTCATTATTCATTACATTTACTGAAACTCTGGGATAATATCCACCAGATTGGTTACTGACGTATCAAGCAAAAAGTGAAACTTTGAATCTGTCAGCTGCTGAATAATCTGATCGACTGAAGGATGGAGCTAAAGATTTCAAAATCTTAACCGGAGCCATATGATATGCCAGAACATTACAAATAAATGAAGGGTATCCAGTCTCATTTAGTTGCTGTCTCTGATGTGATCTCTGAACTTTATGAAATGTCATTGCAAGATTAATTCATGAGATATTTCTCTTAGTAGAGAAGCGCTTTTAGTTTTTATAAGTAACTAGCAGTGGACTACTCACCTACAGGATATTAACTTAATATGTTTAAATTGTCCTAAGCATCCATTATGAGGATAGGTTAATAAAAATTGCTTTTCTCACATTCCTCAACCTCTGCCCCCCTTCATAGGAGATCTGACCTCATTCAGTAATGGTAGCTGTTCATTAGTAATGGTAAATCAATACTGTGTTTGATGTTGACCTGAACTGTATTTGTTTCAGGGAAGCTTTAAGAGACTTAGCATTAACAAATCCCTATGGGTTTTCTATGCAGTTACATTAAACCAATGTGTGGGAAACCAGCGATTCCAAAATGGATGTACTATAGTGTAAAACAATTGAACTGCACTAATGTAAGATCACAATACGCAGATGTTGAGAACCTGAAATAAAAACACAAAATGCTAGAAATACTCAGCCGATTGAGTATGAATCTATCCAAAATCCATTAACACTCATCAATCTGAAATGCTAACTGTTCCTTCGCCCACAGGCACTCCCCAACCTGCTGAATATCCCTAGTATTTACTGATTTATTCATTATACTGTTTATTTGCTATGTCATTGCTTTATATTAAGCTATTAATGGTATGGGGGAGTTGGTAGTGCAGTGGTACTGCCACAGGGAGAGTAATGCAGAGACCCAGAGAAGGCTTAGGACCCAGGTTTGAATCCCACAATGAGGGTGGAGTTTGAGCTCAATAAAATATGGAATTAAAAGTCTAATGATCATAAAACCATCGGCAATTGTCATAAAAACCCATTTGATTCACTAATGTCCTTTTAAAGGAGGGGAATCTGCCATCCTTACCTCATCTGGCCTACATGTGACTCCTGGCCCACACGCAATGTGGTTGATTCTTAACTGCCCTTTCCAGCAGCTTGATACAACAGAGTGCCTAGCAACCACTCTGTTGTATCAAGCTACTAAAAATCTCAAAGTGAGATTGACGACAATGCAATGATAGCCCTGTCAACCCTGCAAAGTCCTCCTTACTAACATTTGGGGGATATTGCCAACATTGGGAGAGCTATCTTGCATACTGGTCAAGAAATGACCTGACATAGTCAAACTTTCAGATTCACACCTGACAAAGTCTCAGACAACACTATCACTATCTATGATATGGTTCCTATTAGCAGGGCAGGTCCAGCAGAGGTGCGGCATAGTTCGATACCGTGGAATGGAATTGACCTGGGAATCCTAAATATTGACTCCATCTGATGGCATCATATTAAACGTGGGCAATGAAACCTCCTGCTGGTTACAATTAGATGGTGAATTCTTTCTTGTAGAACATTTATCTAGTATACATTAATCTAGTTATTCATAGTAATATTTAAATATTAAAAGCAAACAAATTGTCATCCTCAGTTGAAGCTGAGGATTGACTTTAGGATGATCTGTGTGGTCAAGTCAGAAGTGTGTGTTGTTCTGGGTACAAATTGCAACAATCGAATGTAAACCGACCTTTGAGTTGTTCGAACATGTTAGGTAGAAATGAAATCACTTGTGTTTTGTATGTGTTTATTTCGCAGTGGGAATGATAATTGGGTTGGAATCTGTAAACATCATAAATGTGCAGTGTGTTGGGATTTAATATCTTTGCATCCTTTCCGTTTGGGCACACAGCACAACAGTAGCACATGCAAGTAAATACATGTCAAAATATTGTACGCCCCATTGGCAAAGTTAAGCTTGTCTTGCCTGTTAACGTCTCCTCTAAGAGGTTGCAAGCACGTTCTACTCTATCTCTTGGTAATTATCTTCCATTAACTCATCTTGGGAGGCAGTGGGCTCCTACCTGTTCTTCATATTAAATGTGTGAGCTGAACTGAGGGTAGACAGCCGATCATTGACTTGGCAGCAGAGGCGGTGTTGTATTTTTCTTACTGGAGTTCCAGGCAGGCGCTATTTCATTTAGGAGTGCAGGATTGCAATCAGGAGTGAGAATCTGTCCTGACTCTTCACTTTCTCAACTCCCTCTCCCCAATTCAAGGGAGCTGACAACTGCTAACAAAATGAGATGGGTCCACTCAGCATAGGCTTCGGATCAGAACCCAGGATCTTTCTGTTCTATTGAAACACATCTCTTACCTGCTGTCTGATAGATGATACACTCCTCACTGTTTACTTTAAAATGGAGAACAACAGAAGGAAATTTGGAAAGGATACCTTTTAAAAGTGTTCACTAAAATTAGATATTAATAGAAATCTGGATTAAGTTTGCTCTCTGAGTTGGAAGCTGAAACGAACCTTCCAGTTCAGTGAGCAAACCTACATCCAGAACCTCAACCTGAGCTACAAATCTTCTCAAAACTCGCTAATATTAATAGAATAACAAATAAGCTCATTGTATCTCTCTCTATCAACGGCATGTATTGCAATGCAATCCTCTTTGTGGAGGAGAAGTGACTGTCCAAATACATAATTCAAAAAAATGCAAATTTCTCCAATATTTTAGAATGCATCAGTGGTATATTTCATTTATCTGGTAACAGATATGAACACTTACGTAAATTAACAAAATTTATTTTCTAGCACTTCCAATTATTCCTACTTGGAATGTAGGTCATGGTGCATTTATTGCTCAATTCCAATTATCCCATTTAATTAGTTTCAGTAATGACAACAGTTGACTTGTCTGTAAACCTCTAATTACACACACTCTGGATAGGTTGTTTAATTCATTCCCTATTGTAAAGGTGCATGGCTATGTGTATATGCTTATGTGTATCACGATGCCTGTAGAGACCAATAACTTTCAGAAAGATCCAACTTCACAATATGGAAGTCAAGGTTTTAGCTTTTAAATGTGCAGCAACAAAAGACTAAAAACACATTGAACTAACCACTATCTTTGTAGTTAATTTAATACATTAAACTAGAGATTGCAATACCTTTTCTTATTAGTCCAACTAATGCTTTGTCTTTTTTTTTAATCTATGCATTTTTTTATACATAAATATACAAATAATATTTATCAATTGAGAAGTGAACCTTAGCTCCCACAGATTTATTCCTTTTCTTTTCTGTTCTCGGTCTGCCATTTTGCAATCCTTGCACTGTTGATCGCATTGAGGTTTTCTTTTCCTGGATGAGCTTCCCCCGGTCCAAACCAGGAAATCTGTCCAGCCTTGTTTAACTCTGGATGAATTTGGTCTTTCAATCCAAATGCAAGCTCCCACTCACATTTCTTCTCACAAACCACAGGGATGTTTCTGGACCAGAGGTTCCATCCTTAAAAGCACTGTCTGTGTTAGCCTTGGAAAGTCTGTTACCTGGTGTGAGCATATCACAATTGTAACATCAAACACAATAGACTTAGAGTCATAGAGATGTACTGCACGGAAATAGACCCCTCTGTCCAACTCATCCATGCCAACCAGATTTCCCAATGTAATCTAGTCCCATTTGCCAGCACTTGGCCCAACTCTCTCTAAACCCTTCCCTACTCATGTACCCATCGAGACGCCTTTTAAGTGTTGTAATTGTACCAGCCTCTACCACTTCCTTTGGCAGCTCATTCCATACACACACCATCCTCTGGTGTGAAAACATTGCTTTATAGGTTCCTTTTAAATCTTTCCACTCTCACCCTAAACCTATGCCCTCTAGTTCTGGACTCCCCCACCCCAGGGAAAAGGCCAAATCTATTTATCCTAACCATGTCCCTTCATGATTTTATAAACCTCTATGAGGTCACCCCTCCGCCTCCGACACTCCACAGAAAACAGCTCCACCCTATTCAGTCTCTTCCCTGTAGCTCAAACCCTCCAAACCAGGCAACATCCTTGTAAATCTTTTCTGAACCCTTTAAGTCAGTAGAACTGCTGATTGGTCAGTCTTGGCCATGACTCTCTTTAATCTTCAGAGCAAATGTACAGTTCGCAGCACAACTATTTTTATCCCAGTATTTCCAACACCTTTATGGGACTTTGGAAAACTCCAAGTCTACCTGTTATAGAATTAGAGCTAACACTATTCAGGAGTGAAATCAAAGGAGCACTTTTTCCTGTGAATATTTGGAATTCTATTTCCCCAAATTGCCATGGGTGCTAGCTCAATCAGGATGTTGACTGATGTTTTGTTAGACTAAGGTTTTCAATGGTTATGGATCAATTCTAGTACCTCTTGATGTAAGACAATATCAGTTGTATGGTAGAGTAAGCATTGTGACTTCTCTTAGTTGAGGCATAGCTATAGATGACAATGCAGCCCAAGAACTGATCAAAGTGATGGTGCCATTGGTATTCATTACTCACCTATATATATATATATATATATATATATTGCAACTTCCACCTGAATCGCTTGTTACTGATGTGATGTCAAATGTAGTTACTCTCAATTTGCGTCATTTAAAAAAGAAGTCTGACATTTGGGTTCTGTATCTCTGATTTCTTATCCACTTGCCAGAATGAATACTGGGATTCCTGATCCAGCTGAGTTCAGAATTTGAACTTCTCTGTGCAACATGATTTTTACAATAATGATGACCATTAGTGAGTGACGCTCCCATAACTGCTGTACTGAATGGTTGCTATTGCTGTCATGTGGTGGAAGTAAAAATGAAGTGTGAAGTATACAAAGTTACAGTGGACTCCCAACGGCTGGATAGAATGCTGCAATAATACAGACAGTCTGTGATAGTAAAATAGATAATGTTTTACCAGTAATTCACACATTTCTCAATGTGTTCCAGGATATTGAGAGGCATTCTGGCACACCTCCATCAGTTCAGAACACTTTCTTCTCCCTTCAATCCTCACCTGCATGAAATTAGACTGGCAAGTTTCTTCATCCTCCATCAATTCACAATAGCATCATCCTTCCTCTCTCTCAGCAATATCCTCAATGCTAGTTCATAGTGTTACCCTCACCCCTCATCAGCGCTGATCCCAGCTCTTCGGATGGTGGATATTCCTGAAATGCCCCAATCATGGAAGATCGCAGAATTCCATATTGTGGAAAAGCAACAGCATTTCTGGAAACCAGGGATGAAGCCAGACACAAGATTGAGCAAATGGACACAGGCCATGAAATTGTCGGCAATTGGCATGTAGTTTTTGGCTGTTGTTTGACTTTTAGACATTGATTTATCTCTAGCTCTGTCAGTGTTTATTCTGAACTTTTTTTTTCCGTCCTCTCTCTCTCTCTCTCTCTCTCTCTCTCATCTCCCTCATCCTCCCTGCTTCGTCCTTGCTGTGAGAAGATCTGTGATTTGTCCTACTGTTTCTCTCCTACACAATATCCCAGGACCTTCTCTTCCCCAACTTGTTTTTAAGACCTTTAGCCTGCATTGTCAAATTGATATTCCCTGCAGGACCAGTGAGAAGCTGGGCTGGTTGTTCATTCCTAATTGGAGAGCTGCTTCTTTGTAACTGCTGAGTCACAGTTTGCACACCTGCAGGCCTAAGTCATATATTTCCATGTCTTCTTGAACTGAGCTGGCTCTGATATGGTGGATGTATTTATCTGATTGAGACCTAGGTACAGCACCAGAGCTAGTCAGGCATCTTTATCTTTGCAAAATAATGTAGAAGGAAGGTTATTCACAATTGGTAATTCCCTGCTCTCTTCCATTTTATAATTCCACAGTCCAAATTGTTTTTTTAAAATTTTATAAATTTGAATATTTTTTATTGAGAAGGAAAATGTAGTAATTAATATAATTCTGCAATAAAGAGCTGCTCACAGATGAACTATTTTTGAATTGGGTCTTTTAATGTCCATTCACCATGAGAAGTTGTCCATGATTGTTTTCTATTTAGGGCCAAATAGTGTGGCGCTGGAAAAGCACGGCAGGTCACGTAACATCCAAGGAGCAGGAGAGTCGACGTTTCAGGCATAAGTTCCTGATGAAGGGCTTTTGCCCGAAATGTCAGCTCTCCTGCTCCTCGGACGCTGCCTGAATGGCTGTGCTTTTCCAGCGTCACATGTTTTGACTCTGATCTCCAGCATCTACAGTCCTCCCTTTCTTCTATTTAGGGCCCTCTGTTATACATCCAAACTGCTGTAAACTCCATGGAATTGTTTCATGCTGTTGCAAAACCTAACGTGTCAAATAGTTTACTGTTCAAATGTAACAGCAAATCAATTAGGAAGCTCTTGTGTTCTGAACTGTTTGATACTGTGACAATATGGGACAAGATACTTTTTATATTAAAATAAATTCAATTCGGAACTGCGTGTAGTAAGTTCCAGGACATCAAACACAACAAGCAGTCACAGTCTGATTGGAATGATCCGTTCACTTACGGAAAGGCTTCTCAGTCAGCCTTGGTAGCACTGTCACAGGAAGCTGTGAGCTTGAATCCCACTCCAGGACTTGGGCAACCTTTTCACACACATGTGTAGAATGAACGGCTAGAGGAAGTGGTAGATGTAGGTACAGTTACAACATTTTAAAAATGTTTGGATGGGTATCTGAATAGGAGAGGTTTAGAGGAATATGGGCCAAACACAGCAAAATGGAAACAGTTTAGTTTGGGAAACTTGATCGGCCTGGATGAGTTGGACCAAAGCGTCTGTTTCCGTGTTCCATGTATCTACGACTTGTGTATGGTAGATTAGGTTGGCTTTGCAACGTAGTATTGAGGGAATATCGCACTGCGATAGGGACTGCATGTCTAATGAAATGTCAGACAGAGGCCCTGTAAACACTTGGGGGTGGATAAAAGATCCCACAACACAATTTGAAGACGAGTGAGCGTATTCTCCTCCTTGTCCTGGCCAAAATTTCTCCCTTGGCTAACATTTACAGCTGATCCACTTTCACAGTGCTGACTTTATGGAATTTGCTGTATGGAAATCAGTTGCCATATTTACTCCATCACAACTTCATTATTGGCTATAAAGCACTTTCAGGTGTCCTTAGTTCAGAAAAGGCATTATATAAATATCATTCTTTATTTTTTCCTCTTTTAAGGTTGGATATTCCTGCTGCAAAAGTAAAATAATTTATTTTTTATATTTCTTCTGTCTGTCCAGTTGGAAGACTGTGTGCTACAGATAGCTCCGAATGGGAATTATTTGGATCTGGAGTTGTCACTGGATGAGCAGAAGGATGAGCTGGAAGGTTTCTATGAAGAAGTTGGGTAAGGAATTAATTACTGAGCTAAACATGAAAATAGCAAAAAAAGTTAACAAGTTAAAGACAGCAATTTCAGCAGACAAGGCAGGCAAGAACATAGCAGGAAATAGGGGAGGGGGAACTGATGATTAAACTGCATTTTAAAAAAGTGGGCAGCACGGTGGCACAGTGGTTAGCACTGCTGCCCACAGCGCCAGAGACCTGGGTACAATTCCCGCCTCAGGCAACTGACTGTGTGGAGTTTGCACATTCTCCCTGTGTCTGCGTGGGTTTCCTCCGGGTGCTCCGGTTTCCTCCCACAGTCCAAGGATGTGCAGGTCAGGTGAATTGGCCATGCTAAATTGCCCAGAGTGTTAGGTAAGGGGTAAATGTAGGGGTATGGGTGGGTTGCGCTTCGGCGGGTCGGTGTGGACTTATTGGGCCGAAGGGCCTGTTTCCACACTTTAATGTAATCTAATCCAACATATAACGAGTATGTGCTCAGCAAATCTGCAGCTTTGCTGAGTAATTGATCACTCAATAGAAATCTAACATTAAGTGAGAGTATGACATTTTCACCAGTCTACTTATTAACAGTACAATTCTTTAGACACTTTACAAATAGGGTTGGAGTTATATTGACTGACCTGTTAAGATTCTCTTTTCAAAGTGCCACTGTGGCAGATTTTAGCTTCCATTGAGGTTAAGGTCCATATAATTTCCCTGTAATGACTAGCTATTCCCTGGTCATCCTGCCTTAATGACACTCTTTGAAACCCCTCAGCTCAGCACATGGAAGTCTTGTAACAACAATAAAGTGAAGTTCTCACTTGTAACAACAATAATAATAAGCTGTGCATTTTTTAAACCAGAGAATAGTACTGATCATAGAGCAACAACAGGATTTTACAACTGACATGGGGGCTGATTGGTCCCTGCATGATGATCTTTTGAGACTTTCAAACTCCATACTTTTGGTATTTTATTTTGACAGGGTTAGACCTAATTTCTTGTGGTTTACCTGCTGTCAAATGTGAAGGATAATATAATGGTTTCAGTTGGTTTGATTAGCACACTTGTGCAAAGTTAAGTTTCTTCACAGACCATCAGTGAGAGTACAATGAAATACTGTGGTCACTTAGGCCTGGACTCTACATGCCCCATGCTGGTCTGCTTTCAGCATGGAGACCTGGACATAGGGAGAGTGCCCAGACCCCACCTTACCAATCATCTATGAGCTGGCCCATGATACGAGGATTGTGTGAGCCTTAAAATTGGCAGTCTGCCTGCCTTATCTGAATAAATAATTAAGGGCCAAAACTGAGCTTATACTAAGTTTCAATATTATCCTGGCCAAGCCATAATAAGGTTGCTGCAAGTGAGCAGCCTGTTCTTTTTTAACAAGGTCTCAACAAGGCAGAAAGAAGCATAGAAGATAGGAGCAGGAGTAGGCCATTTGACCCCTTGAGCCTGCTCTCCCTTTCAATATGATTCTGGCTGATTATTGAGCTCAATTCGCTAATTCCCCCTCTCCCCATTCCCCAGTATCCCTGATCCCTTTAGCCACAAGAGTTGGATCTACCTCCTTGAAAACACAATATTTTGGTCTCAACCACTTTCTGTGGTAATGAATTCCACAGGCTTACCACTCCTCTGGGTGAAAAATATTTTCATCATTTCAGTCCTAATAGGTGTATCCTTTATCCTTCAATTGTGATGCCTGGTTCTGTACTCCCCCATCATTGGGAACCGTTTTCCTGCATCTACTGTGTCTTGTCACTTTAGAATTTAATGGATTTTTGAGATCCCAGTTCACCTTCTAAACTCCATTGAGTACAATTCTAACCAACTCAATCTCTCTTCGCCCCCTCTAAAGCAAGAACGTCCTTCCTCAGATAGGGAGACCAAATGTGTGCACAAAATTCCAGGTGTGGTCTCACCAATGCCCTGTGTAATTGCAATATGATAAACCGTTTGCTTTCATTAGTGCCTGCTGTACCTGTACGTTTACTTTCAGCGAGTGGTGTGTGAGGACACCCAGGTCACGTTGAACATTTTCCTGTCCCATTTTACATTCAGGAGAAAGTGAGGACTGCTGATGCTGGAGATCAGAGTCAAAAAGTGTGTTGCTTCCTGATGCTTGAAACATCAACTCTCCTGCTCCTCGAATGCTGCCTGACCAGCTGCGTTTTTCTAGCACCACACTTTTTGATGCCCATTTTACAGCCATTCAAATAATAATCTGCCTTCCCATTTTTTGTTGCCAAGTGCATCCCCTCACATTTATCCATGTCATACTGAATCTGCCATGCATTTACCCGCTTGCTCAGCCTATCGAAACACACTGTGACATCTCTGCCTCCTCCTCACAGCTCACCCTTCACAGCTTTTGTGTAATCTGCAAATTTTGAGATATTACATTTAGTTCCATCACCTAAATCATTAATGTAAATTGTGATTAATTGGGATCCAAGCACTGATCCCTGCAGTACCCACTGTCACTGCCTGCCATTCAGAAAAAGACTCATTTTGTCCCACTCTTTGTTTCCTGTATGCTAAACGACTTTCTGTCCATCTCAATACACTACTCCTAGTCCCATGGGATTTAATTTTATATATTCATTTCTTATGTGGAACTTTGTCAAAAATCTTCTGAAAGTCCACATAAACCATATCCACTGGCTGACCCTGATCAACTCTACTAGTTCCATCCTCGAAAAATTCCAGTGATTTGTCAAGCATGACTTCCCTTTCATAAATCCATGCTGACTGTGTCTGATTCGACTATTATTTTCTAAATGCTGTACTGTAAAGTCCTTGATTATGGACTCCAGCATCTTCCCCATCTCCAACATTAGGCTGACTGGTCTATAATTCCCTGTTTTCTGTCTACCTCCCTTTTTAAATGGACAGGTTACATGACCTAACCTCCAGTCTGTAGGAACCGTTCCAGGGTCTAAAGAATCCTGGATGGTGACCAGCAATGCATCCACAATTTATAGGGCACCTTCCTTAGGTACTTTGGGATGTAGATTATCAGGCTGTAGGCATTTATTCGCCTTCAGCCTCATTAATATCCCAACATTATTTTTTTGCTCATATAGATTTGCTTCAGTTCCTCCCTCTCACTAAACTGTCCTCCCTATCTTTTCTGAAAGTAGGTGAGGTGCTATCTTCAGGGCTGTCCTTGAGGTATTGGGGTACAGTCCTGATAGAACAGAGAAAATTGACTCTATCTATTCCTCTCATTATTTTGTACACCTTGATCAGGTCTCCTCTCTTCCTTCTCCTCTCCAGAGAGAAAAGTCCGAGCTTATTCAACCTTTCTTCATAAGGCAAGCCCTCCAGTCCAGGCAGCATCCTGGTAAACCTCCTTTGCACCCTCTCCACAGCCTCTGTATCTTTCCTATAGTAGGGTGACCAGAACTGGACACAATATTCCAAGTGATAGTTGGCACCTTCCTTCCTCCCCCCACCTGAACTTTGATTTAACCTTGCTCTACTCCTCACCCACTTCTCCTTTTCAGATGTTCATGCTCTCCCCACCCAATAAGCTGTCCAACCCGAGTCCAGGAAATATTGGCCCCTTCATCTTGAGTCTGCTTGCAGCATCCCACTAGCGAAGGTTGGCTAGCAGAGAGTGGGATGTCCTGCCACTGATGAGTAAGGGCTGAGCATTAGCCTACCCTGCAGAACATTATGCTGTGGGGAAGGGTCCATTTTGGTTTGTCAGCTGGCTGAAACTTGCCTTCTGCATCTTCTGTCTCTCTCTTCCCATTAAACTCCACCTCAGACAGTAGTACACCATAGAAATCAGTAATATTTAAGATATCAGTTCCTGTTGGCAAGAAGGCACGAACTGTGTATCCCAAAATGTGTCATCCTTAAACCATTCTCACCTTTGCGCTGATGGTGCTCTCAAACTGGTGTTGGGTAGGACATTGTGTCTAGCTATAAATGTGGGATGATAAAACAAGCTTCTGGATAAGTTTCCCTGTCCGATATAAGTGTCAAGTCATGTTAACTGGGCAGCTGTTCTGTCGGAATTGCTAGCATTAACAAAACATGCAAGGGAAGCAAAATGTGTAGGTTTGGTCGATTTACAGCTCACCTCACGAATGCATCCACTGGTAAACTGCCTGCAACAGTCCCTGGTTTCTGCTTTTTCCATTCAAATGGAATTGTATTTTTAAACTGTGTTGGGTTATTGTATGTTGCATTTGCAATGGCAACAAAATATTCCACCATATGGAAACAACTTAAAGGGATTTTTTCTCACCAATCCCAATGATGAAGCTTAAATAGTGGGATAAGATCAAATCTGCTAGCTCGACAGAATGGTGATCATGAAAATAAACAAATCTTGTTGCAACCTAATTGTCAGACACTTTCAGCTACATGATGTTAGAACCAACCAGTTGGCTGTCAGCCAGACAGTGGACAACTTTTCAATCTTCCATTGTCCGTAACAGAGATTCATTTATAATGTTTCTTTTCAACATTGTATTTTTAATTCTCTATCTTCTAACAAAAGATTTGATCAGATTTTGAGTAGGTTTATGGTTATTTTCCTTTTACTTTTCTGATTTCTCTTCCACTCTCCGAGCAGCCTGGCCCCGCTCTGACTGAGACAGAAATCCAGAGAACATCAATCTCAGTTGTAGCTGGCTGCTGGAATTTATGACCAAGAATCAGAAAGAGATGGACCTTTTTGACTTGCTTTAATTCTTCACCACCATTCCCTCTTGCTTACTTTCTGAGGCAACTCCCATAGCTCCCTAACACTATTGATACACAGTGACCCATTTGGGTGGAAATCTGAAATATGATATTGCCAAGACCCCTTTTGCCTATAGAATATTGTAATCCTATAATATACATTTCTTGGGAAAGCGAATTGTCATCCTTAACTTTGCTCTGATATGGTCATTTTCACTGCCTGAACAGATTTGCAACAATTTATTTACATGATCTGGAAGTGACTGGAGGACGTTTGGTTAGTAAGTTTGCAGATGACATCAAAAATTGGTGGTGTAGCGAACAGTGAAAAAAAGGTTATCTCGGAGTATAGCAGGATCTTGATCAGATGGACCAATGGGCCAAGGAGTGGCAGATAGAGTTTAATTTAGATAAATGTGAGGTGCTGCAGTTTGGAAAGGAAAACCAGGGCAGGAACTATACATTTGATGGTAAAGTCCTGGGGAATCATAGAGTTACAGAATGAGTCCTCGGGGTGCAGGTGCATAGTTCCTTGGAAGTGAAGTTGCAGGTAGACAGGGTGATGAAGAAGGCACACTTGCCTTCGTTGGTCAATGCGTTGAGTGCAGGAGTTGGAACAGCATGTTGTGACTGTATAGGACATTGGCGAGGTCACCTCTAGTTTTCAATTCTGGTCTCCCTTCTACAGGAAAGATGTTGTGAAACTTCATAAATTATAGAATCCCTACAGTCCATTTGGCCCAACAAGTCCACACCACCCCTCTGAAGTGTAATCCTCCAGACCCATTCCCCTATCCTATTGGTCTACATTTCCCCTGACTAATGCAATGAACCTACACATCCCTGAACACTATGAGCAATTCACCTAACCTGCATATTTTTGTACAGTGGAGCAAAGCGGAGGACCCTGAGGAAACCCTCGCACACCCATGGAGAAGGTGCAAACTCCACACAGACAATTACCTGAGGCTGGAATCAAACCAAACCAGGTCCCTGGTGCTGTGAGGCAGCAGTGCTAACCACTGAGCCACTGTGCCAGCCCACCTTGAAAGGATTCAGGAAAGATTGACAAGGATGTTGCCTGGACTGGAGGGTTTGAACTATAGGGGGAGTCTGAATAGGCTGAGACTTTTACTCCTGGAGTGTCAGAGACTATGCAGTGACCTTAAAGATGTTAATAAAATCATGAGGGTCAGGGTCTTTTCCCCAGGATAGGGCAGACCAAACCGAGAGGGCTTAGGTTTAAGGTGAAAGGAGGAAGATTTAAAAGGGCAACTTTTTCATGTAGAGAGTAGTGTGTGTATGGAACATGCTGTCAGAGGAAGTGGGTACAATCGCCACATTTAAAAGGCATCTGGATGGGTATATGAATAGGAAGGGTTTAGGGGGATATGGGCCAAATGCTAGCAAATGGGACTAGGTCAGTTTAGGATATCTGGTCAGCAAGGATGAGTTGGACTTAAAGGTCTGTTTCCATGCTGTATGACTCTATGAACTACTATTTATAAAACTGATAATCTTAACACACGAAGGTAGTAGGATGTTGTGCTATGATGACTCATTTGTCCTGACCATTGTACAGCTTAAGGCTTGTAGGGTGCAGGAAACAGCAAGGCAACTGTACAAGCTCCACGTGAGCACCGTTCCTATCATTACGAGGTTAGGAATGCAAAAGAAGAAGTGTCCTGCATTTTAAATAGCTGAGTTTGGTATAATTAGACAGTGTTTTCTGTTTTGACATGGATTTAGTTAAGCAATTGCAATATTCAAATATCTAAGTACAAGCTTTTAAAGAAGAACTATTACCCGTTTAAGTTCTCGAGTAACTTTGGGGAAGAGTGATAGTGATAGGAAAACGGATTGGGACTTGATCTGCATTAAAAATTTATTTCAAACAGTAGTGGAAATACTTTTTATATTGAAAACTATAGCTTTAAGTGCCAAAGATTGTGTAACTAATTTAGAATTAATAAAACTGTGGCCACTTTAGGTATTAGAAGCAGGAATGTTAGGACGACTTCCAGCCAAATATTGAATCCCTGACCACAACTGGGCCAGATAGAGAGAATTCAGGACTGGTTGTGTTTAAATGGTGGTTGCTATGTTACCATAGAATGTGTAGTTTTGCACATCAGCATTTATTTTCAGTTTAGTTGTTTCTTTTCTGCTTCCTTGATGTCTTCCCCAGCCCCAAATTAAACACTAAGGACACTCCTAAACTGTCTGCTCTTCTGCCTCTATTTATGAACAATGAAAGAGGATGCAGACTGGTGGAATGTGCAAAATAATTGATTTTGGTTGCACTGATCTAGTAGCTCAATATGCTCCATTTATTTTCCATCCTGTTTTTCTCCTTCATTCTCATTTGAAGAGTGCATTTTAAACTTCCAGTCAGTCAATGGAAGTGAAATTCAAGCTCAAATGATAAGTTGAAAATCTAGCTAACTGTCTCAGCAATAACTTGTACTTATGTAACACCATTATTGTATCTAATCCCCACAGGTATGATAGTTGACATAGAACAACATAAGGAGAGAAGGTGGGTAAGAGTTTGGAAAGAGGTCAGTTTTATGGTGCATCATAACGTGAGAGATGGAGAGGTGTAAGGACGGATCTTAATTGATTAGATCTGAGGCAGCTAACAGTAGTATTGTGGCAGTTAGGATCAGGGATGCACAGAAGATCAGAATTATATCCCATGATTATTGCAATGGAGGATGTTCAGGCCATGAAAAAATTTAAAGTTAAGGATGAGAATTTTTAAGCAGGAGCCAGTGTAACGTGGGGGGTAATGTGTGAATGGGACTTAGTTTATACAAATTGGATATGTGCAAGAATGTTGAATGCACTGAAGTTTACGGAGGGTTAAATTTGGGAAACCAGCCAGGAGTTGCCTGGAATAGTCAAATCTAGGGGTAACAAAAGCATGGATGAGGATTTAATGAGGTGGGTGCAGAGCTCTGGGCAGATTGGTCATGTCAAAGAGATAGAAGTGGTCTTAGTGACCTCTTGGAGATTAGATCGGCCACAGATAGTTACCAGGGAGAGGGATGGAGTGAGTTGCTAGGGAATGGAGTTGTGGCAGAGCTTCAGTCTTCCCAATATTTAATTGGAAGACCATTTCTCCTGATCCAGTCCTGAATACCAGACAGACAGTCTGACAAATTTGGGACAGTGGAAGCAACAAGAAGGATGGTGATGAGTTAGAGCTGGGCAGCATCAGGAACTGATGACGGTGTCACCAAAGGCAGTGTGTTGGGGAGGGAACCATGGAGAGATCACTGGGAGAGCCAGAGATTAGAATGCGTGGGAGCAGGTTAAGGAACCAATGTCAGTTGTACTCTTGTCACAATTCAATAGGGGAAGCATGGTTACAGGGGAGTGAGGTCCCAACCAACTGGGTGAGAATAGAGAGGTATTACAGGAGGATGGTGAATCAACTGTGTCAAAGGCAGCAAACAAGTCAAAATGAGGATGGAAGGTTTGCTGTATCACATAGAAAGTCAATAGTGACTTTGATTAGAGCTGTTTTGCTGCAGGGACCAGGTGGAAGTCTGTTTGGAGGGAGTGAAACCTGGAGATCTGGCAAAGGTGGACACACATGGGTGATGCCAACACATTCATTGTCTATTGGAAAGGAGAGGGATTGAATTCACTTTGCCCCCAGGAGTCGACTTGAATCTGCCATCTGGCTCATTTTCTTCTGTCAATGTTTGGAGTGTGAATGTTGGAAATGGGTTGGCAAAGGAAGGTCTGTCTGTGTCGTCACCATATTTGTGAAGGTTTTCAGTTTGGACTCTCTGGATAACGATGGGAACAAAGCAAGGGTTCTATTGTTCTTCACCCTTTACTGAGGAAAGTTAGTCTCTGTTTGAGATCAACTCAGGCTGGTGTGGGAAGCTGAGACTTGCTTATCCATAATCCTCAGAAGGACACTAGATGTTGCACTTACCTTTGAAGCAGTGCTGGAGGAGTGCCTTCGATGGAGTGCATTTCACTGTCCCCTCCAGTTTAGGAACTGTGTTTTCCTACACCTCTTCCTACTTTCAGAATGAAGTTGTAATCTGTGCATCTGTAAGAATGAGTGATTAGGGGACTTCTTCCAAAGATCATTGGATCCAGGAGGAACAGGAATGTTTTCCCATTTCTCCTTGAACAAGTGCCAACCTTGAATTGGTACTTTCCACCTAGCCTGACTCTGCCAACCAGAACCTAGCTATCACCACCCCGGCAAGATGGCCCACATCTAATGCCACCAGTCAGGCATGATGGGTAGTCAGATACTGTGGCTCATCCTGGAACCTTTGTACATGGCTTGAATCCAATTTTGGGTTTCTCAGTTGGGTCCAAAGCACAGTGGCCCAATCACAGTGTATCTGCTCTGGAGGGCAATTGGCTGGTACAACATCTGTAACAGTTGGACTGCTATTGCGATTGATTAAATTAGTTGTTGTTTACATATATTCAGTCCTAAAAGAAATAAGTAGTTTGATTTGGTGCTAAGAGAGACAAACATCTAATCCTCTGTTCATTTTCGTGACTGGGAATACACAAGATGGATGTGCACACCATTTGGTTTTTCATTGATGTTAATGGAGATTCAAAATCCATCCTTAGCTTTCTGTTGCACCTTCACAAGGGGTGCAAAGGAAGACAGGAACTATAAGCCTGTCTTCCTTTGTAAAATGTGCCAGCCTTGCAAAGATGCCAGCTGGATGCAGTTCCTTTGCTCATGTCAAACATAAGAACTGGCTTGAAAATGAGCTAGGGAAATAAACATCAAGCTATGGAATCAATGCTACACAATGAATTATTTTGCACATTCAACCAGTCTGCATCCTCTCACACTGCTTATAAACAGATACAGAAAAGCAGACAAATTAGGAATGTTCTTGATGTTTTCCCTGGCCCCAAATTAAACACTAAGAAAAGAAACAACTAACACTGTAAGTAAATGTTGATGTGCAAAACTGCATCAGGTTTAAATAAACTCGCATTCTATGATAACTTAGCAACCACTATTTAAGCATAACCAGTCCTGAATTCTCTGTATCTGGCCCAGTTGTGGTCAGGGATTCAATATGTGGCTGGAAGCCATCCCAACATACCCATTGCTTGTGTCTAATAATCCAGATGGGCAACTGAGTCCTTTCCAGTCCTCTGTTCTCCAAGTTCCTGTTGGATCAGTCACTTGGAGTAATAAATTACTTGAGGTACTTGTTCCATTGAAATCTTGTCAGCATTTGAGTTCATCAATATTCATCATTTGAATTCATCATTTGAATTCATTCCCTCTGTAGACCTGTTGGTCAATGTATCCAAATTTTTTTTTAATATGATTAGTGCTTCTGCCTCTATCAATCCTTTGGGTAGTCAATTCCACACCCGAGATTACCATCTATGAAAAACATTGTTCTTCAACTGCTGATGATCTTCATTTTAAATTTGTTACTTTAAACCTGGTCAGTTATTGATATTCTTCTTATTCATTCTACTTTGGAAGCTCTTAATTACACACATCCCGATTAAATTGCTTGCACAAAGAAACCAACGTCAGTCTTCCAAAACTTTGCTCATTCTGAAAATTCTCCATTCTTGGCAACATCCTTGTAAATCCCTTCTGTAACTCCTCTGACGTGTCACATCCTGCCTATACTGTAGTGACCAGAACTGCGTGCTGTGCTCCAGCTGATGCCCAACCTGTGTTTTATAGCACTCCAGCAGAATTACCACCCCTGGATTTGATATAATATGACAGCTCATTGGAGAATTTTATTTTTGCACCACTTAGAGAGAGTCACAACTAGTGTGAAGTGAATTAAGCGCAATTGTAATACTTAGAACTTCATCTAATATTGATGAAGAACTAACCTTCCGATCGCCTCCTCAGTAACATCAAACAGAACTGCGACTTGTCTGGCAGTGTGTTGAGCTTACTTCACCAGCAATCCAGGCCAAACTAGCAGCACAGTTCCAATCTGCTCGCTTTCAGTAGATATTATCCAAGTACTACCAGTTGAAAAAGGTTGCAATTATCTAAATACACCAATTTTGCAAACTAAACTAATGCCTGGATTATACCAGTGTTGTTTCTGTGTGTTTGCTCATGTTGTTAAGTTGGATGCTGTCTTGGAGTAGCTAAGCTTGAATGAATGGTGATGGAAACAACATGTAGTCAAGGCGTCTCTATACAGGTGTATGGGGTTCAAAGTGCAGAATGGTTGGCGCTCCTACATGGAAAGTATTACTTCATACTCTGATTTTCACTTGTGCTTCAAAAAGATCAAACTGATTTTCTTTGAAGCTCTGGGGTGAACATAATTATATGCTAACTACTAGGCGTTGGAAAATCGCATAAGAGGATTCTTTACCTGAATGGGCAACTTTATTTATTGAAGTTTATTTGCAAGTTTAGAGCAGGGCAGCAAGATATCTTGAAACTGGAATAGTTTAATTTTGTGTATATTGATTAAAAGACTGATAATTGCAGGATTGGATAAAAGTATGCAGTGCGACCACAAAGAGGAGATGTAAAATGCTGCCAGACGTGATGCTGTACAAGCACATTTTTTCAGGCTTTGACAAGGCAGCCTGAAAACTGTGGCTTGCTTGAAGTGACTTCACCCGAGTCATATGGAGATTATTCATTAGTACTTGTGATCTGTCATGTAGTGTTACTAAATAAACCAACTTTGACTCTGAATTATGCAGGAGTATTTCAGAATGAGGCGCGACACTGATTTTTAAGGCATCTCGGTCTGTGTGGAATTTTACAAAGTAATTATTTTGAATTGTTCCTTCCTGCTCTGGGTGCTGAGTCACATCGGGTTATATTTCCATGGGTTTCAGCAGTCTTCCACTACTGTGTCCAATTGGCTGCTTTTTACATCTTGTTCTTAGCCAGTGAGCGTCACCTCAGATCCTATATATATTCTCCAAACATTGTGTCTACACTGCGCCACCAAATGAGTATCGTCAGAAAGTGGATATTCAGTTTTCCTACTTCAATGTCTTGGTTAATGTAGTCTTAGCAGGAGCCATTGGTTGATGATCAGGAACAGGGCTGTCAAGGGAGGGGGAGGAGGCATAATATGAAATTAAGAACTTTAACTGATGCTAAATGGGGTTGGTTCTGAACCAAGCAATTAGGCAGGGCATGTGACTCTTGGCTTTAAGAAAATCTAGGAAAAGATTTCTCTTGGAACCCTAAATGAGAAGGACAGATACTTTTTATCATTACAAAGCCATGGTGAAAGAACAGGGCAGCCTGGCAAATTTGGCTAGTTCCTTCAATGCTTCAATATTCTCATGACAGACTGAATCACAGAATTTTTGTAGTATAGAAGGAGGCCATTTGTGCCATCCTGTCTGAACTGGCCCACCAAATGAGTATCATAAGGAAGTGGATATTAAGAAAGTGGCTGTGCTGGAAATTCTGGGAATCATCAAGACAAGTAAGTCCCCAGGGCCAGACCAGATATATACAAGGTTACTACAGGAAGCGAGGAATGAGATTGCTGTGCTTCTGGTGATGATCTTTGCTTCCTCACTCTCCACGGGAGATGATTGGAGGGAGGTGAATGTTGTTGTGGTTCTGTTCGCCGAGCTGGGAATTTGTGTTGCAGACGTTTTGTCCCCTGTCTAGGTGAGGCGAATGTTGTTCCTCTGTTCAAGAAAGGGAATAGGCAAATCCCTGGGAATTACAGACCAGTCAGTCTTATGTCTGTGGTAAGCAAGATACTGGGAAGGATTGAGAAATAGAATTTATGAGTATTTGGAAGAACATAGTTTGATTAAAAATAGCATGGCTTTGTGAGAGGCAGATCATGCCTCACAAGCCTTATTGAGGATGTGACGAGACAAGTTGATGAAGGTCGAGCAGTGTAAGTGGTGTATATGGATTTCAGTAAGGCATTTGATAAGGTTCCCCACAGTAGGCTTATTCAGAAAGTTAGGAGGTATGGGATACAGGGAAATTTGGTGGTCTGGATACAGAATTGGCTGGCCAAAAGAAGACAGTGAGTGGATGGAAAATATTCTTCCTGGAGGTTAGTGCCAAGTGATGTCCTGCAGGGAAATTTTCTTGGGCCTCTGCTCTCTGTAGTTTTTTTAATAAATGAATGAAGAAATAGAAGGGTGGGTTAGTAAGTTTGCCAATGATACAAAGGTCAGTGGTGTTGTAGATTGTGTGGGGGCCTGTTGTAGGCTACATAAGGCATTGACAGGATGCAGAGCTGGGCTGAGAAGTGGCAGATGAATAAATGCAAAGTGATTCATTTTGGAAGGTCAAATTTGAATGCTGAATACAGGGTTAAAGACAGGAACAGCGGGATCTTGGGGTCTACATACTTAGATCCTGCAAAGTTGCCATCCAAGTTGATAGGGTTGTTAAGAAGGCATATGGTGTTTTGGCTTTCATTAACTGGGGGATTGAGTTGAAGGGCTGTGAGGTTTTGCTGCAGCTCTATAAAATCCTGGTTAGACCACACTTGGAATATTGTGTCCAGTTCTGGTTGCCTCATTATAGGAAGGATGTAGATAGGGTGCAGACGAGATTGAGCAGGGTGCCTGAATTGGAGGGCTTGTCTTATGAGGAGAAGTTGAGTGAGCTAGGGCTTTTCACACTGGAGAGAAGAGAGGTCACTTGATAAAGGTGTACAGGGTAATGAGAGGCATAGACAGAGTGGATAGTTCGAGACTTTTCCCCAGGGCAGAAATGGCTGCCACAAGGGGTCATAATATTCAGGTGATTGGAGGAAGGTATAGGGGAGATGTCAGAGGTAGGTTCTTTTCGCAGAGAGTGGTGGGTGTGTGGACTGCACTGCCAGTGGTGGTAATCGAGTCAGAGACATTAGGGACATTTAAGCAACTGCTGGACAAGCACATGGATGGCAGTAAACTGAGGGGTGTGTCAGTCAGGTTGATCTTAGATTAACATAATGCTTAGCACAACACGTGGGCCGAAGGGCCTGTACTGTTCTATGATTTATAACTTACTGCCATTTTCCTGCCTTTCCCTCTTTATCTTGACATTGGGTCATTATTTGAATTGGAACAGCATTCTCATAACCTGCTGCCCCCACCACTGGCCTGTATTCCAGACCCAAAGTATTCACTGTGTGGAAAAACATTTTTCTCAAATCACACTTGTTTCTTTTGCAAACTAGTTTAAATTTGCACCCTCTCATTTTCAACTCCTTATACAAATAAGGATGGTTACTCTCTGTCTATTCTGTACAGACTCCTTGTGATTTTGAAAACGTTGATCAAATCTCCTCCTATCCTTCTCCTTTCCAAGGAAAACAGTTGCAATAGCTCCAATCTTTCCTCATAACTGGTGTCTTATCCCTGGAACCATTCTCTTTTGCACTCTCTCCAATGTGTTCACACCCTTCCTAAAGTATGGCACTTAGAACTGCACACAATACTCCATCTGGGATCTGACCAGTGTCTTATACCTTTTTGCTGTTATACTCTGTGGTCCTATTAATAAAACCTTTAGAATAGTACACATTATATTGTCTTTCCATGTTTCTTATACCAAAATGTATCACCTCACAATTGTCCGCGTTGAACTTCATCTGCCATCTACCTTCTCACTCCACCAGCTTGTCAACGTCCTGATGAAGTTCAACACTGTCACAGTTTACAAGCCATCCAAGTTTTGTATCATTCCCAAATTTTGAAATTGTCCCCTGCACGCCAAGATCTAGATGATTCATACATATCCAGAAAAACATGGTCCCAGTATCACTTTCTGGAGAACACCTATGCAAACCTTCCTCTGTTACGCAGCCAATTTTGTATCCATGTTGCCACTGTCCCTTTTATTCCTTAAGCTGTGACTTTGCTTACAAGTCTGTTTTATGGCACTGTAGAAAATATCTCTTGGAAGTCCACACTCTCACCAACTCTCTCTTTACTTCCTCAAAGACTCTAGCAATTTAGTGAATGAGGAGAAATCCATTGTCATCCCTAGCTAGCCCACATTTGTCTATGCAACTACTAATTCTCTCCTAAATGATTGTTTCTGGAGGATAATATTTACTGAAATTATCCTTGTAAGCTCCCTTGTTAACAAAGAGGTAATGTTTACAATTCTCCAGTCATCTGGCACCACCCTGAGTCTTAAGAAAACTGAAATACTCAGGTCAGTCCCCTACAGTTTCCACCCTCACTTTTACCAGTATCCCTGGATATATCATTCAGTCCCAGCATCTTCGCACCCCAACCTCTACTCCCGGCACCTTCCCCTGCAACCGCAAGAAATGCAAAATTTGCGCCCACACCTCCCCCCCTCACTTCCCTCCAAGACCCCAAGGGATCCTTCCATATCCGTCACAAATTCACCTGCACCTCCACACACATCATTTACTGCATCTGCTGCACCTGATGCAGCCTCCGAAACATTGGGAAGACAGGCCGCCTACTTGCAGAACGTTTCAGAGAACACTTCTGGGATACCGGCACCAACCAACCCAACCGCCCCGTGGCTGAACACTTTAACTCCCCCTCCCACTCCGCCAAGGACATGCAGGTCCTTGGCCTCCTCCATCGCCAGACCATGGCAACACGATGCCTGGAGGAAGAGCGCCTCATCTTCCGCCTAGGAACCCTCCAACCACAAGGGATGAATGCAGATTTGTCCAGCTTTCTCATTTCCCCTCCCCCCACCTTATCTCAGTCCCAATCCTCGGACTCAGCACCGCCTTCTTGACCTGCAATCTTCTTCCCGACCTCTCTGCCCCACCCCCTCTCCGGCCTATCACCTTCACCTTAACCTTAACCTCCTTCCACCTATCGCATTCCCAACGTCCCTCCTCCATACCTTTTTATCTTAGCCTGCTTGGCACACCCTCCTCATTCCTGAAGAAACGTCGATTCTCCTGCTCCTTGGATGCTGCCTGACCTGCTACTCTTTTCCAGCAACACATTTTTCAACCTTATACCTCATTGTCCAATACCTCATTGTCAATTTTGAACCCTTCTGCTGACTGACTGACTTGCTCCCTGTTTCACTGTGGTCCAGTAACATGATGTCCTTGATAAAGACAGATGGAAAATATTCATTTGCTACCCCAACCAAACCCCCTCCCTAACCCTTTTTAATATTTGTGTGTCCGCCTAAGAGTTTGGGCTTCTCTTCCATGTTAGTTGTCTGTCATCTTCTGTATTGTACAATTCTATTTTTATTAATGAATACTGGATCTCTACTCATTGCACATCTCCCTCCCCAACCCCACCAAAACACCTTTGCACCAGAATACCATGGTATAATGTTCAAGGAATGGTCTGATGTGTGGAGTATGCAAAATGTTTTGAGTTTAAAAGCCTGTGGGCAAATAACAACTTCCTGTTTTAACTGAGTAGAGTAGCTTTTATTTGTCATTTCAACCATATACAACTGATACAATAAAATGAGTCAGCGCGCCTCCAGGACCAAGATGCTACATGGGCAGCACAAACTATATAACTGTACATGGCATAAAGTGCACAAGAAGTACAAAATAATTCAAGTTACAGTGTAATAGAAGAATGATTGATAATAAGCATTTTACTAGCAGGAATTTGAAAGACTTTCAGATGGGAAAGAGTCTGATTATACTGTATTAAGGAGCCTGATGGCTTGGGGGAAGAAATTGTTGCACAGTCTGGCCATGATAGACCGTATGCTCTGGTATCTTCTGCCAGATGGTAGGAAGGAGATGAGTTTGAGTGAGGGCTGTGTGGGGTCTTCCACAATGCTTGTAGCCTTGCAGATGCAGCGTGTAGCGTAAATGTCTGTAATGGAGAGAAGAGAGAGCCTGATGATCTTCTCAGCTGTACTCATTATCCGTTGTAGGGTCAAGCCTGATTTAAATATGCCTGGAAACAAACCTGTGAGTACCAAATTCTCAAGAACAGCTCTAAAAATGAAACTTAAACTATGCCCCCCTTCTTAACACATGAAATATAAATTAAACTTAAAGCCATAATACATTCCTAACCTTGAAAGTAGAGTTTCAGGTAGACAGGATAGCAAAAAAGGCAGTTGGTATGCTTGCCTTTATTAGTCAGAGCATTGAGTATAGAATTTGGGAGGTCATGCTGCAGCTGTACAGGACATTGGTTAGGCCACTTTTGGAATACTGCGTTCAGTTCTGGTCTCCTTGCTATCCGAAGGATGTTGTGAAACTAGAAATGGTTCTGAAAAGATTTACAAGGACATTGCCAGGGTTGAACTGTTTGAACTTTAGGGAGAGGCTGAATAGGCTGCAGCTACTTTCCCTGGAGCATCAGAGGCTGAAGGGTGGCCTTATAGAGGTTTATAAAATCATGAGAAGCCTGGATAGGGTAAATAGCCAAGGGTTTTTCCCCGGGGTGAGGGAGTCCAAAAATAGAGGGCGTAGTTTTAATGTGAGAGGGGAAAGATTGAAAAGGGACCTAAGGGGCAACGTTTTAACGCAGAGGGTGGTGCATGTATGGAATGAACTGCCAGAGGAAATGCTGGAGGCTGGTACAATTACAACATTTAAAAGACAGTATATGAATAGAAAGGGTTTAGAGGGGTATGGGCCAAATGCTGGCAAATGGGACTCGATTAACTTAGGATATCTGGTCAATGCAGACAAGTTGGAACCGAAGTGTCTGTTTCTGTGCTGCACATCTCTATGGTCCTAATTTTAAAATGCTTTGTTAGAACACATGATGCACAAAGCTTGAAATATGATTTGTTGTGGCTTGTCTTTGTTGATGCCATTTTAATAGCAACTGGATCATGGCAAGAGTTGTTACACAGAGTTGTATGCTTGGGGTTGTGGGTCTCTGATGTTTTGCTGAACAGTCAGGCCTCTTGAATACCCACCTAGTTTGAAACACTGTGCTCACCCCTGTAACTATTTCTGGTGAGGCAAGTAGCCTCCAGTCTTATTACCATGCATTTGCTGCTCAACTATTGCATGTTTTCACACAGAGGAGTTTACTATAGTACTGTACACTAAACAGAAGGAGCAGAAAAACATTGGCATTCCAGTTGACTAACGAATAATCTCTTTCTCATTCAGTAAAGGGAGACGACCTACCATAATCCTTCGGACCCAGCTCTCTGTAAGAGTTCATGCCATTATAGGTGAGTGAAATATTCTTCGTTTGCAGGTGTTGGAACTTACAAAAGAAACATGAACCCATCCATGTAATTTTTTTCTCATGATATGGCTCTTGTTTTATATTTTGAGTTAAAAGAAAAATCATATTTCACATTAGATTCTCCAACTTTCCAAGAATATTTGTGAAACATTAGTGTGGAACTATATGCACCCTGTTGTTTGTAACACTTCAATTAATATAATGCATTGCAATAGAGTAACCATTAAAATGAGTTATTTGGATATCTATGACTTATTCAGCAGCTGGTTCTAATATGGCTAGATGTTATGATGACTGGCATCATTATGCTTCAGAGATCTTGTTGCACTGCCAAAGGCAGGGACAATGTTACTTTTAAGGGCTAATTTTATGCATTACTGCATTATCTTGGCATGGAATGTATTGCTATTTACATGAGATTTTCCATTTACCCAGATTGACTTTTTGTCTCAGTTGCTTCTGCTGTCTGTACCCAGACCTCAGTTGGGGCCTTGCTTAATGATCCCTTTTATCGGTTGCCATAGATGAAACATAATGTCCTGAATGTATAAATACATCAACTAGATATGCCAAAAAGGAAATACAGTTTAACTTGCATGTTTTTTTTTTGTTTTCCTGACAGTTTTTCCAATTTACTTTCTTCTCCAATTCTAAACACCAGTGATTTCTCAACTACAGTTCAGCAATATTTTAAAAGAAAGATTTAGAATTATGTAGCTTCTTTCACAACTTGAGGACATTTTAATGTACTTTATAGACAGGTAAGTACTTTGTAAGCTGCAGTCATTGTTGAATTGCAAAAATAGTGGGGCCTATTATGTAGACAGCAGCATCCCACAAATAGCAATGAGATAAGGCTAATTAATTTGTTTCAGTAATTTGTTCGAGAGATGGATATTGGCCTGGACGCAGGGAAAACTTCCTTGCTCTCCTTTAAAAAAAAAGAGCTGGGATATTTTATATTTCTATCTTAAGAGATTAGTTGGCATCTTGGTTTAGCATCTTCTGTAAAATGTGATACATTCAGCATGGCAGTGTTCTGATGTTGAAACAAGAGTGTCTCATACTCCATCATTGGCAGTCCTCCATGTTGTGAAATGATGCTTTGCATAGTGCTGATAAACTCTGTGAACCATCACCTGGAATAGCTCCCCATTCTAGCCCGGTGGTCTTTGCTGCATTTACTGTAGAGAAAGCCAGTGGGCTGGGAGGGTACATGGTTCGCTGGCCTCTTTTCTCAGGGCGCATTTCTTTTCCAGATGTAATATTGGTTTTCTGCTCCCCCCTTCCAATGCTCTTCTCAAAGGTCCACTTCCAGAGAACATCAGTGACTGTTGCCCATTTATCAGTGCCAATAGGGTTAGGGTTAAAGTTGTCAACATTTTGATTACTGGTGTCAGTCATTCAGAGACTGTGACCCAGTTCACTGTACAGAGAGTCCTTTGGCTGTCAGTTGTTCCATGTATATGGTTCAGCTGGTACAGACTTCATTGATTTAGAAAATGAGTATGTCAGTTAGCACATTTGAGGACCTCAGAGCTGGTGACCTTATGCTGCCAGGAAATGCTGCAGATGTGTCTTGTTCTTAATTCAACCACGGTCAGATTTGAACCCGAGATCCCAGAACATTCACTGGATTTCTGGATTACTAATCTCGTGACAATACCACTAGACTGACTTCTGAGCTAGCAAATGTTGTCCAAGTCTTAACATTGTAGAGGAGTGCACTGATACTTCAGGCTTGGTAGGGTTTGGTGTTCACTGTCAGAGTGCTGTGGTCCCACCCTCTCTCTTTCTTGGACATAGAAGCTGCAGCTTTTCCAGCTGAGCAATGATTAGCAATGGAGTCATTGGTTTTCAGGCAGGAGCCTGAACAGTCAGCACTTATTCATTGTGTCCTTGGGGGCCCTGCACATGCTGTTCAGTGGGTGGAACCATTGACTTCTGGTTCTGGGAACTATTGGACCTAAGAAACCTACACAGCAGCGGAATGGAGGAACATGGCATGGTGGGCATTGGAGTTAAGCATTGTCATCCAACAACCATCACACGTGCACTTTATAGTAGAGTCCACTCCATTACAAGGAGAAAATGGGGAATGCAGATCCTGGAGATCAGTCGAGAGTGTGTTGCTCGAATCATAGCAGGTCAGGCAGCATCTGAGGAGCAGAAGAAGACATTTCAGGCATAAGCCCTTCATCAGGAATGAGGCTTGTGGGTCAGGGCTGAGAGATAAATGGGAGGGGGGGTGGGGTTGGGGGAAGTAGCTGGGAAAGCGATAGGTGGATGAAGGTGAAGGAGAAGGTGATAGGTCAGAGGGGGCAGTAATAGACGGATCTGGAGGGTGGTGCTGAGTTGGAGTATCGAAACTGGGATAATGTGGGAAGAGAGGAAATGAGGAAGCTGTTGAAATCCACATTAATCCCGTGTGGTTGCAGGGTCCCAAAGCGGAATATGAGGCGTTCCTCCTCCAGGCGTCAGGTAGTAACAGTTAGATGGTGGAGGAAGCCCAGGACCTGCATGTCCTTGATGGAGTGGGAGGGAGAGTTGAAGTGTTCACCCACGGGGCAGTGAGGTTGGTGGGTGCGGATGTCCCAGAGATGTTCTCTGGAGCAATCTGCAAGAAGGCATCCTGCCTCCCCAATGTAAAGGAGACCACATCGGGTTCAACGGATGCAATGGATGACATTGGTAGAGGTGTAGGTGAATTTCTGATGGATGTGGAAGGATCCCTTGGGACCTTGGACGGAGGTGAAGGGAGTGGTGTGGGCGCAGGTTTTGCACTTCCTGTGATGGCAGGGAAAGGTGCTAGCACTGGGGTGTGGGCTGGTGGGGGGTGTGGACCTGATGAGGGAGTGGCAGAGGAAATGGTCTTTTTGGAACGCTGATAGGGATGAGGAGGGAAATATATCTCTGGTGGGGTCCGTTTGGAGGTGGCAGAAGTGGCAGAGGATCACTGCGCCCTCTGACCTATCACCTTCTCCCTCACCTTCATCCACCTGTCGCTTTCCCAGCTACCTCCCCCCAACCCCACCCCCCTCCCATTTATCTCTCAGCCCTGACCCACAAACCTCATTCCTGATGAAGGGCTTAATGCCTGAAACGTCGATTCTCCTCCCTGGATGCTGCTGTGATTTCCCAGCAACACACTCTCAACTCATTACAAGCAAGCTAAAAACCCAACTGATTATCTTTACCTCTCCTTCCCAGGCCAGGAATATTTCGGTCTTGCTCTTTCTGTGTTATGATTTGGAGATGCCGGTGTTGGACTGGGGTGGACAAAGTTTTTAAAAATCACACAATGCTAGGTTATAATCCAACAGGTTTAAGTGGAAGCTTTGAGTGCTGCTCCTTCATCAGGTTTAGGCAGAGGTTTGACCTGGGCATTGTCCCATTAGGGGCATCAGTAATTTTATAAAATTGCGTGCAAACTGTGTAATTGTATTTAAGAAAGGTTGAAATGGCTTTCAAGAGGTTACATCAATTGTAAAAGGTATCAATTTTACCTTTCTTGGAGAAGAAGAGGTCCATGAAACCTGGTAACCCTTAACCTGGAAATTGTACCATCAGGAAGGAAGTCAGGGTGCTGATCACATGTGGCGAAATACAAAGGAGATTTGTGGACATAAAAGGATAACTAAAATCAGAGGAAGGGAAGATGATAAAGCCTCAAGTCTGAAGTGGACAGGGTAAAAAAGATGAATTTGTTTTGTAAGCAAAGGTGCAAATTACTCTGAGGGAGAAGTTAATTTTGTTGTTCGGTAAACAAGGATTCGAGAGCTCACTAAGGCTCTGTGAGCTAGTTAAAAAGACCTCGAACCTGGAAAGCTGTGTCAATAGCTTGGTGATGCGAAAGTGTTTATTCGCCAAGGTGGCCAAGCCATGAAGCTGGGTTTTATTGGTTCATCATTTGAAGAGTAACTCTGGAAAGCTACATCACTAGGACTGTTATGGTTGAGGGAGAGAGTCGTCATGTGACATGCTAAGAGGAAGTCTCTTGTTGAATCAGATGCCTCAGCTACCATCAAGAACAGCACATTGTAGCAGAGTGTATCTATGTAAAGCCTCATTTATACAGGGAAGAGTGGGGATGTCAGTGGTTGCTGAAGATCACTGTATTTTTATCATCAATCTGGATAAGATATGGCAGTAGCCATTATATTGTGATGAATTCAATCTGAAACTTCTTGCCTAGAGATAAGGACACTACCACTGCACTACAAAGCCCTTCTGTTTAAGATGTATATAAATTGTGTCAACTACTTAAAGTTAATTTTACCTTTCTTGAAGCGCCATTTACTTGTTCATTCAAATTTAATTTGCGTTGACTCTGATTCATGTCATAGTGAAAACTATAATAAGTGGAATCTTAAACAGAAATTGCTGGAAAATCTTAGCAGGTCTGGCAGCATCTGTGGAAAGAAATCAGGGGTAACTGGGGTCCCTTCTTCAGAATATGTGGAATCTTGTTGGCCGTTTCTTTACTCGGGGGTCATTTAGTAAATTTAGCCAATTTGGTTAATAGCCTCCCCATGGGGATTTTAATACATACATTGCTCCCACTTAGTGAGCAATATCATTGGCAGACTGCCTTCCCAGGTAACTTTGTTTCATCCTATAAATCACTAAAGATTTGTCTGAAGGGAGCTGGTGAAATATAAAAGCATACATTGTTTTGATATTTTTCTTTGCGTGGATATTCTGGTTTGATATTTTCATCCATGGTGTGACACGGTGGCTCAGTGGTTAACACTGCTGCCTCACAGCACCAGGGACCTGGGTTCAATTCCAGCCTCCAGCAATTGTGTGGAGTTTGCACATTCTCCCTGTGTCTGTGTGAGTTTCCTCCCACAGTCCAAAGATGTGGAGGTTAGGTGGGTTAGCTATGGGAAATGCAGGGTTACAGGGATAGGGTAGGAGGAATGGGTCTGCGTGGAATGCTCTTCAGAGGATCAGTATTGACCTGAAGGGATGAATGGCCTGCTTCCACACTAAAGGGATTCTATGCTTTAAAACCAAGAGTACCGTACTATAAACTAAATCTGTAAATTGCGGTGAACTTTAACAGTGTGGTTATACTTTAAAAGGGGGAAATACTAAGCTGACTCCAAATTTAATTGTAAAGTTCCAGTTTTGTTTTCATAAAGGGATAGATAATAATTCAGTAAGAGTATAATTAATGTAAAGGGGAGGAAATAAGTAAATGGGTTTCTATAATGTGCTGTCTGAATCGGTATGTTAATAGAAAACAAAAACGGATTGAATGCTGAACATCTTGTAAGCATTTGGACTGATCCTGTCAGAAGAACCAGGTCTTTTCACTTGGGTTGGTCTCCTACCTGGGAAAGAAGTGAAAATAGATTACTGGTGAGGGTGATAGATACGAGTTAACTATAATGTTGGCTCAGTTTTGTGGGGGGGCCGTCGAAGGGGTAGCTGGTATTTGATTTCACTTGAGTATATTTATATCCTGAAATAAATTCACCAGAGCTGCTGTTGTGGAGCATGTTTCTTTACTTGGTCTTTGCATACTATGAATAAGAGAGGTTCTTGGTTGTTTTTGACAACAGATCCCAAGTGTGGAGTCATAGCGTCCTACAGTATGGAAACAGATCCCTTAGTCCAACTCATCCATGTTGACCAGACATCCCAATCTGATCTAGTCCCATTCGCCAACATTTGGTCCATATCCCTCCAAACCTTTCCAATTCATATACCCATCCAGGTGCCTTTTAAATGCTGCAATTGTACCAGCCTCCACTACTTCCTGTGGCAGCTCATTCTGTATACAGAGCAACCTTGATTATCTGAACTTTGATTATCCAAATTTTGGATTATCCAAACAAGATCGCAAGGTCCCGATGCTTTGCTAAACTGGTATTCCATTATCCGAACATTCGATTATCCGAACAAATACTCCCCCGCCCATGTCATTCAGATAATTGAGGTTCCTCTGTATTCCTCTGCTTCAGTGTGAAAAGTTACCCCTCAAGTCCTTATTAAATCTTTTCCCCTTTCACCTTCAATCTATGTCCTCTAGCACTGTACCTGCATGCTTGATCTGAAAGTGCTACTGTGTTATTTGGTGTGGAAATTACAATACAGCCTCAGAACAACTCTATAATAGCAGCAGGTACAGTAAACTTCAGAAATTACTGTTTATCAGACTGATAATTGGTGTGCAAATGTATTAACTATAAAAAAGCATTAAATAATTTGCAAAGTAAACACATCTTGAGCTACCATTTCCACATGCCGTCAAACAGTCTAATATCATTCTTCAGTACAACAGTCAACATGCCTGCAGCCAGAGTGAATTTACTTTATTTTGTTGCAAATTTCAAAGGGAAAATTAAATAAACTTGCTCTGTGTCCTTGACGTATTTATTGAGAGGAGCATAATTTATCCATAAGTGTTGGATTTCTTGGTTATTTATGAGATTGACACCATGCTGTAGACATTTATAGCATGACACCTACCTCTCAAGTACTCCGTACCTAATTTGGCCATGTTCATGGTACCAGCTTGCATGACTGAAACCTACACCAGTTAATGAAGTGGTCTTGGCAACATGGTCAGATCTGCTTTCGAGTCTATTTTAATGTGCGAGTTATAGGGAGGGGCTGAATAGGTTGACATCCTGTTGTTGATCCAGGAAGTAAACAAAACTCTATTTCAGTCGTGTGTTGTGTAAGTAACATCTTTGAGGAAGTTAATGTCAACGCGCTCCATCCAACTTCATGATGTCACATAGTCTTTTCATGGAGAGAGTTGAATTCTGCATGGGAACCCGGAGGGAGCATATTTATTCTGCATAGTTCCAAACGTCCTCACTGATGGGGGTCCCCAGTTTACGAGCATCTGACTTTCATACTTAGGAATGCAACTATAAATAAAGGTGTAATTTTAAAGATCCAACATACAAACCTTTCCCGTACCTACAAATGGCTACTTTACATTGTCCTGCATTGTGTATAAGTTGATTTGTGAATGGACTCCAGAATGGAAACCATTCACAACCCTGGGATTGTCTGTAATTGTAACAAGCAAATGAGTGTAAACTGTATTCGTTGCTGTTATGCAGTAAATGATCTTATCTAAGATGGCAGCACAGTGGCTCAGTGGTTAGCACAGCAGCCTCACAGCACCAGGGACCTGGGTTCAATTCCTGCCTCGGGCAACTGTTAGTGTGGAATTTGCACATTCTCCCTGTGTCTATGTTTCCTCCCACAATCCAAAGATGTCCAGGCCAGGTGAATTGGCCATGCTAAATTGTTAGGCGCATTATAGCAGGGGAATGAGTCTGGGTGGGTTATTCTTCGGAGGGTCGGTGTGGATGTGTTGGGCTGAAGGGCCTGTTTCCATACTGTAGGGAATCTAATCTAAATATGCATTGCTTTTGTTCCTAACCAGTTATCTATCTTCTACCATTGATAATTAGACAGGCCCTAGACTTGATATTGAGAAAGGGAGACTGGTGACGGTGAAACCAGAATACCACAAACTGCATGGCAACTGAAAACACACTGATTAGCTTTACATAGTGCTTTGGTGTAGTCGACGAAGCCTTCATGACAGAAGGTGGCTGCTACATTGGCATTACTTATGATGCACGATTTCACTATCTTTATATAGTGTCTCCATGTACATTGCATGCAATATTAATGAACGAGACTTAAATTCTTACTCTGTATTCAAAATTTCAGCAAAAATAAAAATGCTGCAGATGCAGAACCCTGCAACAAAAACAGCAAATTGTCAGATAAACATAGTAGGCCAGTTAGCATCTATGGATTGAAAATAAGAGAACCATGTACTTGTTTGTACAGTACTTGCTCAGTACAAGTTGACAAAGTGTCACTAGTCCAAGAAAGATGTTGTGAAACTTGAAAGGGTTCAGAAAAGATTTACAGATTGTTGCCAGGTTTGGAGGGTTTGAGCTATAGACTGGGGCTATTTTCGCTGGAGTGTCAGAGTCTGAGGGGTGACCTTATAGAGGTTTATAAAATTATGGGAGGAGCATGAATAGGGTGAGTAGCCAAGGTCTTTCCTCTGGGGTGGGGTGTCTGAAACGTAGAGGCCATAGATTTAAGGTGAGAGGGAAAAGATGTAAATAGGAGCTAAGGGGCAACGTTTTCACGCAGAGAGTTGTGCGTGTGTGGAATGAGCTGCCAGAGGAAATGGTGGAGGCTGGTACAATTACAACATTTTAAAGCATCTGGATGGGTAATGAATAGAAAGGGTTTGGAGGGATATGGGTCAAATGAGACAAGATTAATTTAGGATATCTGGTTGGTATGGGTCAGTTAGACCGAAGGATCTGTTTCTGTGCTGTAAAACTGTATGACTCTATGGCAAGAAGCATTCTCTAAAAGTGAAACTAGAAGCTTGGTGAGGTTGAGAAGGTCAAAATGACAACAACAATCTGAAATCAGAAATTTACTTTTCAACTTTTGCAGTCAACAGACTCCCTGCCTCTTCCCAAAGAGATAATTAAATGGGAGAGATTTATATATCACTGACATTAAGCTTTTAAGACATTGATTATCCTGATGAGGCGGATATTTTAATCACCCTGGAAACATGTTTATGGAAGAGCAAGTGTAATATTTTCAGGCTTGGAATTCTGAATGAATGGTAGCTGCAGTCTCCAGTAACTGATAAATCGCACAAAGGAAAATGATGCATTTATGCCAAACCTTGTGCATCCATATTTGCAGTACAAATTGCACCCAGTGTTAGTTAAATCTCCTGACCCTGTACCGAGACCATTTTTATTTTGCTAGTACACGTTAAATTATCGATCTCTAGCTTGTTAGTTGCTTAAATTATAGTTCTTTTATTAATGTAAATTACGAAGTGGAGAGGTATAGTTCAGAACTTAAGTCACAATAAATGTTTCAGGTTGCTGTGCTTGCAAGGAGCCTCCCACTACACAACTCAGTTTGGATTAATACCTGTGTTTTAAATATTAGCCGCTTTTAGAATTCTACAGCTTTTCTCTGAAATGTGATTTTTGGAAAATTAAATAAAACTTCTTTAGACAATTAATGTAAAATCAATTCAATGCATTTTTCTTGTGAGTATTGAGCTAGAGTTGTCGAACTGTACAGGACAGAAACCAACCTTTTTGATTCAACTCATCCATGCCAACCAGATATCCTAAATTAATCTAATTTGCCATATCCCCCAAACCCTTCCTGCTCATATACCCATCCAAATGCCTTTTAAGCTTTGTAATTTTACCAGCCTCCACCACTTCGTCTGGCAGCTCATTCCCAAGTTGTGCGAAAAGGTTGCCCCTTAAGTCCCTTTTACATCTTTCGCCTCTCACCTACTGGTCACGAGGAATCCAGCAGCAATATGGCTGTGTTGCAAAGATCGGTGGCACTTTAAGATGTGCCAATGCATCAATTACTTATAACAATTCAATATGGTGACCACCCATACTGGCACACTCTACAAGACAAGCCCTGTTTTATGCTGGGATTTTTTTGAATTTTAAAAATCACTTTATGTGCTGAGAGCTACAGGAGCTCCCTCTTTGACCAAGGTTTTGGTTATCCAGCCTATGTGGCAATTTGTTTTCTCTTGAAAGTTATTAGGCATGTTTCACTGTATTGAAGGTACAGACGTTGTTGTTAATTAGTTGCTTCAAGGATCTGGCACAAGCTGGTTGAGCCAAATGGCATTCTCTTGTACTGTAAGACTGTGAAATTTTAATGTTTAAAGCTAATTTAGTGCACTTATATTGAGATAATGGTTTCTTAACCAAGCATTCCCTTTTTAAATGTAAAAGATAGGATTGGGCTTAATTGCACTGTTATCAGAGCTAAGGAAGGGTGACCAGACCCAAAATATTAACTCTGATTTCTCTCCACTGATGCTGCCATATCTACTGAGCTTTTCCAGCAATTCCTGTTTTTTTTTGTTTCTGATTTACAGCATCCACAGTTTGTTTGGTTTTTATTGGAGGATTTGAGCTACAGGGAGAGGCTGAACAGGCTGGGGCTGTTTTCCCTGGAGCATTGGAGGCTGAGGGGTGACCTTATAGAGGATTACAAAATTATGAGGGGCATGGATAAGATAAATAGGCAAAGTCTTTTCCCTGAGGTCAGAGAGTCCAGAACTAGAGGGCATAGGTTTAGGGTGAGAGCGGAAAAATATAAAAGAGACCTAAGGGGCAACCTTTTCACGCAGAGGGTGGTACGTGTATGGAATGAGCTGCCAAAGGAAGTGGTGGAGGCTGGTACAATTGCAACATTTGAGAGGTATTTGGATGGGTATATTAATAGGAAGGGTTTGGAGGGATTATGGGCCAGGTGCTGGCAGGTGGGACTAGATTGGTCGGGATATCTGGTCGGCATGAACGGGTTGGACCGAAGGGTCTGTTTCCATGCTGTACATCTCTATGACTCTATCTCAAGTCAACACGTGGTAGAAAATAAGTTCAATGTGGGGCTATCTCTCCATATTCAAATTTGCTCAGTTTTGATGATCTGCTAATTCTGTTTTTAGCAATACATTCCCACTTTATTGTATTGTTTACTTTGCTTAATTTTCCTGGCTGAATAATTCATTCAAAATATTTGCAACTATCGTAGACTGTAGTTGGCAGAGGTGAAAAGGTAAAACCCAGTCAGTATTGGATACAAAATGCTGTTTTGTTTAATGAATGTTTGAAAATTGCCAAGAAGAGCAATATCTCTGTGGAACTTGGCATCAAATCAGGAAGAACATGATAGACCTTTCTCCCATCAGCATTGCTGTGCTGTCCCTTGTGCATTCAGTCAATACTTCCTGTTTGTTTCATGTTGTGTTTTCTATAAAAAAAAAATTTCTTTTTTCTCCTTTGTGGCCTTGATACATAACAATGATCAGTAGTTTACAGTGGAAATAAACTTTTGCCTTGCTTGGAGACTTGCACGCAAAATTGCCAACTTCCCTTTTACTGAGGCTTCCAAAGGACAAACATGCTCAATCTTTAGATGTCCCAAGAAATGAATAGAGATAACGTTTTGATCATTGTCTCTCAGACTTTGTAACTCAAATCCCAAACTATTGCACGAGAAAACAATTAACATATGAAATATTCAGCCAGTGCAAACATATATTGACTATTTAACGTAAATGCAGTGCATTATGCCAGGTTCTCCTTGGCAATCTTCTCATTTCCCAGTCCGGCAGGGCTTTGTAATGAAATACTGGATTAGTGGTGCTGGAAGAGCACAGCAGTTCAGGCAGCATCCAACGAGCAGCAAAATCGATGTTTCGGGAGTTTGCACATTCTCCCCGTGTCTGTGTGGGTTTCCTTCGGGTGTTCCGGTTTTCTTCCACAGTCCACAAAACTGTGCATGTTAGGTGAATTGGCCATGCTAAATTGCCCGTAGTGTTAGGTGCAGGGGTAAATGTAGGGGAATGGTCTGGGTGGGTGCGCTTCAGCGGGTCGGTGTGGAATTGTTGGGCTGAAGGGCCTGTTTCCATGCTGTAAGTAATCTAATCTAATAGCTTTTATGTTGCACGTTTCTGGTGTGTCCATTCGATAGGCATTTTTGTCTGCAAATTATAAACTTTAACAGGTAGACTGTGGGTTTGTGATGCAGCTGCAGGGGCAAGAGACCATGAGAAACACAGACTTCATTCCCTCTTGTGAATGTCAGTCATAGAGGTCTCTGATTTGGAAGACTAATTGCTGGAATCTGTACTGAAAAAAAAAATTGCTGGAAATCACAGCATGTCAGGTCGTATCCATGGAGTGAGCGCTGATGAAGAGTAATCGAGCCTCAAAAGCTTAGCTTGCTCTCCTTCCACAGATGCTCCACTGTGATCTCCAGCATGTTTTTTTGTTAGGGTAATTAGTAATATGTTTTTCTTTTCAAAGGAGAATACATTGCAGTGAAAATGAATCAATGCAATATAAAACTTCAAGTTGAATATTGACTTTATATTCCATAGTTTGCTGCTTAATACAAAATCTAAATTGAGATGAGGGAAAAAGAGCTGTCACTAAATATAGATGTAACCTGGGAGTTATTGTAGGAAAACTACTGTTGCCAAAATGAGTAACATATTATACACACTGTTTGTTTAACATTTTTCTATATGTCAAGCAGAAATGTTAGTTTAGAATTTTCCAACCAAGACAGTTATTCTTAATCCTTAATGATACACAGCTGCTGGTGCACAGTATAACCTCCACAGTAATCTTTCTGCATTCAAGTAAAAGTTGACAAAGAGTTAATGGGAAGTTAGTCATCACATTTTGATTTAGCTTTCACAATTTCCAGTTCTTCACTACCATTATCTTGAACATTTTTCTCCAATTCCCTTCCTTTGCTCACTGCCACCGGCTCCTGTTGAAGCACAGTGCTGACAACTTGCTTGTGAACGAGCTGATAAATTGTTTGAAGTACCATTGCAACCAAGCCCTATCCTGTCCATTACCCATGATCGTGTGTACCCACATCCTGGGGATGGGGGTGTGGTCACTGGACATAAATCAGGAGGACCAACCCTGAGTGCTTTGCCTTAATTATTCATTAGCGCATGTTAACTGTCACTCTAGCCGAGAAATGATGACTCAGCAGAGACCAGGCATCAAAACTGGGATCTTGCTGTGTACGGCACTTACTTAGGCATCAGGGTAGCTATCAGCGCAATGAGTCAAAAGCTGATTTGCTGGAAATAGTAAATACGGAAAGAACAGACATTCCAGAGCTCCCAGTCATAGCTTTTTTTTTTAAAAAAAGCTTAGTTTTCTCAAAGCCGCAGAGAAGTCCCCAGAGTATTTTGAGACATTGTATTCAACGGGGAATGAAATGCTGAAACTCGCTGGAAGCGACAGTACCTTTGATACATAAAATTTTCTAAACGTCTCTGGTTGCAAATCTGGAGTGCCAGAGGACTGCTAACTATTGTTTAGAATGGCAGGAAAGGATAGCCTAAGTAATTACAGGCTACCCAGACAACATTCAATGGAGGGCAAATTATGGAAAGCAATTCTAAGGAATGGTAATCATTGTCGTTTAGACACAGATTAATCAAGGACAGATTTATAAAGGGGAGGACATGTCTGGTTGACATGTTTGATTTCTCAAGATGAAACAAAAAGGATGGATAAGACTAATGGGTTTGATATAATCGGTATGGATTTTAGTTAGGCTTTTACATGGTGCCACGTTGACAAACAGGTCAGGGAATGAGCCTATGGAGTACAATTGGATGGAAACGAGTTGTACCCAAAATTGGCTCTGGGTGGGAGCCACTGTATTTTTATGACAGCAACGCTGATTCCAGTTGGGGCCAAGATTAGAGTGGTGCTAGAAAAGCACAGCAGGTCAGGCAGCATTCGAGGAGCAAGAAAATTGATGTTTTGTATCATGAATCAAGTGGATTTTGCCCAAAATGTCGATTTTTTTTTTTTTTTTTTCCCTGCTCCTCGGATGCTGCCTGACCTGTTGTGCTTTTCTGGCACCACTGTAATCTCTACTCTAATCTCCAGCATCTGCAGTACCCACTTCTGCCTAGTTGATTCCAGTGGGTTTCCACAGTGCTCAGTCCCTTGCTTTATATAGCCTAGATTTATATGTAGGGAGAAGCATTGAGAAAATTACAGATCCTTAGAAGAAGTTTGTGCTGCTGTAGAAATTGGCTGTGTAGTTAATAACAAGGAAGAAAGCTGTAGACTGTAGTAATATGACAATAAATCGGTCAGCTTGGCAGAAAAATGGCAAATTTGCAGCTGAAGCCACTTTTGGAACACTGCATACAATTCTGGTTCCCTGCTATGGGAAGGATATTGCTAAATTAGAAAAGGTACAGAAAAAGTTAATAAGAAAGTGGCCAGGAGCATTTAAGTTACAAGGAGAAGCTGAATAGGCTGGGACCTCTCTCACTGCAGCACTAGAGACTGAGGGGTGATCTTAGAGTTTATAAAATCATGAGGGGCATAGGTAAGGCGAATAGCAAGGTCTTTTCCCCAGCGTGTGGAGTCCAAAACTAGAGGGCATAGGTTTAAAGTGAGCGGGGAAAGATTTAAAAGGAACCTGAGGGGCAACTTTGCCACACCAGAAGGTGGTGCATATTTGGAATGAACTGCCAGAGGAAATGGTAGAGGCTGGTACAATTGCAACATTTAAAACATTTGGTTAGGTAATGATTTGGAGATGCTGGTGTTGGACTGGGGTGTACAAAGTTAAAAAATCACACAACACCAGGTTATAGTCCAACAGGTTTAATTGGAAGCACACTAGCTTTCGGAGCGACACTCCTTCATCAGGTGATTGTTAACCCGGGCCAATCAGGGGACTGACTCCAAGCTGACTGGCCATAGCCAGTGTTTTAAAAAAAAAACCAGAGGCAGAATCTCCAAACATCAGGGACTGACTCCAAGCTTGCTGGCTCCAGCAAGTGTACTGTGCACATGTAAATAAAGGGGGTCTTGGTGACGTGATATTGGCCTCTGAGCAGTTGTTTCATGCATGCAAATGGAGCTAGTTCTGCATGGGCGAGTTGAACCGAAAGGTCTGTTTCTGTGCTGTATAACCCTAAGTAATATATTTATAGAGATCAAACAAGGCAAGACAAGGACTGTGGAAAACTGTACTAATTTGGGATTAAAGCTACAAAGTCTGAGAGACAATGATCAAAATCTTTATCTCTGTTCCTTTCTCAGAACATCTAAAGACTGAGAATTATTTTTGGAAACCTCAGAAAAAAGTTGACAATTTTGCGTGCCATCATCAACCAAGTCAAAAATTGATTTCTCCAGTGATGATACTGATGGGAAGCAGGAAGCAGGAAGCTGGCGAAAAAGACAAAAGATTTCCTTTCTTTGCCCAAGTATGGGTTCCACGATGTGGAGAAGCCAATGGTTTGGACAACGTGAAAAGTCACTCAACACCAGGTTATAGTCCAACAGGTTTATTTGGTAGCTGAGGAAGGAGTAGCACTCAGAAAGCTAGTGCTTCTAAATCAACTTGTTGGGCTGTAAGCTGGTGTTGTGTGATTTTTAACCAAGTGTGGGTTGTAAGATTTGGAAGCTGATGCCTGGACAAACCAATACTTAAGGCTGTAGCTTGAGTATTGTGCAGAGTTTTGATCATCACATGACAGGAGCAATATGATCACACTGGAAAGAGTAGAGAGGTGATTCGCAAGGATGTCATTAATAATGGAAAATATTAGCTTTGAGGAAAGATTGGATCAATTGTGATTTTTTTTTCAGCAAAGAGGCTGAAGAGGGATTTATTTGAGGTGTATATAAGATTAGAGGGGTGAGACCCATTTCCTTGAACAGAGGGATCAATAACCAGAAGACTTGGATTTAAAGTAATCTGTGGTGAGAATCTGGAACTGGCTACTGATAAAGTGGTAGAGGCAAGATCCCTCAATACAGGTAAAAGATGTTTGGTTATGCACTCAGTGTGCCATCATCTAGAAGCAATAGACCAAGAGCTGGAACGTGGGCTTGGGTTGGATAGCTCTATTTCTGCTACTACAGACAGGATGGGCCAACTGGCCTTCTGTGCTGATAACTATGCTTGATTCAGATTTTCTTGATTGAGACAAGGGGCAGGTCACTCTGTGAGTACTTTTTATTTTGAAGACATCATAATCTCAGAAGGTGTGAAAACCTTAATGCTGCTGTCAAATGAGGTAAAGGGTGATAGGTATAAGTAGTGGCCACTTTATTCCCTTTGAGCTACTGACTTAAAAAAAAATTGCAAAAAGGTTACTGCTTAAAACCAAAGAAGCTGTGCTAGGAGATGTTGCAGTTTTAAAAGCGAATTACTAGAGTCATTATGAGTTGAAGCCACAATGTTGCCAATTTCAGTTTTGCCCTAACTGTATTTTCAATTGACCAATGTAAGATCCTGGTGTTGCTGTACAAAGAGACAGAGGAGTGCAGTTTCATAGTTTCTTGAAAGTGGAATCTCAGGCAGACAGGATGGTGAAGAAAGTGTTTGGTACACTGGCATTTATTGAATGTAGGATTTGGGAGGTCATGTTGCAGCTGTACAGGACATTGGCTGGGTTCAGGACAGCTCACCATAGTAACAGCCACTTGATTAGATCCTGGGTAAATGGCTACAGCCTCTCATGTGGGCAATGGGGCAGAAACATTACTTTGCAAAGAGGAAGCTGTTCAACCTCTGTCCCTTCTCCTGTGGACAGAAGTAACAGACAATCTTCTTCACCAACTATTTCCTTGTAAATTGCTCTCTCTCAAGTGCCCATTGAAAGGAAAATGAAGAAAATACATTTTGAGACCAGGAATGGTGTAAATTCTCAGTAACTGAGTGAAAGATAACATTAATGTGCAAACAACCTCATTTTATCTGCAAAGGTCTTGAAGTGAAAGGAACTGAAACAAATTAACTCATCATTTCCCTGTGGTGTGGCTGAGTACTTCGAACAGTTTTTCACTTTATTTTCACACCCACAATGTCTTTTTCTTGTCTCTAGATGCACCTGTTTGTTCTTTATGGGAATTTTCAGAAGGGGTAGAGTGTAAATTATGGCGATATAAAATAGCAATTCACATTTCTTGCCACTGATTAAAATGTTTGATTACAATAAGTAGTTACTTTCTTGTCAATAAAAAAGCCAGGTGCACGTATTTTTAAAATCTGCATCACGTAGAATTGGTGGTTTAATCAAATATTCATATTTGGGAAGACTCCAGACATAGTAGGGCTTAATTTCCTGCACACTGCCCAGTGAGTTGGTACTTATAATGTTAAAATGATTAGATTAAATTCCATACAGTATGGAAACAGGCCCTTCAGCCCAACAAATCCACACCAACCCTCCAAAGAGTAACCCACCCAGACCTTATATTTACCCCGACTAATGCCCGTTACACTATGGCAATTTAGCATGGCCAATTCACCTGACCTGCATATCTTTGAACTGTGGGAGGAAACCAGAGCACCCGGGGAAACCCATGTAGACACTGGGAGAATGTGCCAACTCCACACAGACAGTTACCCAAGGTGGAAGACCACCTCCTGCTCTGTATAATTAGATGTTTCATTGAAGAATACTGACAATTTAATCGTTACATTAATGTGTAATCGAATATTTTAAAGTCACATGACAGTAGAACAGGACAGATCCTGAATCAATCTTTCTGCAACTTCTCTTCAATCATAGCATGTCCAGTGCTGAGGAATCTATACTCCTTTCATTTTGAAATGTGACCATCGTGTTGTCAAGGGTCCAATGTTTGCCCAACTTACTGATTTACATGTTATGAAAGTAATTCATTTCGTAAAACAACAGATTTACGGAAGAGATTAAATTGAATAGATCATTTCCTGTGATGCTAAATTGCTTAGCTACGTGTATCTGTGGACGTGCATTCAGCTTAATTTACGAACCGGATTCATTTGTGTACAGGAATAAGACTTGTTGGTAATTCGCAGTCATGTCACAGAGGGGTAATTCAACCTTGGTTTGACTTCTGAAGCCATTCAAAGCAAATATTTCAAAATTTACATTGTACAATGTGAACAGAGCATGGAGGCATGTTTACAACTTGGTCATGTCCACTTTGTCCTCAGAGGTATTAATGATCAAGTACAGGAATTAATGCTGACCTCTGAAAATTAGCTGAATTCATTGAAAAGCATTTAATATTAGAAACAAAACTGCCTTTATGAACCTCTCTGCAGTTAATCATTTATAGGACATTGACAGAAAGAGGGCTGATGAGTGGCAGATAGAGTTTAATTTAGGTAAATGTGAGCTGCTGCATTTTGGAAAGGCAAATCAGGGCTGGAATTATACACTGAATGGTAAGGCCCTGGTGTTGCTGTACAAAGAGACAGAGGAGTGCAGTTTCATAGTTACTTGAAAGTGGAATCCCAGGCAGACAGGGTAATGAAGAAAGTGTTTGGTACACTGGCCTTTATTGAATGTAGGATTTGGGAGGTCATGTTGCAGCTATACAGGACATTGGTTAAGCCACTTTTGGAATACTGAGTTCAATTCTGGTCTGTTTCAAGTCACTGTGCCATAGGAAGGATGTGGTGGAGGCTGGTACAATGACAGCATTTAAAAGGCAACTGGATGGGTACATGAATAGGAAGGGTTTAGAGGGATATGGATCAAATGTTGGCAAATGGGACAGGATTGATTTAAGAATATCTGGTCAGCATGGATGAGTTGGACCGAAAGGGTCTGTTTCGGTACTGTACAACTATATGACTATGACCAAGAGGAGAACTCAGTCCCAGGTTTTTTGTCAAAACTGTCACATGTAAATCAAGAAACTTTGCATTAAAATACAAGCCTTCCTAAAGGCTATTTTATTTGAATTTAATTTTTAAATATTTTAGTTGTACAAATATGTGGTGTTATTACTAATGCACCCATCATATTGTGAATTCTTATACCCAGCATTTATCCAACGCCAGAATTGGCAGGGTGGGAGCAGAAGTACAAGTATGAATGGTTTCGAGAGCATGACATTCAGAGGTTGTGTGTCTTAGATTTTAAAAAGTATATATTTATTCTTGGAATGCTGGCAAAGTCACTTTTATTATCTGGCCCTGTGTTCCCTGTGATGGTGATGGTGGGTTAGCTTTAGGAACACCTGCAATCTTTGTCTTGTGTAAGAAATTACAACGCAGTGACTGAAAGCAAATTGGAAGTGAGTGTGACTCCGAGAGGAATGTGGAGGAGATAGTGTTTCCATAGTTTTTTAATTTCTTTTGTCCTCTGTGCTTGATGGCAGATGAGAGAAAGACTGCTGAAGCGTATATTACAATCCGAGTCGGGGGATGAGATGAGTACTCAGTCCAGCGGTGCAGTTGCCACTGGAAAGTTTGAACTACTCGAGTGCATTCATTCAGGTGATTGTGCTTTGCATTTGAAGATGCAATGAGAGCAGAAAGTGAGGCTTTCATCTAAACTAAAAAACAGAAAATGGCAGCAAAATCTCCAGCAGGTCTGGCCGCATCAGCAGAGAGAGAAAAACAGTTAATGTTTTGAGTCCAATACAACTTCAATGGACTGAAATGTTAACTCTGTTTCTCTCTCCACTGATCTGGCCAGAACTGCTGAGATTTTGCTGCCATTTTCTGTTTTTAGTTTAGACTTCCAGTAGCTACAGTATTTTCCCTTTTTTCTTTATTACCGTAGTTACCAGAGCAGGACAGATACTATGTACTCTATGATGAATGCCTCACTTTCTGCTCTCATTGTGCTTTGCATTTGGAGAGGCAATCACCTGGATGAATGTACTCAAGTAATAAAATAAAATGCCATAAATAATAAAACAAACAATGTTGGAGAAAGTCAGCAGGTCTGGCAGCATCAGTGGACAGAGAAACAAAATTAACATTTCATGTCCATTGAAGTTGTATTGGACTCAACATTACCTGTTTCTCTCTCCACTGATGCTCCCAGAACTACTGACTTTATCCAACATTTTCTGTTTTTATTAATTATGGCTACTGCGTTCATTTGATTAATGAGTTATGCTTTCAGCATGGACTCAGACTCCAGACCTCAGCATGGTCTCAGACTCTTGGCCTCAGTGTAGACTTGACTCCCAGCCTTGAAGGATTTGTACACAGTGAAAGGGTAGAGCATAAAGCAGCTTCATGCTGAACCTAACGTGGCTATCGGGCAGGCTGACTGTGAATAATAATGATGTGGAGGTGCCTGTGTTGGACTGGAGTGGACAAAGTTTAAAAATCTCACAACATTAGGTTATAGTCCAACAGGATTATTTGCAAGTACTAGCTTTCAAAGCGCTGCTCCTTCATCAGGTAACTAGTGGGGCAGGATCATTCGACACAGTTTATAGCAAAAGATCACAGTGTCATGCAATTAAAACAATATATTGAACAAACCTAGATTGCTACTAAGTCTTTCTTCTTTTAGAACAGGTTACAGGTTTTGGTTCATTAATACATAAATCCCAGAACTTCTTTAAAGTCGCATTCTTGAGACAACTTAAGGTTTTATCAAAAAGGTGACATCTCAGCTCAGACTATGTATTAAAGGCGTGAGGTTAGATTTCAGAACAACGTTGACCACAGCACCGTCCAACCCTGTCATGGCAACCACTACAAGGCAAGTCAGAGTGTCAACACTGATACCATCGTTACCCTTGGGGATATCACCCACCATGTCGCGGCAGGTACTCATGTGAATCGGCCAGCGTTGTCTGTCTCATATGCTGCAGGCAAGGATGCCCTGAGGCATGGTACGTTGACGAGACCAAGCAGAGGCTACAACAAACGGATGAATGGACACCATGCAACAATCACCAGACAAAGGTGTTCCCTCCCAGTCAGTGAACACTTCAGCGGTCAGGGACATTTGGCCTTGGATCTTCGGGTGGCCATCTTCCAAGGTGGACTTCAGGATACACAACAGTGCAAAGTGACTGAACAGAGGCTGATAGCCAAGTTCTGTACCTTTCAACGGGACCTTGGGTTCATGTCACACTATAGGTGACCACACACACACACTCAATCACACACCCTCTCACAAGCTTATACTCCGTCACACTCACGCATGCACACACACAAACACACACTGTCACACTCACATTCTCTCTCTCTCTCTCTCTCTCTCTCTCTCTCTCTCTCTCTCTCTCTCTCTCGTCCCCTCACATACTATTCTATGGGGTGAATTTGCATTTGCAGGTACATTATATTTTTGCTCATAAAGCACACAACCTGCAGGCAGTCAATCCATATAATATTTTATAAATTTCTACTTTGGAAATATAACCAGTCTAATTCAATGGAATGTACGGAATACAGACACTCTTACCTCATGCCTTTAATACATTGTCTGAGCTGAGATGTCACCTTTATTTATAAAAATTTAAGGTTTTATCTCAAGAATGTGACTTTAAAGAAGTTCTGGGATTTACATATTAATGAACCGAAACCTGCAACCCATTCTAAAAGATGAAAGACTTAACAGCAATCTAGGTTTGTTCAATATATTGTTTTAATTGTGATTGTTTGCGATAAATTCTGTGTCTTATGATCCTGCACCATTAGTTACCTGATGAAGGAGCAGTGCTCTGAAGGCTAGTACTTCCAAATAAACCTGTTGTACTATAATTGTTGTGTGATTTTTAACTATGGATAATCGTGACAGCAATCTTGACTCCCCCCACAAAATGATGTCTCATAATTCTAGCAATGCCTTCACCAAAAGAGATGACGTTAATTAATGGGAGATTTCAAGACTAAGGAGCATATTTGTAAGGTGAGAGTTAAAAAAGACATGAGGGGCAATTTTTTTTAAACAGAGTGGTTCATGTGTGGAATGAACTTCCAGAGGAAGTGATGGTTGCAGGTTACAGTTAGAATGTTTAAAAGACATTTCGATAAGTAAATGAACAAGAAACGTTTGGAAGGAAATGAAGGAAATCAGGTGGGGGATGAGTTTAGTTTCAGATTATAGTCAGCGTGGATGGATTGGACTGAAGGGTCTGTTTCTGTGCCCTATGGACCCTATGAAGATATGCTTGAGAAGTTGTAGGAACTAGTGAGGAACGGAGAGAAGTAAATCATGTAATAATATCATGAATGAACTTCACCGTGATAAATTTAGAAAAGCCAGTAAACTCCATGCACCCTTGAGGCTGTTTCTGCAAACATTTAATTTGTTGGAAGTGACGGCAAAGCAAAATTTAAGAAGTGGCCTGCTGGTTAAGGTTCCACTATTGTGTGTTTTGCAGTGGGAAGGAGCAGGTTTAATCCTGGTCTCAGCAGCAGAGAGAGTGCAGCCCCCTGGATAACATTGTCTGGTAATAAAAAGAGGTAAAATTTGGTCAAGCTGCTGAAACCAGACAGTTCTTAGAATTTTGGTTTTTCTTTGTCCAGCAACTATTTTCTCTTGTGAAAAGCAAATAATTTCCATAAGCAGTCTTGTATTAACAGAGACTTGTGTCTTTCGTCTCTGCTCTATTGTGTTGCCATAGCAATCACTAAAAATTGCTTACTGTGAATACATAGGGTGCCTTCTGTGACTCCTGCCAATTTAGACATTGGAAAATATCACACCGCAAGGCAACATTGTATATGCTGAATAATGGACCATGTTTATTGACATTGAAGATGGCCCACAAAAGCAAATAGAGAGAAAAGTTCTGAATGGCATAAACAGTAATTAGAAGAGTATTAGTAGTGTTTGTTGTAGATTAATATTTACTATAGCAATAGTGTGGCAGAGCTATTTCTTCTTGGTGTTCTGCAGCCTACTCAAACTGAACATCCTAAAGCCATTTGGTCATTCCTGGAGCTTTAGCTTTATTTCTTTAAACGAGGAGACTTCATTTGAAAATCCACATGTCCCATCTAAATGCAGCGTTGACCGTTGTTGGTTAATTGGGGTTGGAATGGTGTGCTGACATTGTATTGTTGTGTTCTTTTGAAGTTCTTTTCCTGTTTTCCTATCCTATCAGGACCTTGATTAAGCTCCATCAATTATGTCAGCTCACAAGCTAACGTTTAATAATGTCCAAGATCCTTGTGAGACTGTTTGATTTGTACAAAAATTCCAAAGCTGCAAAACTCATTTAAAGGCAGCAGTGCCTGCTGTACCTGAAATAATCCAGACCAGCCAATGCTTGAACTCAAGTGGAATCTGGGACACAGAGAGAATGCTCAAGGCATGATGCAGCTGGTTCAATCTTTTGGTACCTGGAGCTAGAGTTTCCTGCTGCATGTCGCCCTTTCATTTCTTCCTTTGCTTGCTTGAAAGCTGGGGAGGGACAACTGACTGTGGTTTGGAAAACCAGCACGTGTTTGGCAAAAAAAAAAGGTGCCTCAGAGGTCAGCTTGTGTCATGTGAAAACTTCTCTGAATCGGTTGATCAAGGTGCTGTACGGAAGTTGTGTGACCGATTCAGGTTGAACTTCCTAAACTGGGTTTTGAGGACATGTATACCTTCGGCAACATCTCCAAACCCCGGCAGAGCCTTGAATGTGTGTGGGAGTGCAGTCCACAACTTAGCTTTCGAAGTCTAAAGCCCAGTTTCACTCCATGAGCGCATTGATGGGTCCAACATGAGCTTTTCGCACCTCTGGAATCAAGGTCCCTTCACTTTGCAAGCTCTTTGCTGGCTGATGATCTGATTGTCCTTCAGTCTGTCTGTCCGTTTTTCACAAGCTCGCTGCAGTTCAGTGTTGTCTAACCTTGGATGGTCGTGCCTGATTGGCTAGCAACATTGTTCTGTTGAATGAACGTGTTGTGAAAATGCAGGCTGGGATGCAGAGCCAAGCTCTGTTTTTGGATGGGGGTGTGTGGTTTCAGCAAATGGTGGATGTGGGAGGTCACACACCAACTGTGGAGTGGGAACTGGGCAGGAGGGGAAGATACCACTGGGTAAAGCGAGTGTCAGAATTAGACTGAGTGTCAATCATTGGATCAGGGAGCCAGGCTGGACATGGAGAATTGACCTGTGAGAGACGTGTAGAGACCGAAAGTCAGGAATCACTCGGTGCACATTCAACCATGTGCACATACTTGGTGGAAGTAGTGTGAGGCTTTTCTAAAGTCCCATGAACTCCCCAGTGGGATGTACAGTTACTGTTTAATTGTACTTTGCACAGCATCAGTCGCAGTTTTAACAACCTTTAGAGATATATGGCACAGAAACAGACCCTTCGGTCCAACTTGTCCTCACACTAAGGGTTCCATTTATAATGCCTACTGTGTTTCATTAGTTAGTCAAAACGTGTTTGACAAATGTGAATGTTTTCAGAGTCGTTGTTTTTGGAAAAAAGACCAATTTGAAATGGGTAAAGAAATCTTGGCTGATGCCTGTTTGTAGTTAAGAACAGCAACACACTATAAAAGCCATTGTGTGCAAAGGAAATAAAAATTATTACATATAATCTTGAACTGTGAATTATTAGAAATGATTCTTAATTCATCTGTGTCTGTGGATGCAAATTCTGGCATTCACCCTATGGGTGCATCATTGCACTCAATGATGTTATTTGTCAGTAGGATGCAAGCTCCATTGATATAACAGTAGTAGCTAACGATGCTAATTTCATGAACACTCCAAGTTGCACAGATAGGCCCAACACCATATTCCCAACTGATACAAAATGTGCAGTCGGAAGTAGTTGCAATACTGCACCACTGACAGCACACCAGCAGCTATGGCCATTGATGGTATTGCAGTGGAGCTGATAGTGAAGGATTGGTTTTGGAGCCTGTGAGGACACACAAAGGTGGGGATTACTGACGAGGGTGGGATGTGTGTGGGGAGGACAAGGGTATGGTTTTCTGCAGGCCCTGACTATCCCAGTAGCAGGTCCATCACACGGAAACAAAGGAGCCTGAGAGTTCAGTACATCCTTCCCTTCCAAGTCCACATAACTGCAAGCAAATCAGACTCGTGTTCGCCCCGGTATCCCAAGCCTTCTGCTCATTGCTGCTTGTCTGTCAGTGGCAGCAGGTATGGACCATTGCTAGCTACTGAGGGCTTCAGTTTCTCTGGAAAGTGTGACAATTCTATGGCTTTTAGACTTGTATTTTATCCTGGTTTCTTTTAAGAGAGAGATTTAATAAGAGGCACTGAGCAGTCTGTGGCAATGTAAAATGCTTGTGATTCCTTAGGTTTTTTTTTTCAAAGTTGGAATAATAGAAGCAGCCTGGATGGGTGTGGTCAGCTCTCAGCGATCAGGATTTCTAGATTTATTTAGCTTTTAGAAGCTGCTGGAGTCTTGAAGTAGAGGCTACCTTTTCCCCTCTCTTAGTTACATCAAGAAGTTGGGGTTTCTCTTCCTACTGCAGGTGTTGCTCATGAGAAAGTCTAATTTCTGCATTTGTGTTTTTGCCCTGGGGTGTGATTCTGGGATGTTAGTATATTGGAACAGTTAATTAGTAATAGCTGTTGTATCTATTACTCTAAGCAAGTTTTCAAATAGAGTTGAGGTAATCTAACTTCTCCTTTCTTTAGTTGTATTTTAACTATAGTGCTTGAATAATCAGTGTTGTGCTTATCGTTGAGTAGTTTGACCAGTCAAGTTGCATCTAGAACACAGCTGTTACATTTGCCTTTAAAATAAGGAAGTGTAGGGTTTAGGCTTCCACTTTAAAAGATTTAGAGGGAGCCAAGGGACTTAATAGATAGGAGGTGGCAGTATCTCCACCTGCACCCTCCAAACTAACCCTCCTTTACCTCTGAACATTTCCCCAAGGGAGTGAGTTGGGACATTAATTCTGCCCATTAACTTTCTTTCTTTCTGTAGATGGTATCTGCCTTGTGGAGATTTTTCAGCATTTTCTAGTTTTGTTTCAGTGAAAATCTTCAATATTTTGGTTCTGCTATAAATATGTAATACTTGATCTAAGCTCCAACTAAAAGTGAGGATTGTTATCTTTATGCTGATCAAACAGGAGCACTTTGATAAGATGCTCCTATGATTTAAGATATTTCTAAATTAACATTTGGCACTTCACTTCCTGACCGTCATCCTTAGACACTGCACATACTTTCCTAGCAGCTGTTTATTATAACCCTTTAATCACTCTGCTACCTTGGAGGCCTCTTTTGACATTGTGATCCAAAGACTGGTTGTTATGGTGAGCTGTGATACCACGGGTTGAGGGTGTTCTCCGTGATAGACTAACCTGTGGTGGTGAATTCACAGTATAGGGAGTCACGGGTCTGCCCTCACACCCCAATAGTCAAAGCCTTGCTATATTGGAGTACGCTGACACGCATTGCACATCTTCTAGTTTGTGATTCTTTCGCAGGCAATGTAATGTTGGCCCACGTACCTGCTAAGAAAGTTTACAGTTTTCAGTTCATGCGAAGTTATGGATTTTGCCAAGTTGCCATGGCTACGGCAAGTTCAACATTCTGATTTGCTTCAATAACTCTGTCAGCTACCATGGAGAGTGTGAATTCTATGTTGCTTGTGTTGAAACAGAATTGAGTTTAAGTTAGAAGAACCCCAGTCATTTTATCACCATGACATGTTCGCAGTAATTTCTTCATGTAGATTGTCCCCTTTTTTTTGGTTGCTTACTCTTCTTTTCACGAATACCAATGCAAGTTAGTAACCTTTGTTCTCCATATTTTCCGTTATTCGGTGAAAATAAAATCATAAAACTTTGGAAGATGTTTTAAACTCTTTACACCACAGGAATGTATACATGCTTTCCATGATGACTCTTTAGGTTTATCTCTTGCCCTGATTTACATTATGAAAATCAACCAACTGTAATTGAACTAAATTGTATTCTGCTGTGTACAAAGCCATGTCTCAATTAGCAATGCTAATTGAAGGAAGGAAGTCTGTGTTTTATGTAAATTACTGTCAAAGGTTTACATAGTAGGAGAGAAGTAAACTGAAATTTGTTGTTGGACAAGGGCTGTATGGAAGGTGATGTGATCATAATTAACATGTCTCGTTGCCCCCATCCTACCCCCTAGTCCCTGATTGAGATTGTAAAGGTTTTTTGAGGAGCAATTGGATCTTATCCCAGATGCTGTTTCTCGATTGAAGGCTGACATCTCTCAGGTTCATGTATTTCTGCTATAGTCCTTCATGTGACTGGATAGGCTGATTCTCAACTCCTACATCTTTGGGCAGGACATGCCACACAGAGTGAGATTCAAAGTGCAGGATTTGTTTCCTTCTGTGCTATCGCGTTGCTATTGTGTTCAGGGATTTAGATTCCGTGTGCCACAACTTGATGGGCAAGTTGTCTAAATTCTCAACAGTTGGTAGCAAGTTCCACCCAATTATTAATGTTCGTGCTGCCATGCTTCAGGGAGGGTCTCACAGCGTCTTTGTAGCAATTTGCTTTGTCCTTCCCTGGAACACTGGCAATTAGAAAGTTGAGAAAGCAGAGCCTAGTGGGGCTGATGGTTCCCAGTTGTCCAGTCACTCTGTCTAGTCCATTGCATTTGGCTTTGCAAGAGTTTTGTCTGAATGCTGTAGAGCTGGCTTCAAGGAGGACACCAGTATTTGTTCAACAGTCGTCCCACTGAACCTGCAGAGTGGGGCAGTGGTATTGCTGGTGGAATTTCCCTATCACTTTTACGTGTCGCTGATACACAGTCCAAGTCTCAATGCAATAATGAAAGCCCGTGTAGTGCTTTCACTCTTTATTTTCCTCAACAAAGATGAGCTGCCCTCTGGTGTGAGTGTTAAATACTGTCTTGTGGAACATATGAATTCAGATCCTTGGACCTGCTCTGTCATTCATGCCTGATCTGTTTTGTTTGAAATCCCACATTCTCATCTACTCCTGATTGCTTTGAATTGTTTTGTTTAAAAAGCATGTATTGACCTTTGCCTTAAAAACATTCAATGACCCTTCTTCCACTGCCTTCTGAGGAAGAGATTTTCACAACCCTCATGGAGAAAGTAGTTCTTCTCATCCACATCCTAATAGCGAGACCCCTAACTTTCAGCTGATGCCCGTTAGTTCTGGAGTGATTCCCCCAGAGAAAGCATCTTTCCACGTCTGCCTTATTGAGAACGTTCAAGATCTTCCACACTTCCATCAAATCAATTCTTCACTCTTCTAAACTCCTGAAAACAAGCCCATCATGTTCAATCTTTCCTCATAAGAGATCCTGTTCAATTTAGGTATGATCTCATAAATCTCCTCTGGGTCACCTGCATCACCTTTACATTCTTCCTTAAATAAGGAGATCAACACTACACACAGGCTTTGGGATGTGGCCCGTATAATTGAAACATAACATCCTTAGTTTTATGCTGATTCCTCTCATTTAAAGGGATAGCATTCCATTAGTCTTTATTATTTACTGTGCTTGCGTAACAGCGATTTGTGGTTCTTAAAACCTTTCTGCAGTTCTGCAGCCATTCTTTGTTTCGGTAATACTCGGCGTTTTTTCAATTCTTCCTGCCAAATTGAATAATTGCCTATTTTCCCACATTGAGCAAAAATCTGACAGATGGAGTATACTCACTCAACCTGTCCACATTGGCCTGCATCCTTCTTATGTCTTCTTCACAGCATACTTTCTCTCTGTGTCTTCTTTGGATTTTGCTACCACACTGTCACTGACCTCATATCAGTCTTTAGATTAGATTAGATTAGTTTCCCTACAGTGTGGAAACAAGCCCTTCGGCCCAACCAGTCCACACCGACCCTCCAAAGAGCAACCCACTCAGACCAATTTCCCCTTGAATGATGCATCTAACACTGTGAGCAATTTAGCATGGCCAATTCACCTGACCTGCACATCTTTGGACTGTGGGAGGAAACCGGAGAAAACCCACGCAGACACTGGGAGAACGTGCAAACTCCACGCAGACAGTCGCCCGAGGCTGGGATCGAACCTGGGATCCTGGTGCTGTGAGGCTGCAGTGCTAACCACTGAGCCACCGTGTCGCCCATTTAATCTCCATTACATCCACACCAGACCTAATCTGACCGCGATTGACATACAATTTGCCGTGTGGTCTCCCACTCTGCACCAGATTTAATAAACCACTCTCGATTTCCCTGATTCTGCAAACAAAAAATGTAACCTGACCTGGAATATTAGTCCAGCAAAACTCTTGCATCACCCAAGACCTGGCCAGTCAAACATCCCACTTCCGACACCGCTTGAAGCAGAGATTCTGCAATATGTTGAACACTTCCCAAGCCTTGGCAGCCAAAGCATGGGAAATGTTCAACATATTCCAGCGACTCTACCCTTCCATCTGTGGAGGAAGTGGAATGTGTGACTGGCCAGGTCTTGGTTGGAATAAGAGTTTGGAGATCCAACAGGGGACCAGCTCGCCAGCTCCATTTTCCACAAAGTAGTGAGGTCTGACAATAAAGCTTGTTCTGTACCCCATTGTTTTTGATGTTTGGAAAACTTGCAGTATCATTGTAAGTAGATTCCACTGTTTGATACACAACACACTGAACTGTCGAAAGTTTATTTTGCAATTTGTGTACTTGCTTGTCAAGTATCATTGGGAGGTTTATTTTCATGAGTTGGGTTAAAACATACTTCCCAGTTTGGAGAACGAGGTAAAATTCATGCCTGTCTGCCAAATGCAGAGTGCAAGCTGATGCAGTTTAAAGAAGACAGGTTTTCTTTGCTATTGTTTCACTCCCACAATCAGCACCATGCAGTAAGTTTTTCCTGATGTTAGATGAGCCAGTGCCATACGATCACAAAACAATTATCATTATGACTGTAGTTAGACTGAAGTAATTGTAATATTGTGATGTGATGTGTAGAGGAAGCCTGTGGTATGCATTACCGGAAGCTTCTAACAAAAAGGCAATGAAGATTGCCAGTCCTGCTTGCTTGTACTCTGAGAGGAAGGAAATATCTAGTGATAGAAATAGCACAAGTGTCCTAATGAAAGTCGGAGAAAGACTTTTCAGATTCTCAACATAGGGCCGAATTAACGACTTGGATGGAATCTCCATTTTAAGATAAACACCTTATTTCTGAGGCTTCTTGTAATACGCTATTTCTTCAATTGCAGACACACTTCTAGCATAGATATGCTTCCATTACATTGGAGAGCCAGTATTTTTACTTCGACCTATCTACATGGATTGATATTATGTAGCAGATGTACTGAAGCAAAGCATTTCAAAGGTGTTTTTGGCCAATGGTCACACAACTGGCAACCAGCCTAGGTGCTCAAAATAATCACTGCAACTTTTATATCTAAATAAAGTGTAAGATGAATTCCACATTTTGAGCCTGAAATATGAACAATTACTGGCAGGTGTTCAATGTTTCTGACATATTATTGGTATCCAAGCAAATTCAGTTTTCCGTTCTCTTGACACGTTAGTCAGAACATGCTTCACAACAAAGGAAAAATGCTCTTTAAAAAAATGCACTTTCTGTACAGAGGGTATATGAAACATTTGCAAAACAGGACTGTTGGAAATGCAGAAAGTCAAAATAACTTCAGGGGAGAAGGAGAAACGTTTTGCATGCTCACACTGACACCACAGCCTGACTTTAGAATGTTCTCTGCATTTTCTGTTCCAGAATTAACAGGTGGAATGTTTTCTCGATGTGTTGGAATTTTGACAGCATCAATAAAGAGTTCAGCACGTTTTACTTTGGCAAACTCCATGATGAATAAAATATGTGCTGTACTGGCAAGAGCAGTCACCACTTGAAAAGTTCGAAAAGCAAACCTGGCAACTTGACAACTTGTAGGTTGTTGGGGTTGGGGGTGGAGTGGGAGGTTTTGCAGTTCCCCACATTGTCGACACTCACTGCCTGATTGAATGGCCCGGCATTGGGAAATGGGTAATCCCAACCACCCCACAAACCAATAAACCCCTGCACCCTCACCCCCATCCAGCCTTCACTCCCTCATGCTGCTAACATCTCACTGATCCTGCGTCTCCAGTGAGTGTCTTCCTGGCAGCTACCATTGTTCCCTCAGTACCACGTGGGGAAAATAATGAGGTGTCCACTTAAGTGCCAGACTGGCAATTAGTGCAGTGGCCCTACACCAAAGGAGGTGACGCAAACCCCCCAAGTCCTGTATTAAGTTCCACCCAAACAATGGTAATTATATCAACTACTGTACTGTAGTGATGACTTGCTAAGAAACACTGAAGAAGGTTATCAGTCAGTTTCATTATTTATTTGGATATAATAATAGAAAGAGCTTACATTTATATAGTGCATTTATTCATGACTACAACTTGTCCCAAACGTTCTTCATAGCTAGTGAACCTTTTCAGCGATGATTTTCTTTTCTTAAGAAGCCACAGGTGAGGTGTCGGAAGACTGGAGGTTGGCTAACATGGTGCCATTGTTTAAGAAGGGTGATAAGGACAAGCCAAGGAACTATAGACTAGTGAGCCTGATGTCGGTGGTGGCAAGTTGTTGGAGGGAATCCTGAGGGACAGGATGTACGTGTATTTGGAAAGGCAAGGACTGATTATGGATAGTCAACATGGCTGTGTGGGTGGGAAATCATGTCTCACAAACTTGATTGAGTTTTTTTGAGGAAGTAACAAAGAGGATTGTTGAGGGCAGAGCAGTAGATGTGATTTATATGGACTTCAGTAAGGTGTTCGACAAGGTTCCGCATGGGAGACTGATTTGCAAGGTTAGACATCACGAAATACAGGGAGAACTAGCCATTCGGATGCAGAACTGGCTCAAAGGTAGAAGACAGAGGGTGGTATTGGAGGGTTGTTTTTCAGACTGGAGGCCTGTGACCAGTGAAGTGCCACAAGGATCGGTGCTGGGTCCACTACTTTTTGTCACTTACATAAATGATTTGGATGTGAGCATAAGAGGTACAGTTAGTAAGTTTGCAGATGACACCAAAATTGGAGGTGTAGTGGACAGCGAAGAGGGTTACCTCAGATTACAACTGGATCTGGACCAGATGGGCCAATGGACTGAAGTGGCAGATGGAGTTTAATTCAGATCTAAATGCGAGGTGCTGCATTTTGTGAAAGCAAATCTTAGCAGGACTTATACACTTAATGGTAAGGTCCTAGGGAGTGTTGCTGAACAAAGAGACCTTGGGGTGCAGGTTCATAGCTCCTTGAAAGTAGAATCGCAGGTAGATAGGATAGTGAAGAAGGTGTTTGGTATGCTTTCCTTTATTGGTCAGAGTATTGAGTACAGGAGTTGGGAGGCTGTACAGGAAATTGATTAGGCCATCTTTGGAATATTGTGTGCAATTCTGGTCGTCTTCCTATTGGAAAGATGTTGTGAAACTTGAAAGGGTTCAGAAAAGATCTATAAGGATGTTGCCAGGGTTGCAGGATCTGAGCTACAGGGAGAGGCTGAACAGGCTGGGGTTGTTTTCCCTGGAGCGTCGGAGGCTGAGGGGTGACCTTATAGAGGTTTACAAAATTATGAGGGACATGGATAGGGTAAATAGACAAAGTCTTTTCCCTGGGGTGTGGGAGTCCAGAAGTAGAGGGCATAGGTTTAAGGTGAGAAGGGAAAGATATAAAAGGGACCTAAGGGGCAACTTTTCATGCAAAGGGTGGTACATGTATGGAATGAACTGCTAGAGGAAGTGATGGAGGCTGGTACAATTGCAACATTTAAGAGTCATCTGGATGGTTATATGAATAGGAAGGGTTTGGAGGGATATGGGTTGGGTGCTGGCAGGTGGGACTAGATTGGGTTGGGATATCTGGTCGGCATGGTCGTGTTGGACCGAAGGGTCTGTTTCCACGCTGTACATCTCTGACTCTATATTCTGATTGTTCAAAGCTGGTATTAAATTAGATTAGATTACTTACAGTGTGGAAACAGGCCCTTTGGCCCAACAAGTCCACACCGACCCGCCGAAGCGCAACCCACCCATACCCCTACATTTACCCCTTGCCTAACACTACGGGCAATTTAGCATGGCCAATTCACCTGACCTGCACATCTTTTGACTGTGGGAGGAAACCGGAGCACCCGGAGGAAACCCATGCAGACACTGGGAGAACGTGCAAACTCCACACAGTCAGTCGCCTGAGGCGGGAACTGAACCCGGGTCTCTGGCACTGTGAGGCAGCAGTGCTAACCACTGTGCCACCGTGCCGCCCATTACATGAGGTACAACACAATTTAGTTTCTTGTGTATTACTTCTGTTTCTTTTCTCCTGTCCTTATTGTCCGATTATCTGGGACTATGGGTCTGCATTAGATTAGTCTATGCCTTTGGGCCTGGTTCTGTAGTAGTTTGCCGTTGTCATCTGTAGGTTACTCTCCGAGTCTCACCACCTGAGATCAGGTGAACTGGAAGGATTTTAAAGGCCGACAGTCAACCTGTTTGACCTTGTTACAAACACCTCTTCCATCACCAACAGATCCTGGCATGATCTCAAACCCTCCACGTCTGGCCTAGAGGTAGGAGCACTACACTGTACCACCAGATCTCTGTATGTTATGTTGAGTTTAGAAGAATGAGTGGAGAACTAATTGAGGTATACAAGATATTTAAAGGGGATTGACAAAGTAGACATCGAGGGGAAGTTTCCACTTGTGAGCTGATCTGAATGATTTATGTCGGAGATGGGGAGGAATTACTTTTCTTCAGGGTGGTGAATCTGTAGAATTCAGTACCCCAGAGTGTGGTGGATACCAGGACACTGAATAAATTTAAGGAGGAGATGAGTAGATTCTTAATGAGTAACGGGTTGAAGGATTATGGGAAATGGGCAGGAAAGAGTTTGAGGCTGAGATGCGATCAGCCATGATCATATTAAATAGCAGAGAAGGCTTCAGGGACTGGATTACCTACTCCTGCTCCTGGTTCTCCTGTTCTTCTGAAATTACAATGCATGCAAGGTTTGTGAAGGTTTATAGCTCAGGTTGAGGTTTAGGGTGTAGGTTTGCTTGCTGAGCTGTAGGTTTGATATCCAGACATTTCATTACCTGGCTAGGTAACATCATCAGTGGCGACCTCCAAGTGAAGCGAAGCTGTTGTCTCCTGCTTTCTATTTATATCTTTCTCCTGGATGGGGTTCCTGGGGTTTGTGGTGATGTCATTTCCTGTCCGTTTTCTGAGGGGTTGACAGATGGCATCTAGATTTATGTGTTTGTTGATGGCGTGGTGGTTGGAGTGCCAGGCCTCTAGGAATTCTCTGGCATGTCTTTGCTTCGTCTGTCCCAGGATAGATGTGTTGTCCCAGTCGAAATGGTGGTCTTTTTCATCCGTGTGTAGGGTACGAGGAAGAGAGGGTTGTGTCTTTTTGTGGCTAGCTGGTGTTCGTGTATCCTGGTGGCTAACTTTCTTCCTGTTTGTCCTACGTAGTGTTTGTGGCAGTCCTTGCATGGAATTTTGTAGATGATGTTGGTTTTGTCCATGGGTTGTACTGGGTCTTTTAAGTTTGTTAGTTTTTGTTTGAGAGTGTTGGTGGGTTTGTGTGCTACAGCTTTGCTTCACTTGGAGGTCGCCACTGATGATGTTACCTAGCCAGGTAATGAAACGTCTGGATATCAAACCTACAGCTCCGCGAGCAAATCTACACCCCATTACAATGCATATTCAACATCTTCATGACATAGCAAACCTCTATATAGTTTGTTACATTTTCCAGATTCCTCATTGTACTATGGCTGAAAGGCCATCATGTAAAACCTTTCTCCACTGGATATTTATAGCAGCTGCCCCAAGCTCTGGCGCATCCTGAACTTCAGAATGTCATGGACAACATTCTGCATTGGATGTCTCTGGGAGATCAAAGTATGCATATCATCGAGTTGATGGTCATTAATCTGCAGTGGATGTGTGTCCCTGAGGACAGGCCAGAGAGCACAGAGCTGCTCAGGATAAATCACAACAAAAATCACACCATCCTTTTCAAGATCAGCTTTACAAAGCCAAATTCCAAAAGGAAACTGGTGAAGGTTTCTTCCCATTTGGGTCATTTGGAGGTCACCCTGCTGAGGAGGCAAACTTTGGCTTTGCAGGAAAACACAGAGATTTTCTCTTCCCCAGCCAATCTTTGTACTTGTTTGAACTCTCTGGTGATGTGGCAATGTGACAAATGTCTAAGGTGGTCTGCCCAGAGAACCAACTGAACGGAATCGAAAATGGGAAAGCCTGGAGAAAATTGATATACAGAGAGATCAGAGTGTTCAGGTCCATTGTACCCTGAAGGTGGTTAACGCAGGTCAAGAAGGCATACGGCATACTTCATTGGACGGGTTACTGAGTACAAGAGTTGGCAGGTCATGTTACAGTTGTATAAGATTTTGGTTCGGCCACATTTGGAGTACTGTATACAGTTCTGGTAACTACATTACCAAAAGTATGTGGATGATTTGGAGAGGATGCAGAGGAGGTTCACCTGGATGATTCCCAGTACGGATGGCACTAGCTTTGAAGAGATTTTGAGTAGATTAGGATTATTTTAATTAGAAAGACGGAGGTTGTGTGGGGGGACCTGATTGAGTTCTACAATATCATGAGAGTTATAGACAGGGTGGATAGCAAGAAGGTCTCTTTCCCAAAGTGGGGGACTCGATTACTAGGAGTCATGAGTTCAAAGTAAGAGGGGACAAGTTTAAGGGAAATATGTGTGGAAAGTTCTTTACACAAAGGGTGATGGGTGCCTGGAACGTATTGCCAGTGCAGATGGTAGAGGCAGGCATGATAGCATCATTTAAGATGTATCTAAACAGGGAACAATGAATGGACAGGGAACAATGGGATATATATATCCTTAGAAAATAGGTGACAGGTTTAGATAGGGCAGGCTTGGAGGGCCAAAGGGCCTGTTGCTGTGCTGTAATTTTCTTTGTTCTTGAATCCACCATCTCATTTTCTTTCCCCAAGTCTTTTGAAGACATTATGTACAGCCACTGCATGATGGACTTGGAAACAGAGGTGTTCTTTTGCTTGAATCCTGCATGAGGACTGGTGGTACAGTACAGTGCAGCTAAATGTAGTGTTCTAAGGCAACACGTTCAGATCCATCCTTCACAGTACCAGGGATGGAAGGGTTCAATTTAACTGCATGTTAAGGATCAGAATGAAAGTTGTAAATACCATTTCAGATGATGTGTGGTTTACTGATTTAAATTAACAATCGTTCCTCCACCCCGACACCTGAACCTTCTTAATTAAATGGTTGGAAAATTTTGCAAATCATTTCACTTGCAATCAAGACCGAATTTCCTGAGAAGCTTTGAATTGCAGTGTTTCCACCACACAATCCATGTGGATTTTGGGAATTGTCTGTCCTTTCCGCAATTCCCTTTAAATAGAACAACCTTGTTATGATTATGGAGAAGTCACTGGTGCAGGCGGATTGACTTTATTAGTTTGAGGGCTTTAATGTGTTGCAGATTCAGAAATGAAATTGATGTTTCTTGCATTTTTTTTAATGGGTTAGAGTGAAGTGAAGGGTTTTTAGGTGGGCTGGGAATCTAAATTACTGTGTCATTCCATAACAGTCCTGCCAAAAGGCGCTCCACGTGTGCTCAAAGGGAAGCAACTACTTTGTCTAACTCGGCACTTGTGCCTTTGTCTGTCTGTGGACCAGCCTCAGTGTTTTAAGAATGGGTTTAGCCTCACTCCCTGGTGATGGGGGAGACTGGTGGGTGAAATGGATGCATGGCTAGTGGTTCTGCAGCCCTGCTGCCCACTAGCCTGGATATCCCAGCACACTGCAGATGATTAAAACCTGTGCCACCTGATTTTTCAAGTTACTGTCCTCCTGCAATTCTGCTCTAACCAGATCCATCCTCTGATTCCCTGAGATATCTTCTTTCCCAAATTTCTGACAATGTGTATATATATATTACTGATACTATTATTACATGAGTTACGTAGTTACCTTCCTTCCTCCTGGTATTTACTTTACAGCTCATTCTTTTGCTTTTGTTTTGTAGCCAATTATTTTCTTTCTCTTTAATTCCCCCTTCACCCTTGGCCCTTTCTTTCACAAAGTGAATGAGTTGAAATGTGAACTGAGTCTTTCCCCTTCCTCCACCTGCTGGGCTATTTTTCCATTGTTTTAATCTCTGAAATCCATCCAAGATCATTTATGTACTAAGTGATTAATGTACATTAAAATCCTTCTGATTCTTTTCAGGAAAATGAGGAAAGATTAAGCCAGAAGCTCACCCCTGTGAATTTATGTGAGGCATGTACTACTCACTGAACTGTGCTGCTGGCCTTTTCAAAGTACCACACCTAAATTAGCATGGCAACCAAATTTAAGCCAAACTTCATGCACTTGTAACAAACTCACATTTTCTCAATTAGCTGAGTTATCAGTTTACTGGTTTACAATGTTATGCGTTGCAATAGCACCAGATTTTATGAAATGACAGCGAAAATTGAGCCCATTTGAATTAACCGCAAGATATTTAATATTCTGTAACACCTGCTGTCTGCTGTGGTCTAAGCTTTGTCAGCCGCTGTTCTGTTATGTATAGTCTTGACAATCGGAAATGCTGGGGCTAGCTTTGAGCTTGATTGTCTGTCTCTACCTGGGCCACAAGTGCAATGGAGCAGTCACTGAGCGCAACACAGAAAATGCATTGTCACAGATTCCTGTTTTGTTCAAAGCAAAATATAGAAAATATAAAACATCATGAGTTTAGTATCAAATGTAGCTAATGTTGTTTTGAATTTGTTCACTGGACATGGGTGGCACAAGTTATTACCCACCACCTGCCCTAAATTCAAGCACTGTCTTGAACAGCTGCAGACTGCTTGATGTAGGTACACAAATAGTTCTTTTCAGAAGGAAGTTCCACGGTTTCATTTCAGCGATGCTGAAAGAATGGCAATGGTAAGTGACTTGGAGGGAAAGTTGCAGGCAGTGGTTTTCCCCATATATCTGTTGTCTTTATTCTCTTAGGTGTTGAGGTTGAGGGTTAGGAACTTGTTGTCGAAGAAATTCTTCGGTAAATCACTGCTGCTGCTATTGCTGTACATTTGGTGGTAAAGGATGTGAAAGTTGAAGGTGTTGGATGTGGTGTCAACCCAGCGGGCTGCTTTGTCCTGGATGGTGACAAGCTTTTTGATTGTTGTTGGAGCTGCACCCATTCAGACAAATGGAAAGTATTCCATCACACTGTGTGTTGTCCCTAATCCCGACTACATTGTGGTGGGGAGGGGGATAAATTCAATGTCGATAATGCCATTGGACATCAGATTCTCCCTTGTAGGAGATGGTCATTGTCTGGCACTTGGGTCACCCAAGGACTACTTTTCCTCTATCACCAGGGCAAAATATTGTCCAGATCTTTTGTATACAGGCAACTACTTTTTCAGTATCTGGGGAGTCATGAATGATGCTGAACATTGTGCAATCATCAGCAAACATCCCTTCATCAGAGCTTCAATGGAGGGAAGATCATTGAGGAAACAGCTGAAGGTGGTTGAGCAGAAGACAATGTCCTGAGGAACTCCTACAAAGATGTCCTGGGGCTGTATCTAATGTGTTCTGGCAATTCTTTATTTTATGGAATAGACAGAATTTACAGAAGATTGGCTTCTGAGATGCTGGGAAACTCAGCGGAGGAGCTGAGATGGATCATCCAGTAAATACGTTTGGCTGAAGGTGGGATCAAAACTTGCCTTTTGCTCCTAAAATGTTGGGCTCCATCACAGAAGATGGAGATCTTTGCAAAACGTCCTCCCTTTAGCTATTTAATCATCCATCACCATTTTGGACTGAATATGATAGGACCGTGACATTTTGATCTCATCCATTGGTTGTGTGATCACTTAACTCTGTCTTTAACATGTTGTTCTGACCACTTGGCATGCATGTGGTCCTATGTTTTATCTCCACCTCTTTCAGGTATGCTTGGCGCTACTCCTAGCATACACTCCTATAGTCCTCACTGAACTAGTATTAGTCTGTGGCTTGATGGTAGTGGTAGATAGAGGTGACAGATTGTGGTTGAATACAGCTTCCTTTAAATATACCTTCACTAACCAAAAAAAAGCCATATGCAATGTTGAGGTTTTGGCATAATTTGTTATAAACAGGAATTAGACTCCTATTCCATCCTTATGTGCAGGCGCTCTGTTTATCATTATTTACATGATGTGTGTTTTCAGCTTTAAAATGTTTCACTGGTTCAGAATTCTTCCAGTATGCAATTTAAATGACCAATTTAAACGACATTGAATTATTTATACACCAGTGCATTGTTTCTGATATAAAAGCCAATTTTGAATCCAAATATTCAACTTTCCACTAGCATATGCTCACTGCTGTCTGTGAAGTCCAGCTTGGATTAACAAACCCAAACAAGAATTCCAAATGATGAGATTAAAGTATATGATTCAAATATAAACAATGTGCTATTAATTCTGGATGTGTGGAACTTCTGTTTTTCGTTATTTGATTTCAGTTTCAACCTCATTAGATAGAATGGACAATGGGTGAATAATGCCAAGTATGCTTTACAAATTGCACAACCAGATAATAACTGTGAAATATTGCCACGTATTCTCTGTTGATGGCCCATTTGGCTGCCGCGCTGTGCATGTACCTCAGCAATGTGCTGCCCTGCTTCCTAATTGCTATCTTTGTTAACCATTCCCACTGGAATGCAACCCATGCTTCAGATTTTATTATGTGAGACTATTTCTCATTTCTTTCTACTCTCCTGTTGTTGGGAATATGAATAAAGCTGATCTGATCTGAATTGGAATGTGCGGTGATTAGAACCGGGTTGACCTCGTTAACTGAGGTTCTTGATTTGGGGTCGTTTACCTGGGCGTTAACCAGGAGATTTGGAATCTCCTCAGTTGAGGACTGACTCCGAGCTGGCTGGCCACAGCCAGTGTACTGTGCACTAGTTGATAAAGGGCCATTTGGTGATGGGATACTGGTCTCTGTGCAGTTATTTCAGAATTCATCATTTATTTTAAATTGATGGCCTCACCTTTCTGACTGCCGTTCCAACCAAGGGAAAGTGTTCTTTTCCATGCTGCAATCAAATCTCTCAAATTTCCCTGTATTGTGTCCTTGCCTGTTGAATCATGAGCGTGTTTAAGGTGATGGACTACTATTCAGAAGTGCTGTTTTCTCCTTAATGATTATAACCAAAACTGTGCAAAGTACACTGTGGTATAACCATTGCCTTGGACTGCATCTTTGATCTTGTACAATGCTTCCAGTCTGATAAATCTTTGTTTGGGAAGAGTTCCGACTGATTAAAAATCAAAGGAGGGTAGTTGAGGCAGATTTCAGCCATGCACCAGTGGGATGAATGGCTCAGGAGATTAAATAATCTATTACTGTTGTTGTGTTTCCCCTATTTGTAAAACACAGGTTGGACTCCTGTGATTCATTTATTACCTGGATGTTTTAAGCATCTTTTTTATTGTGCTCAGACTGCAATTACTTGTCTTCTCCATCCATCTGTCCAGTCCACTAATATGTTCACAAACCTCTCAACTGTTTGCTGAATATCCTACCGGTTGTATCATTAAAAAATTGTGATACAATTCATAAGTTCAATTAATTTATACAATGTGCCCTGTATACTTTTTAAGTTTATTAAAGTTCAGTGGCCATCAAATACGCAACTTGCTCAACCTTTACCTACAGTGGAAAATGGGGCCTGGCTGCATTAAAAATGCAACCTGAAGCACAATTCTTTGATTCATGTTTTAATATTCATTTTGATCTCTTCCTTGATGAATTATTTCTCAAGAAAACCTTTTGAGTTGTTAGTTTTTCCCATTTCAGGACCCTATTCAATTGAGATATTTCTGCTTTCAAAAAAAAACCAGATGAAGTGACAAAACAAGAGACCATAAGACATAGGAGCAGAAATTTGGCCATTTGGCCAATCGAGTCTGCTCCACCATTCAATCATGGCTGATAGGTTTTTCAACCCCATTTTCCCGCTTTCTGCCTGTAACCTTTGATCCCCTTGGCAATCAAGAACTTAAACATTTCTGTTTTAAATGTATTCAATGACCTGGCCTCCACAGTCTTCTGTGGCAGTAAATTCCACAGATTCACCACTCTGGCTAAAAAGTGCAGGAAAGATTATTCAGTTTGATGTTAATAGGCAGATACATGTTTTTGGAAACGAGATTTGAATAAATCTCTACTTTTATGCCAGACAAAATGTGAATGGAAGACCATTAGTGGCCACTAGTCAAGGATATTGAGGCATCTGATCTATATCTGAATAACATCCTGCCTTCTGTGAAACTGTCCTCAGCTTTATATGAAATCTACTATTTCCTACAATTGAAGAATGGTTACTTTTACACAAGATCCAACTCAGTTAGTCCCACCTTTACCATGTAACCCTGCAAATCCACAGTTGAATCCGCCTCCAGCACTTTCTCAGGTGCTGCATTCTAGTTCACAGTCACTCAAAGCTTTCTCTCCTGTTGCTTTTGCTTCTTCTGTCAATCATCGTTGATCAGTGTTTAATCACCCATTGAGGAAGACCAAAATTCCTTGAATGTGTGTGTGCGTAAACCAGGCAACTGCATGTTCAGATACTTGTGGTCGTGCCTCTGACTTTACTGAGTGACGCTCACCACCTCCAGGTGGATGTGTCATTGAGCAGCACATTTCCCACTTGGGAAACAACTTCTGAAAGAAAGTCTGTTAAGTGTAGTGTTACCAATAAGAAAGATGTTTTCAATTAGCAGACCTTGAAGAAAGACAGCCCTCCATTTCAGTACAACAATACTGCACGAATATTCATGCAGATACAGCACTTTCAGGTCTGCAGTTAAGAATTTTGGTTTCCATGCACTTTGGATTAATGTTTAATCTAAGAAATATGCAGCATGGCCTTAACCAGGCTGATACTTGCACTGCTAAGGAAGATGATTAATCTAGTTAGACGTCTAGGAATCTTAACGTTAATCTCTCCAGGCTATTTGGAGAGAGATCAGTCACTCAGCTATACTGTGCTTTGGATTGTATCCTTCACTGATTATTACAAAATCTGACTCTGCTTATAGGGTTGCAACCTTATCTTTGTGATAGCAAATTCACAGCCTAGGAAAATGAATTAGTTGCAATTTCTTGGCTGATTGCTTGTTGCCCTCCTGAGTACAGGAGTCGGAACGTCATGTTGCGGCTGGACAGTACATTGGTTAGGCCACTGTTGGAATATTGCATGCAATTCTGGTCTCCTTCCTATCGAAAGGGTGTTGTGAAACTTGAAAGAGTTCAGAAAAGATTTACAAGGATGTTGCCAGGGTTGGAGGATTTGAGCTATAGGCTGGGGCTGTTTTCTCTGGAGCGTTGGAAGCTGAGGGGTAACCTTATAGAGGTTTACAAAATAGTGAGGGGCATGGATAGGATAAATAGACAAAGTCTTTTCCCTGGGCCGGGGAGTCCAGAACTAGAGGGCATAGGTTTAGGGTGAGAGGGGAAAGATATAAAAGAGACCTAAGGGGCAACTTTTTCACGCAGAGGGTGGTACCTATATGGAATGAGCTGCCAGAGGAAGTGGTGGAGGTTGGTACAATTACAACATTTTAAGAGGCATTTGGATGGGTATATGAATAGGAAGGGTTTGGAGGGATATGGGCCGGGTGCTGGCAGGTGGGACTAGATTGGGTTGGGATATCTGGTCGGCGTGGACGGGTTGGACCGAAGGGTCTGTTTCTATGCTGTCCATCTCTATGACTCTATAGTTCAGGGCATCATTGACCATCTGAAAGACTGGATTACAAACTACTTTTGAAAATTACTTTGACTGCTTTAACTACTTAGGAAAATTCTTGATTTCTTTATTCAGTCAGACAGTTGATAGATGCCATATATTCAAGAAAAACAGGCTTCAAGCCCTGATTGGCTTCTGACATTGTTATTTTGTTCACTCTCGACACATGAGGGATCGACAATAAATCACAGCATAGAAATTGAGCTAAATGAAACGTCGATTTCACTGCTCCTTGGATGCTGCCTGAACTGCTGTGCTCTTCCAGCACCACTAACCTCCTATGTGGGACTTTATCAAAGGCTTTCTGAAAGTCCAGGTACACTACATCTACTGGATCTCCCTCATCCATCTTCAGAGTTACATCCTCAAAAAATTCCAGAAGATTAGTCAAGCATGATTTCCCCTTCCATGCTGACTCAGACCTATCCTGTTACTACTATCCAGATGTGTCGTAATTTCATCCTTTACAATAGACTCCAGCATCTTTCCCACCACTGAGGTCAGACTAACTGGCCTATAATTTCCTGCTTTCTCTCTCCCACCTTTCTTAAAAAGTGGTACAACATTAGCCACTCTCCGATCCGCAGGAACTGATCCCGAATCTATCGAACTCTGGAAAATAATCACCAACGCATCCACAATTTCTTGAGCCACCTCCTTCAGTACCCTGGGATGTAGATCATCAGGCCCCGGGGATTTATCAACCTTCAGACCTAACAGTCTCTCCAACACCAATTCCTGGCAAATATAAATTCCCTTAAGTTCAGGTCCTTCAGACGCTGTTATCTCAGGGAGATTGTTTGTGTCTTCCCCAGTGAACACAGATCTGAAGGAGCAATTCAATTCTTCTGCCATTTCTTTGTTCCCTGTTTCTGTCTTCAAGGGCCCAATTTTAGTCTTCACCATTTTTTTGCCTTTCACATACCTAAAAAAAGCTTTTGCTATCCTCCTTTTATATTTTTGGCCAGTTTACCTTCGTACCTCATTTTTTCTCTGCATCTTTCCTTCTTAGTAATCCTCTGTTGTTCTTTAAAAGCTTCCCCGTCCTCCCACTTATCTCTGCTATGTAATACTTTTTCTCTTTTAACTTTATATGTTTCTTAACTTTCCTTGTCAGCCACGGCCACCCATGCCTCCTCCTAGGATTGATCTTCCTTTTCGGAATGAACAGATCCTGCAACTTCTGCATTATACACAGAAATATCCGCCATTGTTCCTCCACTGTCATCTCTGCTAAGGTATTGCACCATTGAACTTTGGCCAGCACCTCCCTCATAGCTCCATAGTTCCCTTTATTCAACAGAAATATTGTCACTTCTGATTGTACCCTCTCCCTCTCAAATTGCAGATTGAAGCTTATTGTATTATGGTCACTACTTCCCAATGGCTCCTTCACTTTGAGGTCCCTGATCAATTCTGGTTCGTTCCACAATACCAGATCCAGAATTGCCTTCTCCCTGGTAGGCTCCAGCACCAGCTGTTCTAAGAATCCATCTCGGAGGCACTCCACAAAGAGTCTTTCTTGAGGTCCAATACCATCCTGATTCTCCGAGTCTACCTGCATGTTGAAATCCCCCATAACAACTGTAGTAACATCTTTGCGACGGGCCAATTTCAGCTCCTGATTCAACTTATATCTGACATCCAGACTACTGTTTGGGGGCCTGTAGATGACTCCCAAGAGGGTCTATTTGCCCTTAGAATTTCTCAGCTCTATCCACACTGACTCTACATCCCCTGATTCTAGGTCTCCCCCCGCAAGGGACTGAATATCATCCCTTACCAACATGGCCACCCCACCCCCCTCTGCCCGTCAGTCTGTCCTTACACTGATACCCAACACGTGCTGTCGTATCAGAGAAAGTGCTTGAAAGAAGCCTGTGCATCATTAATAGTTCAGTACAGTTGAGAGTAAGGGTTGAAGGCCCACAAGCAGTAATTGCTTGGTGCAGCTGAGCAAGATTGGAGCACGGGGGAAGAAGAAAAGCTTTGTAAAGAGGCAAAAGTGAGGACTGCAGATGCTGGAAATCAGAGTCTAGATTAGAGTGGTGCTGGAAAAGCACAGTAGGTCAGTCAGCATCTGAGGAGCAGGAAAATCAACATGGTCCTTCATTAGGCCCGAAACATTGATTTTCCTGCTCCTGGGATGCTGCCTGGCTTTTGTAAAGAGCTGGATCTGGGCTTGTGAAGAAGAGCCAAATTGGAGTTTGAGGGGAACATAATTCCAGGAAGAGCAAGTGAATAACTGGAATGTGAGCTGCCATTGGGAGCAGTCCAGATGGAGCAGCTTTTGAGGGAACTTCAAGGATAGACAAGCAAAAATGAACCATTGGGATCCTTTGTTGAAGTTTTAATGAGATTTGGCAATCCACAGTGTCACTAATATCAGGGAGTGCATTATTGAAGAATCTAAGCGATTTATTTTGATCCATTTGCTGCTTAATGGATTCCAAGGGATGTTTGACCATAGTTTTTGTTACTTACTTTTACCTCCTGTTGATTCTGGGATGTTTTGAATATCGATCATATCTACCTTGGCACGGTCTGAAACCTTTAGTTTTGTCAATGATCTCAATCATTTGTCTCAGTAAGTTTTATTTGTAGTAAACCTTTCTGTGTTGAGTAAACAAATCAGACCAGCTTGTTTCTGCGACTGAACTGGAAGGAATCTGACAATGATATGATTAGTTATATCATCAGCCTGTTCAAAGGGAATGTTTGGTGTGACCAATGGATGAATAGAATTGGAAAAGAATTGGTGCACTCTTCCAACCTCAGTCATAACACACTCTGGAGGCTTATATTATGTGTATCTAGTGTGTTAATTATTCAGTAAAATGTTCTACACAATGTAATTTTAACTGCAGATAAAGATGATCATTGTTTTAGTCTGTAATCTGTTGATTCTGTCTTTTCATTTTGAGAGCCAGTTTAGTTGTGTACAGTGTGCAGTTATACTGAATGGAGTACAGCAAATGGGTAATTTTAAGCTCTCCTTGTGCTTGAAGAGCATGATTTAGAAATGTATGATGTCCATAAAAAAGTGGTCAAGGTTATCTTGCAGGCATTTCATGTTGGATCTGTAAGAACCATTAAAATAAATCCATATGGCAATAACTTGGTAATGTTTGCACGTGCCCATAGTACTAATTGATCTTTATAGCCAATACGAGTTGTTGTGTCGCCATAGTTTTACCAGACCATAGGGGCTGTTCTCTCATCAGAGAGAGAAGCAACTGGCAGTGATTTAACCTGAGGGCCACCAGACCTCCAGTGAGGGAAGAGGTTGAGAAGGAAAGTCCTTCATGGTAACCTCAAACCGGTGATGGGAATTGAAGCCACGCAGTTGGCATTACTGTAAACCGACAATCCAGCCAACTGAGCTAAACCAATCTCAGTTAGAAGGTGAATGGACAGCATGTGATTATTTTCTCCATTGAAATCAATTTTGGAAAGCTCAGCCTGAATATTCCCCTCCCCCAACAGCGCAGGATCTTGTATATCTCTTCTCATCACTTTTTCTTGGCTCTTCTTTATATATTCTTTAAATATTTAACACTTTTCTCTTCCTAAACCTAATATTTGTATGTTCTATGATGTCAGGGATATTCTTGGAGCCTTCAAGTTCTGCTTTGAAAGCGAGTTATTTGAAAAACGAGCAGAATCTCTCTAAAGGGCTCTCTAAACGTTTTGCTGAGCCACCTGCCTAGACTTCTCTGTCATTCTATTGATGTGGAGTGTTGGCTCTGCAACTGTGCTATCTCCAAATCTGTGAGATTTAATGTAGATTTGCAATGATGAGTCTTTACAGCTAGTGAACTGTTTTAATGATCGAACATGCTGGGCTCAGGCTCTTGCATTTATCAGCTATTTTTCTTTTCCTTGTGTAAACAAGATAGCATCTGCCTGGCCAGTGAGGCGAGGACTTTCAGAGGAAGCTTGCTGCATAGAGGTTGCAGGATGAGAGCATAATCTGCGACCAGTGAGTTATTTTCAGCAGCTTCTATGGACACTAGTACGTTGTACACAGGTTATTTTGCAAACTATGGGCTTAACCTACAAAGACTTATCACACTATTATAACCTGTTTTCAATGACCTATTGCAGCAAATCGGCCTTCCTTCTACAGTTAACTGCTATGAATTTGACCATTGGGCAATTACTTTGTAGAAAACTTCCCCCCCCTATATTTCATAATACACCTGATTTGGTATTGGTTGCACTAGACTTGAACTACACATGAAAAAGCAAACTTGTTTGGTTTCCTAGACAAGATTTGTCCCTGAGCCAACACCACTAAAACAGATGATCTGATCATTATCACTTTTCAGCCTGTGGCAGGTACCTGTGCAGAATCTGACCGATGCATTTCTTACATTATAATCATGAGATTTTTAAAAAGGTATTTCATTGGCTGTACATTGCTTTTGGACATCCTGAAGTCATGAAAGGCACTTGACAAATATTAATCTTATACCAGTTTGAACCACCTCCATTCAACAAGCCTATATATTACTCACAAGCAACTTACTGGCTTTTCCATTTCTCAGCACCACTCAAAGTAATTCTTCATCTTGGTCTCTCGAACTCTCCATTGTACTAATACCATCCTTAATTAATAGGGCTAAACATTTTCCTAGCCTCCTATTTTAGCTAAATGTCCAGTACTCTTGGGTATTCAAATCCAAGTCTTTGTCATCTTATAGCCAGGCCTCTGTAATGACCACCACATCATACACATTGATTCCTATTTCTGCTGCCAATCCATCTATTTTGTTATAAATGCCTTGTGTATTCAAATACAAAGCCCTCAATTCTGTCATTTTATCAATTTTGTAGACTCCAGCCTTATCTGTTGGTGTACTCTTTGGTTTGAATGTTATGTGCCTTCCTGCTACTCTCTGATCTTCATTTCTCATGTTGCTACCTTTCTCTCTTGCTTTATCTCCTCTATTCACTTTAGCACATCTCGCTATATTGAACCCTTGACTCTCAATTTAGTTTAAGACACACTGCAACCCTAGCTACGCAAACTTCTAGAAAGCTGGTTCCAGGATAGTACAGGTGAATTGAAACCCATTTCTCCCACCAGTCTTTGAATTCTGTGTTTAACTGTCTAATTGTATTTAACCTGAAATAATTCCTGTGGTACAAAAACCAGGCTGTTTTATAAACAGTGGCCCATTGTGTCAGTGAGCTGATTGTCTTTTTTGCCACTGTGGTCTTCAGCCTTGACCAGCAGTGCATCTAAGGAGCAAACTATTGCTGAATCATGTTGGTTCTTCACATAGCAATCTGCGTATATAATGGAAGAAATTTAACTTTGCCAAAAGACTGAACAGATATTACTGCAGAACCCAATGCAAGATGTGAAGGGCTTCATTGCCAAGGCTGAGATAAAGACTTCTCGGAAAATAGCGTAATGTACAGTCTTGGTGCTGGCATTTTGTGTGACCTTCAATAATCCCTCTCAACGTTTCATCGAACAAGTTTACTTTTGTGAAGATACATTGCAAATATGCCTGGATGGCTGTGAGCAGAATTGATAATTAGCATATTTGAATCAAAATGATATTTATAGAAGACAGAAAAATTAGTTACTTTGCTAAAAGAGGTGATTTTCACCATGTATAAGATGGCAAATCAAAATGTGCCAGTGCTGGGCATCTCTGTGGTTAGGTGCCAAGCTGTGAGTGTGGCATGAGAAGATCTGAAAAGCTCAGAACAGAATTTCACATCATTGCCACTAGTTAGTCGGTGCTAGACTATAATGTTTAAACTTCATTCTCAACGAGGAGGACATCATTCTTAAGTTGGAAACATTCTTATTGATTTATACCAAAAGTGATATGTTGTTAGAATGGGTACACACAACCCTGTATGAACTATGTTATGGATTGTGCTTTTGAATACTAGCCAGAAGATACAGATATAGAAATAAAATGCTGGACAATTACCAACATGTTTGACTTGTAACCAATCTTCTCTCAGGCCCTCTATTTTTATAGGTGATCCTTTAATCATTTTACATTCTGCTGTTGACATTTGTAGAACAGTTTTGAGACAGGGCCATGTTTTCAGAGTCAGGAAGACCTTATTTATTTATTTATTTATTTTGCCCAGATCAATCCACAAGACTTAGATACACAGCTCTACACCCAGCTTGATTATAGATGTTGAAATAACTCCAGGAAGGTCAGTATCCTGTCAACAAGTCACCCTTTATTTACCTGTACATAGTACATGACACTGATCCAGCTCCCTCAGAGCCAGCTCTGAGTGAACGGGATGTTTGTCACTCCTGTTTTTTTAAAATATTTAAACCCCCACACTACCGCCTAACTGCGGTGTGCTTACTTTTTCCCCAGCACCCGTGTTGTGTGTGCAAGTGTGAGACACAGTGAAAGACACAAGGTGCACGAATCTTTATTCAGTTGCCACCACCAGGAAGAAAGGAAACACCCGAGTGGTCAGTGACAAGCAGTGCCCTTCACACCAAAGTGCATTAAGACCTTTTTTAATGATACAGAGGATGTGTGCATCATTGGCTGGCCAGCATTTATTGTCCATCCCTAGTTGCCCTTCAAAAGGTGGTGGTGTGCTGCCCTATTGAACAGCTGTAGTCCATGTGCTGTAGGTTGACCCACAATGCCCTTAGGGAGGGAAATCCAGGGTTTTGACTCAGCGATAATGAATGAATGAAGGAATATTTCCAAGTCAGGGTAGTGAGTGGCTTGGAGGGGACCTTGAAAATGGTGGTGTTCCCATATATCTGCTGCCCTCCTCCTCCTCCTAGATAGAGGTGGTTGTGGGTTTGGAAGGTGCTGTCTGAGGCTCTTTGGTGAATTTCTGCAGTGATTCTTGTAGATAGTACACACTGCTGCTACTGAGCATTGGTGGTGTAGAGTGGATGTGGTGCCAGTCATGTGGGCTGCTTTGTCCTAGATGGTGCCAAGCTTCTTGAGTGTTGTTGGAGCTCCACCCATCTACACAAGTGGGGAGTATTCCATCACACTCCTGACTTGTGCCTTGTAGATGATGGATAGACTCTGGGGAGTCAGGTGTGGTACTCGAGCCTCCGACCTGCTCTTGTAGCCACTGTATTTAAGTTGTGAGTTCAGCTGAGTTTCTCATAGAATCCTTACAGTGTGGAAACAGGCCATTTGGCCCAACAAGTCCACACCGACCCTCCAAAGAGTAATACACCCAAACCCATTCCCCTATCCTCTTACTCTACATTTTCCCTGACTAATGCACTTAACCTACAGATCCCTGAACACCATGGGCAACTTAGCTTGGCCAATTCACCTAACCTGCACATCTTTGGATTATGGGAGGAAACTGGAACGACTGGAGGAAACCCATGCAGACATGGGCAGAATGTGCAACTCCACACAGATAGTTGCTTGAGGCTGGAATTGGATCTAGGTCCATGGTGCTGTGAGGCAGCAGTACTAACCACTGTGCCACCCATATCTTTTCCAATCTGGAGAGGTCAATATTAATCCCAGAATGTTTGTAATGGGGTTTCAGGGATAGTAACACCATTGAATGTCAAGATGGCATTGCTTAGATTGTCTCTTAATGGAGATGGTCATGTGGTGTGAATGTTACTTGTCACTTGTCAGCCCAAGTCTGAATATTGTCCAGATCTTGTTGCATTTGTACTGCTCTTCAGTAACTGAGGAACTTTGAATGGTGCTGAACATTGCGTACTCATCGGTGAATTTCTGGCCTTATGATGGAGGGAAGGTCATTGATGAAGCATCTGAATATGGTTGGGCCTCGGACTCTACCCTGAGGAGCCCCTGTAGAAATGCCCTGGAGCTGAGATGACTGATCACCAACAATCTCAACAATCTTCCTGATGGCCAGGTATGTCTCCAACTCGTGGAGAGTTTGCCCTCTGATATGCATTAATATCAGCTTCTTGATCCCACACTCGGTTGAATGTGTCCTTGATGTCTGTTGACTTTTAATAATGGCAGGAAAGAGCTGGATGCAGAAGTCCCATTCCCATTTGATCATGTTGCAGTAATTCACACAGGAGAGAGCCAGAAGGGGCAAGTTTGAATGACCCCATCTTGGTTTTTACAAGAGTCTGAACGCCAGTATGGGAGTTAGGAATTGATGGAGTAACCGGAGATGGTGTGGAATGGCAGATAAGGTCAGAATAACAGCTGTGCTCAGATGTATATCAGCCATGCTATTTGGACAGCCCCTACCAATCCCACAACCGAAACAATCCAGAAAGATAAGGGCAGCAGTTACATGGGAACCCGACTGACTGCAACTTCCCTCCAAGCTACTCACCACCACGACTTGGAAATATATCACCATTCCTTTGCAGTTACTGGGTCAAAACCCTGGAACGCCCCTCCTAACAGCGTCCAAAAGACTGTTCTAGAAGGTAGAGTCGAGAGTGTGGTGCTGGAAAAGCACAGCACATCAGGGCAACATCTGAGGAGCGGGAAAATCAACATTTTGGGCAAAATGCCCTGATTCCTGATGGTGGGCTTATGCCCAAAACATCGATTCTCCTGCTCCTCGGATGCTGCCTGATCTGCTGTGCTTTTCCAGCACTGCACTCTCGACTCTGAGCTCCAGCATCTGCAGTCCTCACTTTCTCCCTGTTCTGGAAGGTACAACTATCACCTTGTTCAGGGCAATTCGAGATGGCCAATAAATGGTGGCAATCCACATCTCCTGAATGAATTGAAAAATCACCTCCAGCCTATTTTAGTTGAGATAGCTGCTGGATGGGAGTTGGAAATGAGTGGCATTAAATGGCCTATTGAAGGCACTCTTCACAGGCTGTGGAATGTTAGGGAGAGCTTATGGGCCCCCTGCTGAGGCTGAAGCTGACAGGCAGATGGAGTTGCCAGTGATGCCACTCCTCAGCTGCCACACCCTCCTACCATAACCCCCATGTCACATGTCACAATAACCAGGGGACACATACTGTGGCTACAGAATATCCTGCATATGGTTCGATCTGGCTACACTTTATTGTAGATTTTTTTTCCCCACAGATTTTGGGAGGGGCATCCATTTTGAGGTGTCCTTATTTTCTTCTCCCAATTTTAGCCAAATGACCTGCTTCCACACTGAAGGATGGTATGATGATTGTTTGCGAAAGAGGAGAAGACCGTATAAAGATTGTGAGTAAATACAAGGCTCAGTACTGTCTTCGTGGAATTCCATCTTAATCAACGGTAGAAGCCACAATCTGATTTGTTTTATCTGGAAGAAGGAACTCTCTAAAACAGTAGTTTGGTTCATATGGGGAGATTTTGAGTATGAAATAGAGTTTTATACAGAAGAGGCCAATCAGCCCAAAGAGTTCATGACTGGGTTTCATGACTCCAGTTTCCTCCCCTCCTTTATCTCCCTGTTACCAGCTTAGCTCTTCTCCGTTGCATGCTTATCTAGCTTCCCCTTAACATTGCATTGTCAAGGCATGATATTACCACAAGTACCTTGTAAACTCATGCACTTCTAAAGCTCTTTCACATACAAAGGCCTACAGATGGCCTGGGATTAGCCTGGCCTAATTCTTTAGGAACTATACTGACCGTCCTTTTATCCCCTTGACTGACAGGTCAGGTTACCTGTAGCTGATGGGGATGTGGCTCAACACTTGACTGTAAATTGACATGAGCAGTTTCCAAATCCAGCTCTTCAAATTGGACGGTTGCCAGCTCTCACCCGTTCCATTTAAAGGTCAGAGTTTGGGAGGTCCAATTACAAGATAGAGCATCCATTTCTCAGGCTTAAAGTTCCTCACCTAACTATGATGTAGTGTTAACCACAGCTGTGGAACAGACTGACTGGACTAGACAGAATATGCAAGATACAAGTCGTATAGGAGCTGATTTTAAATGTTAATCTTACTCTTAAAATAATTGCATTTCCAAATGTTGTTTTTACATAATCATGCAAACACAAATAATGTGACTTTTAAAAGTTTGCCAGTCTTTAATCACTTGAAAATGAATAGTACTGAATGTGAATGAACTGTTTATAGATTTGAGTTAAAATGTAGTGTGTTCTTTCTGTGAACTTTATAATAAGACTAGAAAAAAAAATGACCTCACCTTGTATTTACTTTATCAGCCAAAACTGATTATAGACATGTTTGTGATTATACAATAACTTACTAACTCTGCTTCCCACAACCATGATAAAATGTCTGCATCCGAATGCATTCGTCAGTGTGACGTGCAATGAGTGTGTCCCTTGGGTTATTGAGAATGTATTAATCAGGCAATAACAATTTGCTTACCAGCAACCTGGTTGTGGCTGGTCCCTAGATAATGGAGCAGCACTTTCAGTTCCTGTTGGTAATTGGGAGGTTTCTGTTACTGCTAATCAGGTACCGCTCAGCTAGTAGCTAGTGATGTCTCCTTGCTGTATTGGCCACTGCTGCAGTTAAAAGGTGAGAATGAGATTAAAGCTGATACAAAGTAAATAAATGAGCGTGTAAGTTGACTGAAATAAACAGAAGCGAGTTCCGCCTCTGAAATCACTCAAAAGCTATACTTTTAAAGTAATAGAGAGAATTGGGCTGGGAGGTGGCAGGAGGAGGAGACTATAATCTTTGGCCGTTTGAAGCTGTACACTGCATAAGAGCAAGGGCAGATGACCTTACTTCAGGGCAAGATCGATGAAAATGTCAATGAATCTTCGAATCAGGCTTTGGAGACACATATCGACAGTCTCTCCTTTAAAATCACCCTGCTATGGCAGAGATGAATGGTGATGTTGACTTTGGTAATCACAGACTTGTTTTGATAGCGTGCAGAAAAACAAATGCCCAGAAATATACATTTTTGGTAACTGGCAGAAGGATCGGTGAGCTCTTGGAAATTCTTCCCTCCAGTGGGGTGGCAGTTCACTGCCTGAAAGGGTAGCAGTGAGAAAAATCCTCATCAGATTTAATAACCCCTATCATGTCCATGAGCTGTTCGTAGAATCTTCAGAGAATCCCTAAGTTGTGGAAGCAGCCCATTTGGCCCAATGAGTCCACACTGACGCTTTGAAGAGCATTCCACCCAGACCAACCCCCAGGCCATAACCCTGCATTTCTCCATGACTAATCCAGCTAGCCTGCGCATCCCTACACTCTATGGGCAATTTAGCATGGACAAGCCACCTCACCCACACATCTTCGGACTGTCTGAGGAAACCGGAGTACCCGAGGAAACCATGCAGACGTGCAGAGAATAACTCCACACAGTCACCGGAGGATGGATTCAAACCCAGGTCCCTTGCACTGAGGCAGCAATGCTAACCACTGAACCACAATACTATTGTATCCTTCAGGGCTATGGAACAAGATCTGGAAATGGATGTGGATTGAGAGGAGTAATGATTCCAGGCAGTGGAGATCTTCAGTTCAAGGCCTCTCTGTACATAGACGACCTCACTGTCTTCTGCTCAAATCAGGTGTCGGTGCACAGACTTGAGTTTCAGCAACCCATTCGAACTGGCTGCAGGAGCTGAGGGAAATCAAATTGAAGGCAAGGCCATGTTCTTTAGGAACTGAGCTGACTGTCCTTTTGTCCCTTTTGACTGACAGGTCAGGTTACCTATAGCTGATGGGGATGTGGCTCAAAGCAACCAAGGTCTGTGCTAAAACCTGGAAGGAGCATGACACCAAGGTGAGAGTGTTGCTCCTGCTCCGTCACTGGGACAACCTGGTCAGCAGGTGCTGTTCTCTATGGCACCGAGCTAGCCCATTCTCTGAGCCTGTGCCACACTGGGCATGCAAACCCCACCTTCACTCAGAAAATAGAACACTGTGATCTGACATTAAAACAGCCTTCGCATAAACTGAATTCCTTGCAAAGTTTATTATTTGCACTCTCATTAATCTCGCTCCTAATTATTCACGAGAATGTTTGATAGAATTTGAAGCTGATTTTCACATGCTCAAGGTGGATGTTTTAAATGGATATGTCACGCAGTCTGTAATCCAGCAAGTGAGTTATTCCTGCAGGCCATACAATTGTCAGGTCAGCCAATTAATAGATGTTGAGAGCTTGGAGATGTCAGAGCAGGAGTTGGCTTGCTAGCATTATTTCAAGAATATTTTACTCTTGAAAAAGACAACCTGAGTCTTATCTGCGTACGCTGACAATTTGATTAGGTCACTTAAGTGTTGCGGTCAACTCAAATTCAATGTGCCAGACAAAGCTTGGGGGAATCTCAACCCTCTCCTCTTTTTCATTAAATTGCTGATGAAAGGGTGAATAAGTGGGACTGTATAGGAGTTCTGAAATTGTACAGTATCTATGAGGAAAGAAGGGGCTAGCACTTTTCAGAAGAAATGATACTAGCTTAGTCAGAACCTTCAAGCCCTGTTGGAATAGCCTCCGAGATAAGATAGCTGTAGCTGCTGAACATTATCAGACCTCCGGACCTTTTTATTGCAGAAGCAGCAAAATCAGTGATGCTAATCCAAAAACTTTACAATCAACATTTGAACAGACAAATCAATTGTAACATTCAATGTCTGTGTGAGTGCCTACACTTAATTTCACGTTGTGGTCAATGCGCAGGTTGTCAGCAAAGCCTATATGGTCTGGCTGACAGCTTGCATTTTTCACACAAGTTGCCCAGATGTGGAAAATTTGTCAATATTCAGAACACTATTACACCTCAGTTTGTTCTCAAAGCTTATTTTGTATTTTTAATGTCTGCTAATAAGTCGAGCGTGGCATAGAGAGAGGATTAAATTTGCTACTTTCTAAGCCAGTTGTGAAATATCTCCGCAGTCATGGAGATGCTTCTTGTATCAGACTGCTAGCAGTTTTTTTGGAAGTGAATTGAAGGTTTGGTAAACAAGGTTATCCATGCGCCTGGCCTGGTGTATCTAGAGATAGTGGGTGCACATGTCAGAGGCAATGCTTCATTCAACAACAGCAACTTGTATATATCTAGCGCCTCATGTAGCAAACCTTCCCATTGCATGTAATCTTCAGAAGTGTGTAATCAAATAATATTTTCTCCTAAGCCATATAAAGGAGAGGGGAGATAACTGAATTCCTAATCAAAGAATTTTAAGAAATCTTATGTTGGAAAGGAGGAAAGAGAGGTGGAGAGAGAGAGAGGTTTATGGAGAGAATTCCAGAGTTTAGGCACGGCCATCAATTATATGATTAAAACTCTGAATCGGCATGAGGCAAAACTTAGAGGCGTGCAGATATTTGTGGCATGGGGGACAGGGATGATGTTGTAGGCCTTGAGGGAATCACAGAGGACCACAAAATGGACAGGTGCAGGACCATAGATCATAGAATCCTGAAGGGTGGTTGCCCTTCAGCCCAACAAGTCCACACCGACCCTCTGAAGAGTAAGCCACCTAGACCCATTACCCTACATTTACCCTGACAAATGCACCTAACCTACACATCCCTGACTGCTGTAGAAACTTTTACATGGCCAATTCACCTAAGCTGCACATCTTTGGATTATGGGAGGAAACTGGAGCACCCAGAGGAAACCCACGCAGACACAGGTCCCTGGCGCTGTGAGGTCCCTAACCACTGATGGATTTGAAAACAATGTTAAGAGTTTAAAAATCTCACCATTGCTCAATAAGAGCCATTGGAGGTCAGCAATGACAGGGGTGATGGTGGATCAGACGTGATGTAAGTTAAGAGAAGGACAACAAAATCTCTGATTGGCTTCAAGTTCACAGGGTGACAAAAGTGAGCAACTGGTTGGAATTACATTGGGATGGTTAAGTTTAGATGTAACAATGATTTTCACTTAGTGTTGTGAATTAAACTGTCCAGTGCAGTTTATGTACTCTAACCAAAACCTTTTGTTAACATCACCCCTCGAATCCTGATTTGGGGAGGTAAAATGAATGTTAACAGTCAAACACAGGTTTGATAATTTGTCTGTTTAAAAATGAATGGCTTCACAACTGGGGATCTTTAATCTCTCTCCGTCCTCAAACCTCAGTCACTGGCAAGCTTATTAATGGGAGGAGTTCAAAGGATGCTGACTACACTGTATATTTGGTGAATTGTTTTCAATTCAGTCCAGATCGAGAGGGAATACATTCCATTGAAATGTTGAGTGGGTCACTTGACTGTGATGAAAACAGCTCTCTCTAAATAATGGATGAGGAAACGCAGTTGGGCAATTATTTTTTTCCCTAGGACGGCTATCCCCTAAGAGAACTTTCACCTTTACGTTATTGTATCAATTCTTATACTGTTCATAAAGCAAGAGACTGAAAGATTTGATTTGAATCTAGCATTTTGAGTGATACGCTGTAAATATAAAGAGCTGGATTTACTGGATGTGATTATATCCAGGAGAATTTCCAATTGATTTTGATATTATTTTAATGTACTATCAATTTTCCAGAATATGATTTAAAAGCAATGCTGACCATCCAGATTAAAAGGTCCAAGCTATGATCATTGCTAATCACTAGTTGATGAATTGGGATAAAGGGTGCAATTAGCTTCCAATGTCCTCTTGGAGTGAGATGAAAACTGGGGTAGAAATGCCACTCCTGATCATCATCAAGTAAACTGCACTTGATATGTCAATGCATGGACAATGGGTGAGGGTGGGATCAAACTGTGCAGCCTGGGTTTGATAATCAGTGCTAATACTCATTGTGGAAGCTCCCGTGTTTCTGTGGTTTCAGGACCACAATGGGATCTGGGGACCTTATTTCCCCTCTAGTCAAGCAGCTAATGCTGTCAGAAGATGAGTGCGGAAAACTGCTAAAAAGTACTGGATGACTTTAATAAATGTAAATTTTACACCTGTTCAGATGGCACTGACGCATGGGGAAAGGAAAGTAGCTATTTTGTTGTTGGAGCTCAGACCTATTTAAGAACGAAAGGATCTGAATTTCATATGCTTCATTTTCAGAGAGTGACATCATTCGAGCCACGTAGATTATAACTGCAATGTTGGCACTGCACCAACGTATGGGAAGGAATTTATGCCGCCCTAAAAACTTTGTGATGATGGACTTCAGTCCTAGGTTTTCAGATCATTTTCTGATCAGTAAACTATTTTTATGAGCTGGTAAACCCGAGTGTTTGTTAGTCAGAGAGATATTGGGGAATTAAAGCCATTTTGAAATTTATTGCTCCCAGGTCAGACCAGGCATGCTTTCATGTAATCATTAAACCAGCTTCTATCCTGGGCTAGCAGAGCTCTGCTAATGTGCAATTTGGAAACACATGACTTTTCTATGTTGTGTAAATTAGTCCCACGTTCTTGTCAAGTAGAATCCAACAGAATACTGGTATTTGTGGAAAGTGTTGGTCAAACTCATGTCATTTTTGCTGCTTTTCCGAGGATGGAAACTTTTTGTTTTCTTGGCTGTATTGGATTTTCACGTTGTGAATTTTGTGTGTATAATGGATGGAGTTATAAGCTTCTGGTATTAAAATTAATGCTGCAGTCAAGTCAATTGAATCCCTTAATCTCCTCCCCACTTTGATTGCACTTTTCAATTTGAGGAAACTAGAAAAATCCGATGTTTTGCCCTTGCTGCATTTTGCCAGGGTTCAGTTGCTGTCAAAGAATTTTCTCCTTGTACATCTGGTAAAGTTCACAATTTTAGAGATAAACACGAGCGGGTCAACAATGGAGTTATTTGAAGAATTTTAACTATGTATCCGCCCTGCTTATCTTGTCACATTGGGTGAATGCTTCCTCGTGCAAAAGTCGGTTTCTGAGATTAAGCTTTTAGCCGAAAAGTTTTTATATGATTAGGACAGGACTAATATGTTTGAGAGGTTGAAATCCACACACTCACCTCACTATCGCACAGTCACTGGGTTGGAGACTTTTGCTGCTCATCTCCAAAGGGGCCTTTTCGTGCCCTTTCTTTGTGACTTATTTTTATTAATAAATAAGTAATAATCTCCATGTGGACAGATACTAATTTATACACATTAAATTAATTTCAAAAAGCACGTTTACAGATTGATACAACCATCCTAGCTAATATATAACTACAGTAGAAATATGAGCTTATTAAATGGCTGAGGTATACAATGCTAGGATTCTACTTGAGGTACTGTTTGACCTCCTGTGCAGAGTTAGCAGCATGCTCCATCTCTGTCTCTGCCTGGACTTTGCTGGCTAGAAGGAATCCAAGCCCATTCAAGGAAACCATTAATGAACACTGGTCTCAAAGTTGTAACCCCCACAAGCTGAGTTTTAATTTCTGTCAATTTACTAAATCGTGAATTTTGTAATCTCAAGTTGTCTTTAATTTTCCGAGTGCTTATATGTGTGAATGGAGTAGCAGAGCAATGGCTCCATGGTTTGAATGTTTTGTGAATGGTCTCTACTTTTTGGTTTCACTTTAAAGGATTTATTTCAAAAATTGGAAAGTGAAAACCAAGATTGGTGGTGGGAGATCACCCTTAGCCTACCTCAGTAAGGGATAACAATGAAAAGGAAAAAATGAGTAAATCTAAGAATACCTCACTGTCTTAGACTTAAGAAGGCATAAACAATTATAATTTAAATTCACACCTGCCCTTTCTTTGTGACTGTCGGTGATACCCAATGACGAAGAACAAAAAACCAAATAAAGTTACTGTCTCAATTGCACATTGCTGCCAGACGCCTGTCCAATCTTCCCAGACCTAAGTCCTGCCTCAGAAACTGCCGAACTGTGTTTCTGACAGAGAATGCATTTAAATGGTCATTGGATAAACAGATGGATGAAACTTAATGGTAAGGTCCTAGGGAGTGTTGCTGAACAAAGAGACCTTGGAGTGCAGGTTCATAGCTCCTTGAAGGTGGAGTTGCAGGTAGATAAGATAGTGAAGAAGGCGTTTGGTATGCTTTCCTTTATTGGTCAGAGTATTGAGTACAGGAGTTGGGAGGTCATGTTGTGGCTGTACAGGACATTGGTAAGGCCACCGTTGTAATATTGCGTGCAATTCTGGTCTCCTTCCTATTGGAAAGATGTTGTGAAACTTGAAAGGGTTCAGAAAAGATTTACAAGGATGTTACCAGGGTTGGAGGATCTGAGCTACAGAGAGAGGCTGAACAGGCTGGGGCTGTTTTCCCTGGAGTGTTGGAGGCTGACCGGTAACCTTTATAGAGGTTTACAAAATTATGAGGGGCATGGATAGGATAAATAGACAAAGTCCTTTCCCTGGAGTCGGGGAGTTTAGAACTGGAGGGCATAGGTTTAAGGTGAGAGGGGAAAGATATAAAAGAGACCCAAGGGGCAATTTTTTCATGCAGAGGGTGGTACGTGTATGTAATGAACTGCCAGAGGAAGTGGTGGAGGCTGGTACAATTGCAACATTTAAGAGGCATCTGGATGGGTATATGAATAGGAAGGGTTTGGAGGGATATGGTCCGGGTGCTGGCAGGTGGGACGAGATTGGGTTGGGATATCTGGTCGGCATGGACCGAAGGGTCTGCTTCCGTGTTGTACATCTCTATGACTCTAGATAGGCATCAGTTTGGTTCCACAGATTGGCACAACATCGAGGGCCAAAGGGCCTATATGCACTGTGACGTTCCATGGTCTATGTTTTAATTGAGGCCTATTACAGTAAATTGGTGGGAAGGCCCTGAGGTAAATAGCTGAGCAAATCCATGTTACTCACTGTTTGTGAGAAAGAAGTCTGTCAGCTGGCATCTGAAGATAAATTATATGACATTTAAAGAGGATTTTAACTCGAGGCAGTTGTTCACTAAAGGAAGGATTCTTGTGAAAAATAACTCTCTAATGAGGATACTCCTCATCCTTCGAAAGCTAGAGCTTTGAATTGTAGAAAGGTTCAAGCCAGTTAGCAAACAAGGCCCTACTTGAGTCGAAGAGTGTGGTGCTGGAAAAGCAGCCTGGCAGGCAGCATCCAAGAAGCAGGAGATATGCTGCCTGACCTTCTCCGACACCACATTCTTTGACTCTGATCTCCAGCATCTGCATCTTCACCTTCTCCTAGTTGGTTAAGACCCTACTTGAGGCTTACTAATCAAAGAGGCATGCGTAGTGCGTGTGAATCCTACTGTGTGGGGATATTAAAATGTCCTTAAATGATTTATGCATGAAAATACATTTACAGGTTGCAGTTGAAACTCTGCGTGATTAATGAAATGATTCACTTTGTATAGCACAACATTTGTGAACTCTAAGAACAACAAATCAACCTGATAGTAATTTATATTTGCATATTGTTCTAGACTGATATGAAGCAGTAAACAGAATGATGGTGTCCAACATTAATTGCTGCAATAGTTGCTTGGCAGTGCCTCAGATCAAATTTCCTCTCATTAAACTGAGTTAAATAAAGATTTGGACTCTCAACAATTCGGGAATGAATTTGAGTAACATTATAGTTACAGGATGTTGGACAAAGAATTTAAAGTATAACCTGTCAAATCCTTTGAGCATTAAATATCCTATTTGAATACAAATGTTTCAAACATTTGTTCCTGAGCACTACTTGCTTGAAGTTGAGCAATCACCAGTAGGTGAATAAGCATTTTAGATGCTAGCTGACAAGACAAAAATATAAACTACGGAAATAACCAACTTAAAGGCTGAATTTTTCAAAATATTTATCCACAGTTGACATATCACAGGAAACACTGCATTTTTTAACCATTGCTACCCAACTTTAAAGTAGAGTCCATCTTTGTGTAATACATGCTTAATACCAAATCTATTACAGAACAGAATTTCTTTGCAAACTGTACTCCTTACTAGTCCTGTCTCAATGCTTTCCTTGAAGATTCAAGCAATTAAATTGTAAACCATAGTTTCTCACTACCGTCAGGGGAACAAAATAAACTTTATGTAAGTAATGGGAGAATGAAGGATTGAATTAACAGAATTAAATGCAAATAGTTTATTCATTTGAATAATGCATAAACAAACTTACATTTACATATTATCTTCTATGATTTGAAGACTTGCCAAAACAATTTGGAGTGAACAAAATATTTTTGAAGAATAAATAACCATATTTCACCATATCACAAGTTAACTTGGGTGTAGCAAACTGCACTCCGATAAGTAATCAGTTTTAGGTGGTGATGACGCAGATAAATGTCAGCCAGGACTTGAGGGAAACTCCCTGTTATATTTAATCAATGAGTTAGTAACAGAAGGCTAGATCTTATAGGGATCTGAGCAATGTGGCTTGTGGCGAGAAGAGTGGCAGAACTGGGCCACAAGTGCAGTAATACCCATCTTGACATTGAGATCATCTCGCTCCATCTTTTATGCTATTCATAAGTGCCACATTAAGAATCTTTCTGGGCACTGGTGAGATATCAGTGGACAAAGTGTTAAATCCCACTCACCTACTTAATATTCAGACTCCCATCTCACCAAACGTAGCCAAACAAGTTCGATGTCAGGAAAACATGACAAGGAAAATCAGGCCTGGTAACTGGCAGGAAAAGGTGAGGACTGGTTGATGATGCCCTCCAGCACATCTCATCTTCTTCACTTCACATACCACTGCCCTTGAACCCCACCCCTTCCTCTCCGTCAAGGAAATGCAGGTCCTGGGCCGCCTCCACCACCAAACCGTTACCACCTGACGCCTGAAGGAGGAATGCCTCATATTCCATCTTGGGACCCTGCAACCACACAGGATAAATGTGGATTTCAACAGTTTCCTCATTTCCCCTCCTCCCACATTATCCCAGTCCCAAGCCTCCAACTTGGCACTGCCCTCCAGACCCTTCCCCCTCTGACCTATCACCTTCCCCCTCTCCTTCATCCACCTATCGCTTTCCCAGCTACCTCTCCCCAACCCCACCCCCCCCCTCCCATTTATCTCTCAGCACTGACCCACAAGCCTCATCCCTGATGAAGGGCTTATGCCCGAAATGTCAATTGTCCTGCTCATTGGCTGTGCTTTTCCAGCACCACACACTCAACTCTGGTACCTGGCAGGTTCAGCTCACTACTTGGTCCAAAAAACCTCCATGTTAGAAACCAGTCACTAATATCTCAGGCGCGCTGTACGGGTGCTGGCCGCATACGGCCAATTTTCCGGCATTATAGAATCCCGACAGTGTGGAAAGAAGTCATCGGCCTATTGAGTCTGCACTGACTCTCCTAGGAGCATACTGTCCAGACCCTTTACTCGGGGCTCTGGTTTTAGTAAATGATGCTAGTCTAGGTCTTGCTCAAGGCTGCCAGTGAATTCTGGGATATCTGCAGAGTGGTGAGTCATTCCGGTGGGAAGATGGGGTGGAACTCAGCTGTAGGAGATATCATAGGGGTGCAGTAGGTCATTGATGAGGTGAGTTTAGTAAGATAGCGTGAGAGAACTCAGTAGGCCTCACTGTGACAGACCCTTCAAAAGATCTTGACTTTGTCAATAAAAAGTAAGATGCAGCTCATTGCAGCGTATGTCATATATATTGTGACTTTGACCATCCCGGCATTACTAATGCCACATCATCATCTGATTAGATCTCTGTATTCAAATTCTGGTAGCAGCTTGATCCAGAAGTTGAACCATAAGGATAAGGGATTGGGAGTGATGAATAAATGTTCTTTGTGTTCCTAAATTGTGTGTTGCAGGGAAGAGAGAGAGGGGCAGTGTAGAGAGACAGGATGAGATTTGAAGGCTCGAGTGATGCATATGTTAAAAAAATGTATAAAATTTGGCTTCTAAAGAATGACCAGCCAGTGTTAAAGAGGCTTTGTTAAGGATTTTTCTTTGGCCCTTTCTCACCTTGTTCACTAAGTTATTCCAATTCCCGCAGGCCAGTTAGTGAGGCGCTGAGCAAAACTAGTGCTTTTTTGATTCTTGCTGGTACTGCTACCATTGTTTACCGTTTTGTGACTGCCTAGAACAGATTGAGTGCTAGGTTGCATGGGGACAAAAAGAAAACACCAAGTTATTATTATAATTTTCTACTGGAGTCTGTCAGAAGAGACTCATGGACCTTACCAGAGTTGCAATAATTACTTGAAAACCATGGCAATGCTGTTGTTTTGTTGTGTCCTTTGGTTTTAAAAGTAATTTATAGCATGGTAATCTAATGACCTAGAAAGGAACTGAACAATGGCTCCTCATAAACTGACAAGAATAGACGGACCTTGATTTAAAACTGAGCTGTTCCACTGGAAATTGCTTTAAGCAGTGACAATACTGCGTATCCTTCACTAGTCCTGGAGGGCCTAACAAACAAAGGAATTCCAACTGTTGAAGACACAATACTGATGTTTCCTTTGGGACATTTGGGGCAAGCACACTGGGGAAAAATGTTAATGTTTTACATTAAAAGTGATGCTTTCCAATTTACTTTAAGTAATCCTACGTTTCACAGTTAGCAAGATCAGAATCTTGAAAGGAAAAACATTTAAATTTGCAATCAAACACCTTGACATGTATCCAAAAGTTAGCTTATCAATTGGGACCCACCATCTTGTCCTTCCTGTCATCAACCCCCCCCCCCACCCCCCTCACTTCAGCATCCATTTGCCCCTCTCACTCTCCCTCCTAACCACCCTCTCTCTCTTTCTTTCTGTTTCTTTCTTTCTCTTTCTCTCTCTTTCCTGCGATCTCTCTCTCTCTCTTTTGCTCACCTAAGCATCCATTTCTCTTCTGTCTTTCTTCTTAATATCTGCTCCCCCTGCCCACTCAGTCCAGCACCTAGAGACTAAAGGTAACAACAGGTAATCACTGAATTAGTAATTCTACATACAGTTGTGAGAAATGAGTCACTCTGAAAAAGAGAAATTATTTGATCAAGAGCAGCACCCTCCTGAGGGAATCTGTGGTATGTGTGAGCAGAGCAAGCAACAGCAACACTCTTCAAACCAATCAGATTGAAGAATTCTCACTAAAGACATGGATTTTTAATTTGCCGAAAATCCATTCATTTTGCACTGAGTTGACGTCAGGCCCACTGAATCTGAAACAGAAAATATATATTACAATGCCTAATTTATTGTAAAAGTACATACTTCTTTTCCCTCTTTTGTTTTCTGTATGTGACTTAAAGATAGAGAAAACAACAAAATTATGTTCTGAAGAAGTTAAAAGTTTGTTTTAGGAAGGTCACCAACAATAGCCTGGAGTTTGGTGTTAAGATTAAAAATAGGGCTATGCATGCAAGTCGTTATTATGGAATAAATTGAAATGTAATTCTGGAATAATATATACCTAGTTGAACACACAACTCTGAATGTCATCATCCATTCTCCCTACTGTTCAGCAAACTCCACACTTACGGCTTGACAAGAGTGCACACGTTTTTTGCTCTTTATATTTTTTCAGAGAGCTCCAGCTGATCATTGCTACCATCACTGCTATCGGTTCTGCCAGTTGCATGTCCTCCCACTGCTACACCAGTACATCACCAACTAAGTCGCTCACTAAAACACACAAAATACATAATGTTATTCTACTGAGCCACCAGATATGCCAGCAAACTTGAGGGTTGGTATTTTCAGGCATAAGTGAATTTTTAATGGTGTGATAAGTTTTTAATTTGACAGCCATGGTGCCTCACTTGCTGCAAGTTTAATTACTGTTGGATACTTAAAAAAAGATGTTTTGTTTCCTTGTCTTATTCATCCCTGAGCAATTGCGCCATTGAGTGACATTGCTAGATGTGAGGTTTGACTGACATTAACCTCCCTTCTACTTGGTTAAGGTAAGCTTAATCCTTGAGGTCAGATTGGTGATGACTCCAGAATCTATCTGCTGGTAGGCATGCTCTCCTGACTGTTGCCTTCCTGTAGAGTCATAGAGATGTACAGCATGGAAAGAGACCCTTCGGTCCAATTCATCTCTGCTGACCAGATATCCCAGCCTAATCTAGTCCCACCTGCCAGCACCTGGCCGATTCCCCTCCAAACCCTTCCTATTCATATACCCGTCCAGATGCCTTTAAAATGTTGCAATTGTACTAGCCTCCACTTCCTCGGACAGCCCATTCCTTACACGTACCACCCTCTCTGTGAACACGTTGCCCCTTAAGTTTCTTTTATATTCTTCCCCTCTCACCCTAAACCTAAGTCCTCTCGTTCTGGGGTCCCCCACCACAGGGAAGAGACTTTGTTGATTTATCCTATCCATGCTCCTCATGATTTTATAAGCCTCTATAAGGTCACCCCTCAGCCTCTGATGCTATAGGGAAAATAGCCCCATCCTATTCAACCTCTCCGTATAGCTCAAATCCTCCAAACCTGGTAACATCCTTGTAAATCTTTTCTGAACCCTTTCAAGTTTCACCACATCTTTCTGATAGGAAAGAGACCAGAATTGCACACAATATTCCAACAGTGGCCTAACCAATGCCCTGTACAGCCGCAACATGACCTCCCAACTCCTGTACTCAATACTCTGACCAATAAAAGAAAGCATTCCAAACGCCGCCTTCACTATTCTGTCTACCAATGACTCCATTTTTAAGGATCTATGAACCTGCACTCCAAGGTCTCCTTGTTCAGCAACACTCCCCAGGACCTTACCATTAAATGTATTAGTCCTGCTGAGATTTGCTTTTCCAAAATGTAGCACCTCACACATATCAAAATTAAACTCCATCTGCCACTCCTCAGCCCATTGGCCCATCTGGTCAAGATACTGTTGTAATCTGAGATGACCTTCTTCACTGTCCATTGCACCTCCAATTTTGGTGTCATCTGCAAATTTACTAACTATACCTCTTATGCTCACATCCAAATCATTTATATAAATGACAAAAAGTAGTGGACCCAGCACCGATTCTTGTGGCACTCCACTGGTCACAGGCCTCCAGTCTGAAAAACAACCCTCCACCACCACCCTCTGTCTTCTACCTTTGAGCCAGTTCTGTATCCAAATGGCTAGTTCTCCTTGTATCCCGTGAGATCGAACTTTCTAACCAGTCTCCCATGGGAACCTCGTCAAGCGCTTTACTGAAGTCCATATAGATCACGTCCACCACTCTGCCCTCATCAATCTTCTTTGTTACTTCTTCAAAAAACTCAATCAAGTTTGTGAGACATGATTTCTCATGCACAAAGCCATGTTGACTATCCCTGATCAGTCCTTGCCTTTCCAAATACATGTATATCCTGTCCATCAAGATTCCCTCCAACAACTTTCCCACCACCGACGTCAGGCTCACTGGTCTATAGTTCTCTGGCTTGATCTCACCACCTTTCTAAAACAGTGGCACCACATCAGCCAACCTCCAGTCTTCCGGCATCTCACCTATGACTATCGATGATACAAATATCTCAGCATGGGGCCCAGCAATCTCTTGCCTAGTTTGAGGATACACCTGATCAGGTTCTGGGGATTTATCCACTTTTATGTGTTTCGAGATATCCAGCACTTCCTCCTCTGTAATCTGGACATTTTTCAAGATGTCACTATTTATTCTCCCACATTCTATATCTTTAATGTTCTTTTCTGCAGTAAACACTGATGCAAAATACTTGTTTATTATCTCCACAACCTCCTGCAGCTCCACACAAAATCTGACTTGCTGATCTTTGAGGGGCCCTATTCTCTCCTTCGTTACCCTTTTGTCCTTAATGTATTTGTAAAAACCCTTTGGATTCTCCTTAATTCTATTTGCCAAAGCTATCTCATGTCCCCTTTTTGCCCTCCTGATTTCCCTCTTAAGTATACTCCTACTGCCTTTATACTCTTCTAAGGATTCACTCGATCTGTCCTGTCTATACCTGACATATGCTTCCTTCTTTTTCTTAACCAAACCCTCAATTTCTTTAGACATCTACCATTCCCTATACCTACCAACCTTTCCTTTTACTTTAACAGGAAAATACTGTCTCTGGACTCTGATTATCTCATTTCTGAAGGCTTCCCATTTTCCAGCCATCCCTTTACCTGTGAACATCTGCCCCCAGTCAGCTCTTGAAAGTTCTTACCTAAAACCATCAAAATTAACCTTCCTCCAATTTAGAACTTCAACTTTTAGATCTGGTCTATACTTTTCCATCACTATTTTAAACTAATAGAATGATGGTTGCTGGCCCTAAAATGCTCCCCCACTGACACCTCAGTCACCTGCTCTGCCTTATTTCCCAAGAGTAGTCAAGTTTTGCACCTTCTTTAGTGGTACATCCACATATTGAATCAAACTTTTCTCCTCCACACTTAACAAATTCCTCTCTACCTAAATCCCTAACATTATGGCAGTCCCGTCTATGTTTGGAAAGTTAAAATCCCCAACCACCCTATTATTCTTAGAGATAACCGATCTCCTTGCAAATTTGTTTCTCAATGTCCCTCTTAAATCCACCATCCCTGCATAAAGCTATAGGTGCCAGAGGAGTATGTCTGTTGAATCTGGTCACCATGTAGAAGTATTTAGCAATGGGGGCCAGGAGGAGGCCATTCAGCTCTTAAAATCTGCTGTGCCATTCAGTGTGATCATGGCTGATCATCTGTCTCTGACTTTATATTCTTCTGTCTGTGCCTCTTGAAATTTGTAACATCTAAAACATTGTCACTTTCTTCCTTGTGTATACTGGATATACTTGAGTAACAGTCAATCCCCTATTTTTGGCAAGAAAAATCTGGAAGTTTCCATATATCTCGTGTAAAAGCCAGCCCTAGTTCTTCACAGAATACAGATCAACATTTGCAAGTCAAGGTATTATCCTGTACCTCAAAGTTGGAATGAGGAAGTGACTTCTTTTTCAAGTTGCTTTGTGTTTTGATGTACGATTCCCACCAGTTTGGTGCGAGAGTTTACAACGCATCAGGTCAGAGTCAGGTGACGACCTCCTTTTGTGTGCAACTCAGCTGAGCTCAGTCCCCCTGTAGCACTCATGGAATACAGTCATATTACTGTGATCCGTTGTGGGTTTTTTTTCTTTATTCATTTAGAGATCAATTAGGCTTCTACTAATGATATGGCATTTTGGACTGTAGCATGAATTTCAGCCCCTCAAAAATAGTATCCATGTAATAGTTGACCCCATAAATTTAACCTTTACAAGTGGTCCAAAAAATTTGCCTTTATTCACAAGTAAGGTATTTAGCGGTCCACAACCTTCTGTGGTTGTGAATTGCACAGGACTGAGTGAAGAAATGGTTCCTCATCTGAGTCCTAACTGGCCTACCCCATATCCTGGGACTGCAGGTCTGAAGATTTCTGCTCCACATTTATGGCTTGATACCTGTAGGCACGTTTGTTTTGCTCTTTGTACCATTACTACCAGCCCCCCTATTGGTTCTGCCAATTCTGTGGTCCTCCTGTGGGAAAAATCCTTGTCTTCATGGCTTGGTGAGGATTATTGAGTCTGATTCAAGTGTCCTGATTCTTACACATTACAGATTCCCTGTGGAAGGCTTCAGTGATTCAGGTACAAGGCTCCATTCCAAGGAGACTGTGTTTAGCTGTAAAAGAAAACACTTCCTTCACCACAGGCTATGAACCCAGGCCTCAGTGTAAATTCTAAAGGAATTAGACTGCAGACTTGTAAAATTAAATTCTCAGTACTAGTGTGGTTATTTGCACAAAGTAAGGCATATTGCTCAGTTAATTCGGATCTGAATGCATCAACCCTGACTTTTTACATTGTGTTCAGCGGGTAACTGGTCATACCACAGCAACCCAGCCTTACATGGATTTCAACACTGAGTCTGTCGCTGAGGTTTGGATGTAGTAAAACAAATGGAGGAGCAGGGCAAATTGGGCAATAACTTAGAGATTTTCATGTGTACCTATGTGTGCTGACTCCTGACCTGGTATCTGGTTCAGACTGAAGGCGAATCCAAGGAACACTCTTGGACCGAACGTGAAGGCCAGTGCAGAAGCTGTGTGGATCGGGGCTTTGATATGGTGTGTGGTAACAGCTGGAGGCCTGGATTGGGGCTTTGGCGATCTGAGATCCAGGAGTGAGCCCTATGTGGCAATGGAATGTCCCCCAACATCTGCAGTGGTGTCGAGAGCAGGGGAGATTAAGCCAGCGTGGGGAAAGCATGCCAAAGCGGAGGAGATCGAACCCTTGTAGGAAACGCAGTCGCAGCATGTCTAAGCACTTAAGAAAAATCGTAATGTTTGAACTCTCAGCTTTAGTTCTTTATTTTTCTACTTAATGCTAAGAATGGCTAATGTTTAACTTTTAACTTTCCTCTTTATTTCTTTCTACTCAGTTCTTAAGAGTTTATATATCTAGGAACTTGTACCCTAGATGGCACCACGTGTGTGGACATTAGACACTTTTCATTGTACTCCTGTACTTGAGTACATGCGATAATTAGTCTAAATCTAAACCATAGTAAAGGTGAGCACTGTCAGCATTGCCATTATTCTTGTAAAATTCAGGCCTTGGTACTTACACCTTATGCAGCTCTTTGTAGATCAGGGAAAGCCTGAGTCATCTCATCTGAGTTGCAGTAGCAATTTGCGTGTTGCAATTGTTTTCAGAATTACGTAGCAAGAGGATGTTAGAAATCCAATTGGTTTCCCCACTTTTGATCAGTGCCAGTTATCCTTTATTTGGAGAATGTTCAATGTCAATGGTGCCAGCTTCATCTGCCCCTGGTGAGTAACTCCCTGATGCTTCCTGTGCATGGTCACAAATGATGAATGATAATTTGAGATAACAGAATATAACTGCACTGTGGAATCAGACCACAACAGCATCTGAGGAGAGCACAGCTAAGTGACAGAAAACTGAGGGGGTGGGCACGAGAGAAAGAAGGGCTACAGGATTCAAAACATTAACTCTCTTTCTCCCCACACACATGCTGCCAGACCTGCTGAGATTCTCCAGCAATTTCTGATTTTGTTAGGGATGGTTAAAACATGGACATGGAAGATTTATTTAAGGATTAGTGTGCCCCTCAACCAGAGGTCTGAGCTGTATTTTGTTGTAGGTTTGGGACCTTGGTTATTTCTGGGTACCAACCCCCCACACTGACAAGTGCGTGTCTTGCACGCATCAGTTAAAAGGCACCTGGAGTTGGTGAATGGGCTCCGAAAGCTGCAAAACAGTTAGAGGTCCTTCAGCATTGAAGGAGTTGCAACCTGGTGATGCAGGTAACAGAGAGCAGGGTACTATGAGTCCTGTCAGTACTTAAACAATCCTGCAAATGATGCCAACTATGAGATGTGTTTTGCCCACAGAGTCACATGACGAACAGGTCCAGAAAATTGTGAGACCACCCACTTCCAGCCCCACTTCTCTACTTGACTGAAAATTGAGCCTTGCACTTTTTCCAAAATCAGGCAATGAAATAGATTGGTGAAACACAGAAAGTGGAGTGCATCCTTAATGGACAGGGTAATGCTATGGAACATTGCACCATTACCTCTGAAATGTCAAAAAGACTAGATATAACCATGGAGCGAGAGCAAGCTAACCTTTCGAGTCTTGGTGAAGCGTCATCTAGACTTGAAATGTTAGCTTGCTCTCTCTCCACAGATGCTATCTGAGCTGCTGAGATCTCCAGCATTTGTTGTTTTCAGTACAGATTCCAGCATCTGCAGTAATTAGAGCAGGTTACTTTATAATACGTTCAGGTCATTTGAGAAATTGAGTTCATTTGCGATATAGAGATACTTGAACTGTCAACCCAGTAAAGCATTGAACAATTTGCAAGAATGATAAAGGAGATGGTAAGCTAAATTTTATTTTCTATTATGTTTGGTTTTGGGACTTCTAGTATTTTAAGGAATCAGATTCCACACTTTTTCTTTTTTTTATTGCAACTTCAAGAAAAACATTGATGTAATTAAATTGCAAATGCATATGTATTTGATACTGAAGAAAATATGAAAGAATTGGGTAACAAAAGAAGATTCAATACAGCCTGAATTTGCATATGTTTGAGTTATACTGACTTGAACTCTCTGCATTTTTTGCCCATACTATATTTATTCTTATCTTATCAGTAACACTGTTGTTATTCAATAAAAAAGAATCATTGCCACATGTGCTGATAGCCGCTAAGTTGTGTCATAAGTTGTGTAAAATCCTTGCTTTGCTACCTGATGTTCCAACTGAATACAGGCAGCATGTGATGAGAAATCAGGTACTTGCTTTTTCTTATTGAGGTAGCAACCAACTGCCCACAAGTCTGATGTTTTTTCTGGAAATCCCTGCGCATGATTCAGTGCTACTTACTACGACTGGTTTTAAAACCATTTATTCCTCAGCAAAGCAGCTATTTTCCTGGTTCATTACAACCATGCATTTTCCCATTGTACTTTCCCAACTCTGATATAAATGACACTATTAACATTAGGCATCAGGGTCTTGAAATTCTGGAAGTAATGTGTGTGTACAGGTTGAATGTCACAACATTTTGCACTGAGTCATGTGACAAACAGGTCCAGAAAATTGTGAGACCACCAACTTCCAGTCCCACTTCTCCACTTGACTGAAAATTGAGCCCTGCACTTTTTCCAAAATCAGGCAATAAAATAGATTGGTGAAACACAGCATCCTTAATGGACAGAATAATGCTATGGAACATTGCACTATTACCTCTGAAATGTCAAAAAGACTAGATATAACCATGGAGAGAGAGCAAGCTAACGTTTCGAGTGCAACAAAAACTTTAAGCCCTGAGAATGTGCAGTCCTGATTAGTTTTACTTGTCTAAACCTCTTAATTTTCAATGGTGACCACTGCAGCAAATTGTGGAAGGTTAGAATTGGACATGAAACAGCTTGTGGGAGTGTCAAGAAATGGAAACTGGTTACCGGTATTTTTTATTAAAAATGTATTCATTTGTGGGATGTGGGCATCGCTGCTGGGCCAGCAATTATTGCCTGTCCTTGAGAAGCTGTTGGTGAGCTGCCTTCCTGAACTGCTGCAGTCCAACTGTTGAAGGTTGACCCACAATGCCATTAGGGAGGGAATTCCAGGATTCCGACCCAGTGACAGTGAAGGAACGGCGACATATTTCCAAGTCAGGATGATGAGTGGTTTAGTGGGGAACTTGCAAGTGGTGGTGTTTCCATGTATCTGCTGCCCTTGTCCTTCTAGATGAAAGTGATTGTGGGTTTGGAAGGTGCTGTCTGAGGATCTTTGGTGAATTTCTGCAGTCCCTTAAGAAGTGTGACTGACTGAAGTTTTTCCATTCTATGATGAATCTGTAGTTGTTGGGATCAGTGATTTTTTTTGTAACAGTATTCATCACATTGTCATATCAGAGAAAGATTACACAGTAATATGCAAAGTTAGATAGAGTACTAGGCTGTTTTATAACCATAAAGCCATTCATTGCAATTATCTCAGCAAGCAGTGAGTTTAGTTATGTTATTGCACTACATGTCACATCCCCAGTGTGTAATATGATGCACAATAAAACACAGCAGTTTAATTTACAATGCTGCCAGAGTTATTTGACCCATTACATTTTGCACCATGTATATTGGTACAATACTAGATGTCATGGGGAAACCAGAAAAGTTATGTATCATTTTTTTGGAGGAAACACTAGAACCTGTATAAATTGGAATACCCTCTGATTACTGTAATAAATTTGATTGGCAGAGAATGTAAGTTGAATCATCTTATTCTTAATCACACATTGATTATCTCAATCTCCATGCTTTAAATATTTGTAAAATGAATACTAAAAGTGTCTGCACCAAGACACTTCAATATAAAGTAATGTGCATATGTGTGAATTTACAGCACTCAGAATCCCGACAGCGTGGAAACAGGCTGTTTGACTCATTGAGTCCACACTGACTCTCCAAAAATCATTCCACCCAGATCCACCTCCCTACTCTATCCCTGTAACCCTACATTTCCCATGGCCAATCCATCTAGCCTGCACATCCCTGGACACTATAGGCAATTAAGCATGGCCGATTCACCTAATCTGTACGTCGTTGGATTGTGGGAGGAAACCAGAGCACCCAGAGGAAACCCACACAGCCATGGGGAGAATGTGCAAACTGCAACAGTCAGTCAGTCGCCCGAGGGTAGAATCGAACCCAGATTCCTGGTGCTGTGAGGCAACAGTGCTGAGCACAGTACCTCCCAACATTTTTCATGTCATGTGACAGTTTACACAACAGCTATTAAAATGTTTCATGAAACTTACAAATCCACATTTTTGTCGTAAAGAAGGGCTCCAAGAACCCAGTTACAACAACGCAGACATCATTGATATAACTTTAACTTGTCATGCTCCAAGTTAATACTCTATTCATCATACCCCAACAGATCTAGTCTGTTTTTCACATTTAAATCAGTAGACATAAAACACGGATAGACTATTCAGAAGCTCAACTAACAATGCACTACCACAAAAAGACTACAGCTACATATGAGCTACCTGTGATACAAAATGAGACTACTTCCACAACTCCGATTCAATATTCAGACAGCATTTACGTTGTAACTACATCATTGGTATAAAGCACAATGGTTTCATAAATCTGCTGCAGTAATGTTGAGTAAGACAATTTTACATGTAAATTTTTCTGGGAACAACATTTCTTTGATGAGCTTAATGTTTCAGGCAGCATACGCTGTACGGAAGATTGGGTTGTTGGAAGAGATATAGGGAGGGATAGGAATTATAGGTGAGATCTTACTGCTAGTTGGTCAGGATTTTATTTGTAATATGTCAGTACATGTTGCCATTCTTGCTGCTGTGCAGAATGGATGGTGATATGTTTCTCATGTAAGGACAGTCTACGGTCTAACAACCGACTTCTCCCTTATGCACTGCTGTACAGAATGACCTACATTGCACTTTCCTTCCTTCTCTGTGGCATCTGCTTACTCTCACCTGTCACAGCCACTGCTCCATACCGTGGCCAGAGTATAATGACTGAAAAGTTAAAGCCTATCGATTCTTTTGAGGACCTTTTTGAGCTAACAATTGCTCTTTTCAGAGCAGGATTTATACAGTGTATCTGTAAAATTGTCTTGCTTAATAGTCCCCTCTCACAATGAAAACCTGCAACTTCTAAGGTCCATTTGTCATGAAAGCTCATAAGGGTGCACAGCAGCCTTTTAAAGATGGTGTGGCTGCCAGGGATGTTGGTCTTTTGGTGGATATCTGCAAAGTGATGAGTTGTTCTGGAATAGCGCCTGGTGAGGTCAGAGTAGAATTGGATGTGTGGCTGCCATATGAGTGAATCAGGTCGCTACTGAGACACATTTTATACTGGTCCTCACCAGTATAATCCCTTTGAAAATCTCAAAGTGACCTGTACTCAGGATTCAGACCCAGTAAGAGAGAACAGACCTATCTGGAATGAGTATGTGAAAGGAGAGGTCTCCTTTGAGAACATTTCTGTGCACAGATGTAAGTAAAGGTGTATTACCATACATAAAGAGTCAAAGATCCTTATTTAGTGATAAGGAGAAAGTAATTTCAAAACCCATCACTGACAACAGTCAAAGCATCAACATTGCTCTGCTTGCACCACCACCTCCTCCAAATCTGTGAGAAAGTGCCCAGCCTCTAGATTGGCCTTTCCCTATGGATGAGAGAGCTGGGCCTGAGAACTGTCCTGACAGGAATCTGGAGTTGAATTAATAATTTGCTGATCCATGTTGTAGCCATTTAGCCCACATCATGATTGGGCCCATTCTCATCATTGGTAGGTTTTATTTAAAGAAAACAACAGGTTCAAAGATCTGAATGTAAAAGAAAGATGCCTTTAAGTTAGACTCTCCTCTTCTCCCTGCAAAGTTTGGTGTGTGTGGAATTTCAGAGTTCGAACAGTGAATGCTGTGCTCTTCGGTTTTCGAGATGTTTGTACCCATGTGATTCCTGGCAGTGGGAGCTGCCCGATGACTTCAGTTTGGTGTCAAATTCAGTCCAATGCTGTCCATGCCAACTACTCTCCCCTCACCTACACTATTCTGATTGTAAGCCTGTCAACAGCATGAGTTCAGTTCCCACACCAGCTGAGGTTACCATGAGGGACTCTCCTCCTCACCCTCTCCTCTTGTCTGGGGTGTGGTAACCTTCGGGTTAAACCACCACCACTCATCTCTTTCTAATGTGAAAACAGCCCTATAACCCTTTGGGACTTTGACTACTTTTACCTCGCCAAGAGCTGACTGATAGCAGAATCAAAGCAAAAAGATTGATGTTGCTTTGACTGCAGTATTGTTGACTTCTCACATCATGTTGCTGATGATTGGGAGGAGTATACTAATGATGTAATAAGATACGTTAGATTTTTCTTGCTTTCTGTGGGTGGGACCTACATATTGTCAGGTAGATACCTGTGACTTAGTAGCACTGCGGGAGATGTCTATATTCAGCATTACAGCCAGGATATTGTTAGGAATTAATATCATTGAAAGGATTTGTACTGCTAAGTTCAAGAGTTCAGGATATCTCCACTTTTTCAGATATTGAACTACTTTTGTAGTTTAGTCACTGTTGTTTTGTAGGCACAGGTGGTGTAGGCATATATAATGGTAGATAGCTGGTGGGATGAATTATTAAATAAACTGTTTTGGCGTTTTTGTCAGGGCATATACATTGGGGTCAGGACACATTTGATAGTGCCATGGGTTCTTTTGCATCAGCAGAACTAGTAGACTTGTTACATGTTCTCTTCTGGCAAGTGGTACCTCCTTTGGCATTGCACTGTAGTGGCAGCTGAGATTACATAAAGTTTCTGGATTGGGGCTTGAAATCATTGTAATTTCAATGGGCACATGCGCAATCCACTCTCATTGACTAGTTTAAAAATTACTCTAAGATAATCTATTATCATGATATCTTAGCTTTTGTTTGGAAAAAAAACATATGTGATTCTTTTATATGTTACTCGATAGACCTCAAATTATAAAGAGTAAATAGCCGTGCAATTGAATATAAGTTTGATAGGTAAATGATAGTTCAAAGAGTGAAAGGTAGTTGAAGTTGATCCCCTTGATTTCAGTGTCTCTATTAGGGCAGGTAGACCCCAATTGCAAACAAAGCCTCATTCAGGTATGGATATGAATTATTTCCTGTGACAAAAGTTCATTGTCTCAGTCCCTTGTTCTTTAATATCTGCTTTTGTTTTGCTATTGTTTTCAATTTTGTTAAGTTCTATATCATTTTGCTGCTAATGACTTTACAAAACATCTGAAGAAGTAGAGTCACTCTGGAGTTCTGCTGAAGGCTTTATACGTTTGTTTTGTTCTGTACAAGGCAGTCAGCAATATTCATCTGGCCAATCTTTCCAAGCTGTCAACCTCATCATGATGAGTTCCAAGTTCATGACTTTTACATCCTGCATTAGGCCCTTCAGACAGATATGCGTGATTGATGCTTGCTTTGTCTGACAATTTAATACATCATTCAGAAACATACACAAACACTAATAGATACTTCACTGGAAAGAAATCAGGAAGCACCATTCATTTAATGAATTCTTAAGCAAGTCCTCAAAACCCAGTGCTTCTGTGAAACATGCAGACTCATAATTTGGGTAATGTGGAGAACAGAACAGAGTTTAAAGACACAAGTGCAACATTTCTCCTTTATTGAAGGTCATGTACAGGATTTACAGCAGAGGAAGTTTTGGGTTCCTGTCTGAGCTGTACTTCAGCCTGCAGCACTAATTTGAAACTTTGCCGATAGTCAGTATTGTCCCAATATTGGAACATTGGTCAGAGCATCAGCAGTGCTCAGGCTTTAACTCCTGGAGGCCCAGGATGTCAGCTGGCAAAATTGAAATGGTCAAATACTATGCCCGCTTGCTCAAAACACTCCCTGAGGTCAAAATGGAATAATCTAGCACTCAGTCATCCTTTAAAAATATAAGGGATGAGCCATTTAAAATAAAGATGAGGCTTTTAAAATAAATTTCAGGGGGTCATGAGACTTTGGAGCTCTCATCCCGAAAAGGTGGTGGAATAGTCTTTGAATATTTTCAAGACAGTGGGTGGTCAGATTCTCGTTAAGTAAAGAGGGCGAAACATTACCAAGTGTAGATGGGAATGTGGTTTTGAGGTTCCAGTCAGATCAGTCATGATCTAATTAAATGGTAGAGTAGGCTTGAGAGACCAAGTGGTCTAGTCCTGCACCTTTTTTGTAGGGGCACATGGCACTAATGTGATTCCCATTGAGAGAGGTACAAAAACAACAATCTTGGATCGCCAGCACTTATTGAGTATCCCTCGGAAGGCAGTGAAATTTCATCCACACTAGTGTGAGGCATCAGAATGATGGGTTTCCTTTCTTAAAAGGCATTAGTAAACCAGTATGGGATTTTGGCTGTCCACCAGTTTGGTCCCTTTTACTGATAACTGATTATATTAATGGTATTGCCAGTTCTCAGATTTTCTTTTAAGCGAGCACTTCATTTCTCAAAAGACTACAATGGGATTTGAGTGTGCTCCCAAGTCCAAGCCTCTAGTTTGGAGTACAGTAAAATTTAATTATTTTTGCTTGTTTTAAGTCCATGCTTTATCGAAGGAGGTGGTATCGGGGGTGTGTTTGCATCTGTATAATCAATATACTTGGATGCTTTGTGTGTCTGATTGCTTTTCCTTCTCAGAGGTTGCACCTTGGTAATGAATTAATTAATGTCCCATTTTCTTCTTACTTTAGTGTACACCAAATAAACTACTGCAAAAGAACAATTCTGGCAGTAATGCCCTCTGAGTTAAGGGAATACTGTTCCTACACCAGCCTCCATAAATATGTTCCTGATGTTAACATTTATTTATACCTTTGATGAGAAGCTGTACTTTCCTGGATGAAGCTTTCATTCCTACACTGCACTGATTCCAAATATTATTCCGTTGGGAATAGCCATGTGCTGCATGTTTTAATTTCATATCTGGAACAATGATGTGCTGCCAGATTTTTTTTTGTGTGTTTTGGGTTCCAAAGTAACTGGGCATTGAATTTCAGTGAGTCAACTTTGCAGCTAGCCCCAGTAAGTCACTCTGAGTGGAAGCAGACCTTGGCTTAAGGGTCACTTAATTCAAAAATTCTGTTTATAAACTAAGTTGATGTGGGTCTGGTGCATTTTAAACACTGATAGCTACGAGTTTGATGTTAGGAGGTGGGACATTGGTGCTGGATTGCTAGTTGGTCATGTCAGAGTTTGTATTTGCTGCTTGTGGTAGATACTGTATCAGAAAACAAAGAAAGCATGCATTGAGGAAAAGGTCATTTGGTCCATTAAGCCCGTTAATTGAATGTTAGTTTTTCCTGGCCTGCATAGCTCAAGACCACATCACATTGTGTACATAACCACTGAACCAATATTAATTTGATGTTAACTTGCTGTAAGCACGTTTGCATTCTTGACACTTAAAGCAACCTAGGAGGAAGTGAGGACTGCAGATGCTGGAGATCAGAGCTGAAAATGTGTTGCTGGAAAAGCGCAGCAGGTCAGGCAGCATCCAAGGAGCAGGAGAATCGACGTTTCGGGCAGGAGCCCCCTGAAGGGCTCATGCCTAAAACGTCGATTCTCCTGCTCCTTGGATGCTGCCTGACCTGCTGCGCTTTTCCAGCAACACATTTTCAGCACTGAAAGCAACCTGTTCAGACATGTTATGACACCCCTCTGGCACAGGTGGGACTTGATCCCAGGCCTCCTGACCCGAGTTAGGGACACTACCACTGTGCTACAAGAATCCCACAAATGTTTAATACCTTTGCTGCTGCTTAATATCCAGGTTGTCTCAATTCAATAGCCCAGAACGACTTTCTATCCTAAATAAAATTAATGGGCCATGTTCTGAAACCACCTTAATATCATGTTAATGTTGTTAACCATGCTGATTACAAATTCAACCTTGTCTGAGGCTTGATAAACTGACTCAGTTATTGACCCTGTTATTGGACTCTTTCATCGCCTCCTCACCAGAGAAGAATCTGCCATCATCAACATTTGCAAATTGTGGCATAAAATTAAATCCAGATTTTAGCTCAAAAATGAGATTTGAAAACACTGAAACCTTTGGAAAGAACTACCAAAACTCCATGATTTTATTTGGGTCACTGAATGCTGATTGCAGTTTAAATTTTTTTAAAATTAGCTAGTTGTAGATGGACTATTTATCTGAAGATCACATGATTTTCTACTTCCGCAGTACAGGAGCTATTCATTGTTAAGTTTGCACAGGAAAAGTTGGCTTGATTTGCAGATGGGGATGAGGGGAACTTACATTTGTTTGGAGAGTACAGAATGTTAGTGTGTGAGTTAATTTTTTTTATTTACACAAATAAATATATTGGAAAGCTGTTTTAATTGGCCCAGTTCGGAAGGTATGGCACTGTGTGGAAAGTGCTGTATAAATGCCAAGGTCATGACTTTTCCTGTGGGAGACTTCTGTGAAAGACAATTTATAACTTTTACAGGACTCCACTTTATTGTAGCTCGCATTTCACAAACGGGATTCTTCACTTTTAGTAACTCTTTCCCATCTGAAAATAATTCAGATAAATATTCTTTCCTGTTTTCACTTTGATTATTGGGGTTGGAGGGAAAAGGTGAACTGTTTTACACTTTATTGACTGCTAATGTATTAAGAATATATTTGAGTATACTCTGGGTCTGGAGGATGTATTTTGGGAGAGTTGAATAAGTTAAGACAATATGGTAAGGGTATGGTCATGCTTTGCTGTGTACTGATCAGATTAACCTGTATACTCAAAGGGTATGATTGTAAGTCAGAACTCTGCCGAAGTACATTAGTAAAGAATGTCAGTAGGGACCAAGCATGTTTGGCTGTCGTTAGTAGCAATCTGACTGAGATGAACTTCAAGCACATGCTTACGAATTAGTCTGAGGATCTGTCTCCATTATCTAATTGGATATTGTACTGAGCTGGATGGTTTGAAGCAGGTATTTATTTCTAACTATTTAAGGAATCCAAAATGCTGGTCATTAAAGAAAAATTAATTCAGCAAAACATGCTTTTGTTCATCTTTGAAGGAACAGCATGGCTTAATCATCAGTTTGTGAAGTTAATTCTTGTTGTTTCTAATTTGTTCACGGGATGTGAATGTTACTCGCTGAGCCAGCATTTATTGCCTGCTCCTAGTTGCCCTTGAGATGGTGATGAGCTGCTTTCTGGAATCACTGCAGCCCCTGTGCTGTAGATTGACCCATAATGCCCTGACGAAGGGAATTCTAGGATGTTAACCCAACAACAGTGGAGGAACAGTGATATATTTCCAAGTCAGGATGATGAGTAGCTTAGAGGAGAACTTGAAGGCAGTGGTGTTCCCATGTAAATTGCTTCACTTTTTAAATGAAATAATTGTTTACATCTCTGCCCTGAAGATGGGTGTGACCCACAGCAGTGTGAATCACTGGCACAGGTAGAGCAAGTAGGCAGATGTTGAATCCACTCCAGTGGGAGCTGGAGTCTAGTCCCATACATATCTGTTCCACATCAGTCGTCAAGCCAACTGACCCTCCAGGTAGTCAAAGTTGCTGGGGCAACATGACCTTCTACATGCATTTTGTAGTCTGGAGCAATGAATGAGGATAGTGGTTCCAATTTTCTTTCCATCTCATGGTGACCAAGAATCTCTCCCTGCCACTAGCTTATGGACTTACATATAGATACTCATAAAGTCATAGAGATGTACAGCATGGAGACAGACCCTTTGGTCCAACTCATCAATGCCGACCAGATATCCTAAATTAATCCTGTCCCATTTATCAGCACCTGGCCCATATCCCTCTAAACCCTTCCTATTCACACACCCATCCGGATGCCTTTTAAATAATGTAATTGTACCAGCCTCTACCACATCCTCTGGAAGCTCATTCAATACATGAATCCCACTCTGTGTAAAAATGTTGTCCTTTAGACCTTTTAAATCTTTCCCCTCTCACCTTAAACCCAAATCTGTTTGGCTAGTTTATGTATACACCTTCCAGGCCATCCAGCAAGATTTTGACTTGAACCTAAATAGAGATGTTATTCATGGCTCCATATGACCTCCTCACCAAATAATTCAAAACCCAATTAATTTAATTTGCTTCTGGGTTTGGTGAATTTAATCATTTGGAAATGAAATGCAATATATTCATTTTCTATTTGTCTTTGGAAGGCATTTGACATCCCATTCCTCTCAAGTATTGATTTGACTCACCTTATTAGTTGTCTTATAAACTGTCTTTCAAGGGACAGCTATTTCTATATATGGTGTCATATTGTTCACAAACAATATAGAAATAATGAGAGAAATGCACTATTTCTATAAATTGTAGGTTTGTGCTTCAGAGAGCTGACAGGAAACAGCCAGTGATGAAAACTTGTTCCATAAGTTATTGCAGGGATCCCCAGGTCAACTCTTCAGGAATTGAACATTGTCACATGACCATCTGGAAACACTCCTGGATGATATTTCATTCATCTCAAAATAATCTTACAGCACAACTATCACATCATTTTTCTTTATGTTGTCCTTATCATTCCCTCAACCGATTCTTGTTTAAATTCTACTCCTGAACTACTGGTCTTAAGTTTAAATTTAATTTCAAATTTTGCTTATTTGTTTCCAAATCTCAGTATGGCCTTTCCTTTTTTTCTACTTATTTAACATCCCCCAGCCTCTCTCTCTATGAAACGTACGCTCCTGCAGTGCTGGCATCTTTATGGCTGTGCTTTTGGCTGCCTAGGCTCCAAACTCTGGAATTATAGACAATAGGTGCAGGAGTAGGCCATTCAGCCCTTTTAATCTCCTTTAACTCCCCCAATACCTTCTCCCCCTCCCCCTTAACAGGTGGCACAGTGACTCAGTGGTTAGCATTGCTGCCTCACACCGCTTGGGACCAGGGTTTGATTCCAGCCTCAGGCGTCCCTATGTGTGGAGTTTGCACATTCTCCCTGTGTCTGTGTGAGTGTGCTCTGTTCCTCCCACAGTGCAAAAATGTGGGCGGCACAGTGGTTAGCACTGCTGCCTCACAGCGCCAGAGACCCGGGTTCAATTCCCACCTCAGGCGACTGACTGTGTGGAGTTTGCACATTCTCTCTATGTCTGTGTGGGTTTCCTCCGGGTGCTCCGGTTTCCTCCCACAGTCCAAAGGTGTGCAGGTCAGGTGAATTGGCCATGCTAAATTGCCCGTAGTGTTAGGTAAGGGGTAGATGTAGGGGTATGGCGCGGGTTGCGCTTCGGCGGGGCAGTGTGGACTTGTTGGGCCGAAGGGCCTGTTTCCACACTGTAAGTAATCTAATCTAATCTAATGTGCAGGTTGGGTGGATTGGCCAGGTTAAATTGCCCAGAGTATATAGGTTAGGAAATGCAGGATTACGGGGATAGAAAGGGTCAAGGTGGGATGCTCTTCAGAGGGTCAGTGCGGATTTGATGGGTTGAATGGGCGAAAGTGAGAACTGCCGATGCTCGAGATTATAGATGAGAGTGTAGTACTGGAAAGGCACAGCAGGTCAGGTAGCATCTGAGAAGCAGGAGGATCAACGTTTCGGGCAAAAGCCCTTCATCAGGACAGGTTGAATGGCCCGCTCCACTCTGTAGGCCTTCTTTGAATTATATATGAAAAACAACCTTCCTCTTTGATTGGCCCGTTGGTCATTTGTGACTCAATATGAAATTTTGCCTGCTACTACTCTGGTGAAAATGTCAGGGGTTCACGTTACAAAATTAAAAAGTGCTCTTGCCTGAGTGAAAATTGAGAGCAAAAAAGACTTCTTCACACAGGATGGCTCAGAAATCACAATTACCATTATCTGTCAATGATGAAACATTGTTATAGGGCTTGTTCAACCCCACCATCCCAAGAGCTGTATTGCAACTGCCAGACTTTAAAGGTTGAATGTGTAAACTCAACAGTTTGTATACTTCACCATAGTTGGGGGTTGAGGGGAGTGGGAGTGCAAAAGGGACATGATTTTAATGACTCAGCCATGTTAAAATACCAATTTGTGGTAACTGGGCACTGTGGCATCATAATCAACGAGCTGTTTATGCTGTAAATGATCCAGATGGCAAGATTATGCCTGGCAACAAATGTAGGAATGTGTTGTTTGCTTTCTTGAAGTGCAGTCCATGCTAATGTTGCAATGAACTCGGTTAGTGAATTTGCCTTATAAGGACATGAACAGTTCTATATCTAAAGCTAGCATGAAAAGTTCTCAATGTACTTGAGACTCGCCTCTAGCTAAGGTCAGGGAGGTGGGACAGAGTATAACTGAGCAGGTAGCCAAGAGGCTGCTGCAGTATGTTCAAACTCTGGGAGAGCCCTGTGTAATGCAAGTAGTTCTCCTCCAAGTGAATACTGTGCGTCAAAAACAAACACCATCTTGCCTGAACAGAATTGTGCAATAGAGCTGCAGTGATAGTGTCAGACTTCTTCATGTCTCATTGAAGACATCACCACACTTTATGATGCAGCAGGTACCCACTTGAACATTGGTCTTGTAAAGTCCCAGCAGATGTTCTAAAACTCTGTGTGCATTCACAGATCAGCTGATGGTAACAAATGACCCAGTTTTTGTTGCTTTGTCCTGCTTTATATTTGGATTGATGCCTCTCCACTGTTGTCTCTTTGTTTCATTGTTGACAGATAACGGTAATTGTGATTTCTGAGCCGTCCTGTGTGAAGAAGTCTTTTTCACTCCTTGTCAGTGCAGATTGGTCAATAAAGAGAGGAAATAGTTGTTAGTTTCCCTGTGGGGAGTGAAGCATGAGCAGCAGTACAGCAATAATGTTGTATATAGGTACACTGATAGCACAGTAGGGACCCACTGTGCATTAACCACTGAGGAGTCAAAGGAAGCACTTACCATTATATTGTCGCCTGTGATTGGGCTTTGGGAATAATGAGAGCAATGCATCCATCGGGAAGCGATGAATACTTTATTTTAAAAGAATACAATTTCTAGCCTCTTGTTGTTTTCAGACAGCACCCCCACCACCTGTTTTCACTTTACGGTCTTCTGTGCACTACTCTCTATCCATAAAGAATGACCCCCCCCAAAAAAAACTCTTCCAGCTACCTCCCACATCAGAATAACACCGCCATTTCAGGTTTGCTGCAGTGCTCCAGTGAGACTCAACACAAGCTACGTGAACACCAACTTTTCTTCAGCTTTTTTTTAATTTCAAAAATATACTTTATTCATAAAATGATTTGATGGTCTGTACATTTGGTCATGCCATACATATGTCAACATTTACATACACAGATCATAAATTATCATTGCTATATACAGGTCTGTGCATTTCTCAATCTTATGCAGATATATTTGGCTGAGGCATCAGCAGAGCCCAAAAACGTCCGCATGGGCCCCCTGTTCTTCTTTAGGCAGGCCGATCTTACGCGGTGGTCTTTCCCCACCGTGCCTTGGTGACAGCTGCCCCAAGCTTCAGCACATCCCTCAACACATAGTCTTGGACCTTGGAATGTGCCAGTCTGCAACACTCGGTCGGGGTCAACTCCTTCAGCTGGAAGATCAACAGGTTTCGGACCGCCCAGAGAGCATCCTTCACCAAGTTGATGATCCTCCAGGCGCAGTTAATGTTCGTCTCAGTGTGAGTCCTGGGGAACAGGCCGTAGAGCACGGAGTCCCGCGTCACGGCGCTGCTCGGGACGAACCTCGACAAGCACCACTGCATTCCTCTCCAGACTTCCTCTGCATAGGCACATTCCAGAAGGAGGTGTGTGACAGTCTCGTCCCTCCGCAGCCACTTCGAGGGCAGCGTGCGGTGCGGTAGAGAGTCCGGGCGTGCATGAAGGATCTCACAGGCAGAGCCCTTCTCACCACCAGCCAAGCCACGTCTTGGTGCTTGTTGGAAAGTTCTGGCGATGAGGCATTCTACCAAATGGCTTTGACAGTCTGCTCAGGGAACCGCTCGATAGGATCCGCCCTCTCTTTTTCCCGAAGGGTCTCAAGGACACTACGTGCTGACCACTTCCTGATGGACTTGTGGTCAAAGGTGTTTTTCCTCATAAACTTCTCCACGAAGGACAGGTGATACGGAACGGTCCAACTACTCGGAGCGTTCCGCGGCAGCGAGACCAGGCCCATCCTTCGCAACACCGGGGACAGGTAGAACCTCAGTACGTAGTGACACTTGGTGTTTGCGTACCGGGGATCCACGCACAGCTTGATGCAGCCACACACAAAGGTGGCCATCAGGGTGAGGGTGGCATTGGGCGTGTTTTTTCCCCCATTGCACCGGTCTTTGTACATTGTGTCTCTTCGGACCCGGTCCATCTTTGATCTCCAAATGAATTGTAAGATGGCCCGGGTGACTGCGGCGGCACAGGTCCTGGGGATAGGCCAGACCTGTGCCACATATAGCAATACTGAGAGTACCTCGCACCTGATGACCAGGTTTTTTCCCGCGATGGAGAGCGACCGTTGCCCCCATCTGCCTAGTTTCTGGCTCATCTTCCTGATCCGCTCCGCCCAGGTCTTGGCGCACGCCCCAGACCCCCCGAACCAAATACCCAGCACCTTCAGGTGGTCGGTCCTGACGGTGAAGGGGATCGAGGATTGGTCGGCCCAGTTCCCAAAGAGCACGGCCTCACCCTTGCCTCGGTTTACCTTGGCCCCCGAGGCCCGTTCAAACTGGTCACAGATGCACATTGAGTCTGTGCACGGACAGCGGATCCGAGCAGAAAACAGCGACGTCATCCATGTACAGGGAGGCTTTAACCTGTAGGCCCCCGCTGCCAGGAATAGTCACCCCTCTCAGGCTCGCATCCTTCCTGATGGATTCGGCAAATGGCTCTATGCAACACACAAACAAGGCAGGAGAGAGAGGGCAGCCCTGCCTGACTCCAGATCTGACTGGGAAGTTATCTGATTCCCACCCATTGATTGAGACTGCACTGACAATGTTGGTGTAGAGCAGTCTGATCCAATTTCCGATTCCCTCCCCAAAGCCTATTTTGGAGAGGACATCCCTCATATATGTATGCGATATCCTGTCAAAGGCTTTCTCCTGGTCCAGGCTGATTAGGCAGGTGTCCACCCCCCTGTCCAGCACGTAGGCGATCGTATCCCTGAGGAGTGCAAGACTCTCAGAGATCTTCCTGCCCGGTACAGCACAGGTTTGGTCCGGGTGGATCACCGATCCCAGAGCAGACCTGACCCGGTTGGCGATGACCTTTGACAAGATTTTGTAGTCTGTATTTAACAGTGAGATCGGTCTCCAATTTCTAATTTCCTCCCTCTCCCCCTTCCGCTTGTAGGTGAGGGTGATGATGCCTTTCCTCATGGATTCACTCATGGTACCTGCCCGAAGAATACTGACATACACCTCCAGCAGGTCCTGGCCAATCAAGTCCCAAAGAGCGGAATAAATCTCGACCGGTAAGCCGTCGCTTCCGGGAGTTTTATTCTTTTCAAAGGACTCAAGGGCCTTGGTCAGCTCATCCAGAGATAGCGGCTGGTCCAGCCTCTCTCGTGTTCCGTCCTCTAGGACCTCCGTGATAGAGGACAGAAACGACTCGGAGGCCGCGCTCTCGGTTGGCTTCGAGTCATACAGACTGGCATAGAAGGATTTGCTGATCCTCATGACGTCAGCCTGAGATGACGTTACCGAGCCATCTTCTTTCTTCAGGCTGCTGAGCACGGAGCTCTCTTTGTGCACCATCTGGAAGAAGAAACATGAGCACGTCTCGTCCTGCTCCACCGAGCGGACCCTGGACCGGAAGATTATCCTGGAGGCCTCCAAGGCAAAGAGTGAGGCTTGCTGGCCCTTCACCTCCTGGAGGTCCTCCGTGACATCAACCCCCATCGTCTGCAGCAGGAGCAGGTTCTGCATACTTTCCTGGAGCTGGGACCGTTTTCCCCGCCTCTCTCTCGCCTCCTGGACACCTTTGAGGATAAAGAACCTCTTGATGTTCCCTTTTACCGTTTCCCACCAGTCTGCTGGAGACTCAAAGAGGGGCTTCATGGTTCTCCAACCTACGTAATCCCTCTTGAGCTCTTCGATGTTTCCCGGGGTCAACAGCTTGGTGTTCAGTTTCCACGTTCCCTTGCCCGCCTGCTGTTCGTCTTGTAGGTGACAGTCGGCCAGCAGGAGGCAGTGATCAGAGAAGAACACCGGCTTGATGTCGGTGGATCTGACCGAGAGCGTTCGGGACACAAACCACAAACAGGTAATCTATCCTTGAGCGGATAGACCTGTCTGCCCGTGACCAGGTGTATCTACGCTGCGCTCCATCTGCAGGGGTGCTGAAGACGTCGTGCAGCTTGGCGTCTTTGACCGTTTCCATCAGGGCTCTGGACGTAGTGTCTGGTTTACTATCCCCCCCCCCCCCCCCCCCGCCGGATCGTCCATCTGCATCAATGATGCAGTTGAAGTCTCCGGCCAGAATGACCGGCCTGGACGTAGCCAGCAGCAGTGGAAGCTGTTGCAGGACGGCCAACCGTTCACTCTTACCCACTGGGGCGTACACGTTGATTAGTCTCACAGGAGCGTTTCTGTATTTAACGTCCGCGACGAGGAGGCGCCCGCCCACCACCTCCTTAACCTCGGAGATGGTGAAGTTGCCTCCCCGCAACAGGATACCCAGGCTGGAAGCGCGGCTATCGTTGCCCCCCGACCACACTGACGGCCCATGGGCCCACAAGCTCGACCATCTCCTGTAACTGCTGAGGTGCGGTATCCCACACTCCTGCAGAAACAGGGCATCGGCGTTGACGTTGGCCAGGAAGGCCAGCGTTGAAACACATCGCATAGCCGATTTAATGCTACGCACATTTATGCTGGCAATTTTAAACCCCATTTTACCAGTTTACGGGGTTACCAGTGTCCGTTTTCTTCTGGTCTTGCCCCTGTGGGGTAGCTGCGTGCATCCCCGTGGTGACGGCAAACTGCTGGACCTTCCCAGGGCTGAGGCAGCTGTCCAGCTCCACGCTGGAGTCATTTCCCCATTCTGGTGTCATCGTGTCGGACCCAGGGTCCGCATCGCCCCGTTCTCCATCTGACAGCAGGGCTGTCACTGGGACGCTGCTCCCAGTTACCTGGAGCTGTGAGCTGGTGAGTACCCCTTGGTTCTCACCGGGTAGGGGGAGGCCTTCACCCATCCCCTCAGAGGGATCGACTTTTCCTTCTTGGGCGGTGCTGCCCTCCTTTCTCCCCAAGGCGCTCTGCCTCTTCCTCCGGTGGCGACCCTTCTTGTGTCCGTCCTCACCATCGGAGGAGCTGCCTGTATCCTCATCTTGTAGGTGTCTCTTCCCCCTTCGCTTGGTGGCTTTTCTTCAGCTGATGTACCTAACAGCCTCTCAGGATTGAATTTAACAATCTCAGAACGTGAACACCCTCCGTGTCCATTACCTACTGCCCTCCCTCCCCCTTTCCGTAGGTCCTGCTTTTATTGGTTGCTCCTGGCACAGCCAACCCATTTTCAGTAATTTACATATTTCATTGGCAGTCTACCCAGTAATCCTCTCTCTCTCACCTTATCTCTGTTTGCCAATCCTTTAAGGATTCAGTAGTGTGTGCTTTCTTTTCCCATTTGCACTCTCTCTCTCTCTCTCTCTCTCTCTCACAAGACATGGACTCCACCCACTCTAATTCTGTCATCAGCATAAATGCCATCCTTTCCCAGCTGTGCTCTGTTCTGACAAAGGGTCGCTGGATTCCAAATGTTAACTCAGTTTCTTTCTTTCTCTCTCTCTCTACAGATGTGTGCAGACCTGCTGGGTGTGTACAGTCCTTTGAGTTTTTGCTTCCCCGTTAGGTCCTCCATTTCCTGGTTTCAGAAGTGATCTTGAATGGAGAATATTTGACAGAGTAGCCTTTGCTTTTGAGCTTTTCTACCTTATTGGTCTCTCTGGTCAACAGGGCACCTTATTATAGAACGTTTGGCTTGGGGAGGCTGGATGAGACAGATCGTTTTTTTTTCTCAGTAAAATCCATGACATTGGAATAATGCCGCTAGAAACTTTGAATGATAGCAGTGAATCTTCAACTTAGTTTAGCCTGTTACTGCTGTTCCATTGAAAGCTATAGAAGGATGTATTTGCATTTTAGCTTCATTCATTAGAACAGCCTGAGTTGATCCAACACCATTGGGTCAGCTTTTACTTGACCGCATTGTCTGCTACTTGCAGCTGTGGACCATCAGTCAGGCGAACTTGCACAGTGTGCAATGACAGACTCTGCTTGATTTGGACTGTTGAATAACTAAAATGATTCTATCGTCTCTGAGGCCATCACAGTTGCCATGACATCCCAGCAGGTCACCTATGGCAGCTTTGCCATCGTTGAACCCCTCTGAATATCTCCACTGTTTTAGCCACATCACACATAGAGCATAGAACATTCCGGTGCCGTACAGGCCCTTTGGCCCTCGATGTTGTGCCAACCTCTGAAGCCAATCTAACAGCCATCTAACCTACACTATTCCGTTATTATCCATATGTTTATCGAACAACCATTAAGTGTTGGCGAGTCCACGACAGTTGTAGGCAGGGCATTTGACACCATTACTACTCTGAGTAAAGAACCTACCTATGACATCTGTCCTATATCTATCACCCCTCAATTTAAAGCTATGTCTCCTCGTGCTAGCCATCACTATCCGAGGAAAAAAGCTCTCACTGTCCACCCTATCTAACCCTCTGATCATCTTGTATGCCTCTATTAAGTTGCCTCTTAACCTTCTTCTCTCTAATGAAAACAGCCTCAAATCCCTCAGCCTTTCCTCGTAAGACCTTCTATCCATACCAGGCAACATCCTAGTAAATGTCCTCTGAACCCTTTCCAAAGCTTACACATCCTTTCTATAATGCAGTGACCAGAACTGTATACAATACTCTAAGTGCGGCCACACCAGAGTTTTGTACAGCTGCAGCATGATCTCATGGCTCCAAAACTTGATCCCTCTACCGATAAAAGCTTACACACCATATGCCTTCTTAACACCCTATCAACCTGGCAGCTTTCAGCGATCTATGCACATGGGCACTGAGATCTCTCTGCTCATCCACTCAACTAAGAACCTTACCATTAGCCCAGTACTCTTCATTCCTATTGCTCCTTCCAAAGTGAAGCACCTCATACTTTTCCGCATTAAACTCCATTTGCCACCTCTCAACCCAGCTCTGCAGCTTATCCATGTATCCTGTGACATCCTTCAGCAATATCCACAACCCCACTGACCTTAGTGTCATCTGCAAATTTATTAATCCATCCTTCTACACCCTCATCCAGGTCACTCGTAAAAATGACAAACAGCAGTGGCCCCAAAACAGAACCTTGTGGTACACCACTAGTAACTGAACTCCAGGATAAACATTTCCCATCAATTACCACCCTCTGTCATCTTAGAGCTAGCCAATTTCTGATCCAAACCACTAAAACACCCTCCATTCCATGCCTCCATATTTTCTGCAGTAGCCTGCCATGGGAACCTAACCAAATGCTTTACTGAAATCCATATACACCACATCAACTGCTTTACCCTCATCTACCTGTTTGGTCACCTTCTCAAAGAATCAGCAAGGTTTGTGAGGCACAACCTACCCTTCACACAACTGTGTTGACTATCTCTAATCAAATTATTCCTTGCTAGATGATGATAAATCCTAACTCTTATAATCCTTTCCAAACTTTTGCCCACAACAGACGTTAGGCCCCACTGGTCTATAATTACCAGGGTTGTTTCTACCCCCCTCTTGAACAAGGGGACAACATTTGCAATCATCAACCTTCTGGCAGTATTCCTTTAGACAATGCACAGAGTCTACAGAACTTGCAACCAGCGATGTGCTCTGACACAGACCTGCATTTAATATAACACACTTACAGCCAAGCACATACTCCTGTCAAAAAAAGCAGAAATTGCTGGAAAAGCTCAGCAGGTCTGTGGAGAGAAATCAGAGTTAATGTTTCAGGTCGAGCGACCCTTCCTGAGAACATACTTCTGTTCCCAGGGTTCCTGTAAGTCAAACAACTTCTGTTGAGATTTTTGTATAAAAAGAAGAACTTTTAACTTGAAACTTATAGGAGAGAAGCTACGCTCCAGGCAGGAAGGAGAAGAGGAACCAAGAGAATGGTGCAGTCAGTCACTAGAATTTCCAAGAAGTTTCGGACAGGAAAGTTACAAAGCTGACTGTTTTTGAAGGGAACTCCAAAGAGAATGATCAACAATGGAAGTAGCAGGAGCAATTTTCAATCAGAGAAATGGAATTGTTCTAGTTCAAGAGAAAGGCCTGTATAGCATGGTTATGGAGGGATTCTGAATTGAAGATAATGCTTTATCTTTGTGGTTAATTGAATCTCTGGTAATGGGGAAGCACCAAGATGGACACTGGGATCAACTCTAGTGAGCGACTAAGAATTGGGAGCTTGACTGGAGCTCATGAGATTATTGGGAATACACTTGCTTGAGGTGATGAATTTTATAGGTTATAGGAAAACATGGAGGGCCTGATTCCAGATTCTAATTAGATCCATTTATAAGATGGAAAGCATTCTGGAAATGAGATGTGATCTCAGCTGAAGTCCTGACCTTGCGGATTGCCTTGCACTCCTCCAGTCTTGCACATTTGCACCAAGCAAATACTGCTAAAGAGCTTTACTGCTAGGTCTGGCTGGGTCCTGCCCTGGGGGTGGCTGGGTCCTGCCCTGGGTTTAGCTGGGCCTGCCCTTACATTTTCCCTTGCGCTCAAGCAAATACTGCCAGTGTACTTTTCAACATCCACTCTCTCAGCCGCTATGAATTATGAATGTTTGCAGGTTTCTTCCAACTCTCTCAAGGCTTCCCCTCACACAGAGCCATTGGCCTTCCCGCTTTCTCAACTCCACAAACCTTCCTCTGAGTTCTGTTTCCAACACCTGACTGCCTTCTAATTCCTGGAACCTCTGTCTGACCTCTAACCGCACTGAGCCACAGCACTTGACTCCTCCGAGTTCCCTGCATGGAATCTGTAGTTCAGCAGTGCAGCCAACTGCAGCTGTCTACCCATGGTCTCCTTTTGCATCCTTTGTCTCTTTCTGTAACCTTTGAACTCCTCACAGTGGCCCTTAAACTATTCTGAGCAACTTATTGTAAACCTTGCAATTAACCCCATTCTAGGGCAGAATTGAATGTGGCTACCTAAAAACTTCTCTGTAGCACAGGATTGATGGACCAAATGGTTTCCACTGGCCATGGAATCCCAATGTCCACAGTTACTTCGCTGGTTTGAAGTGGGTCCAACAGATTACAGTAGTTTGTAGCTTTGTGTGTCTCCGTAAACTGCAGAGATTTGTCGAAAACATGGAGGGCCTGATTCCAGATTCTAATTAGATGCATTTATTCTTGTCTTTTTTTCCATTACTGAGAGTCCAATTTTGAATGATCTAAAGCAGCACCATTAAAAATTAATGCTCAGCAGTTCAGATGGCATCTGTGGAGATAAGCTGGGTTTAACATATTAGGGCAATGACCTCTCATTAATCATAAAGTGGAAGCAGAACCCAGCTAACTGGGCTTATACTCTCGTGGACCTTGTCAGTCACAGAAGATCCCAAAGCTATAGTTTGGACGCCTCTACTTTAGATCATCTTTTCTATTGGAAGATACCACTTGTGCAGTGCTCTTAAGCCATTTTTGTTTAAACACTTCATATGTGAAGGAAATCCTTGTTGGTAATTACTGTGACCAAATTGTTTTTTTAATAAGTGTTATTTCGGAGTATTTGGCGTTGTGCATTCCTCCTGGCCTTCACTGTGTATTTGAGATAACTAAAATGTAGAGGCTGTTGGACTGTCACTGCACAGTAGTGATTTATACGACCTCTTAACTTCATTTTATTTTATACCTAGCTTCATTATGATGTTGGAGTCTCATCCACCTCCAACAAATAGCAGAATTCAACCCCACCGAGCAAGAGGGACAGTGAGGACGATTTGGGGTGTAGGGAAGATGATTGTCATTGGTGATTCTTCACAGTTTTAGTTATTAAAACAACTATGATTGGCCACTGTATCTACAGTGATTGTAGTTTGAGTATCAGTTTGTACAAATTGCAGCACTTGGATGAATGTCTTTGTGGGGAGAGGAGTGATTTGCTTTCTTAAATCTGCAACATCCTTTTGATTTTCGATTTTTTTCACATAGAGTGTGGTGGGTGCCTGGAATGCACTGCCAGTAGTGATGGTGGAAGCAGACATTTAGCAACAATTAAGGCACATCTTGATAGACTCATGAATAGGTGGCAGACAGAGGGATACAAACTGTGCGCATGGGCAATAAGTAGTGGGTCTACATAGAATTTGGAACCAGTGCAGACTTGGTGAGCTGGAGGGCCTGTTCCTATGCTGTATTGGATTGCATTGAGATATAATTGTGGTTCAGAATTACAGAACCATTTGCTCCATAACTTAAACATTTATTTTTGTTTACAGAAAAGCTGTACAACTCAACTGGCCCTGATTTAAGAAGATCACTTTTCTCTTTGAAGCAACTATTCCAGGTAATGTAACAGTCCAATATTGGAATGCAATTTACCGAATTGTTTATAGTTACATAGAAATTTGTAATGAAATTATGACAGTGTAAAAGGCCCAGCTTACCATGTCAGTTTTTATCCTCCATGTGTACGAATACATCTATTTAGTCGAACTGTTCTTGATCTCTTTATCTCCATTTGGTCCTTTTTAGAAAATTAATTCATGGGATGTGAGCGTTTTTTGGCCCAACCTTAAGGATAAAGCTTGGGAAGCATTACTTTAGGTACTCTCATGGTGCTGTTAAGGAAGGAGTTCCAGGAGTTTGACATAGTAATAAAGGAACGGTGATCTATTTCCAAGTCAAGATGGTGTGTGACTTGGAGGTAGTAATGTTGCCATGTGCTTTATGCTTATGTTTTTCTAGATGAAAGAGGTCATAGATTTCAGGGTCAGAGAAGCTTGATTATACTTTCTAGGGTGGCCTATGATGAGAGAGTGAATATGGAAGACAGAGAATGAGGGTCATGATTAACTTTTTCTGTCCTGGGTGTTGAGCTTATCAAGTGCTGTTGCAGTCATATTCATCAAAGCTAATGGAACATATTCCACCATACTCTTGATGTGTGTCTTGCAGGAAGGGGAAAGTCTTTGGGGAATCAGGAAATGAGTCATCCAGCACAGAATTCCCAGTCTCTGACCTTCTCTTGTAGCCAGAGTATTTACGTGGCTGGTCTGGTGAAGTTTCTGGTCAGTGGTAACCACCAATTATCTTTTATTGCCGATTGTCAAGGCTTGGCTCTTGTGTAGTGCAAACATTGCTTAACAGCCTGAGTCTGAAAGTTGTGCATGTTGGCACAGACAGTCCAAATTGAATCTGGAGCAGTAATGTACTGTAAGGTCCCACTGTTAGCAGGCGATGGAGTCCTGAAAAACATCACAAATGGCAAGAGTATGAACCTTAAAAACACTTTGGAACACAAATCAATGGGATAGACTCCAGCCAGTCGGCACCCATTCCCTAACTGTTTTTGCAGTAAGGTTTTAATACTGTTTGCAATGCTGCCAGTACAGTAACAGCCTTTGGGACCTATTTAATCCATAAAGCAATATCATTCAGTGGATGGATTTTTCCATCATGTACACAAGATGCCTAGTGTTATTACTGTGTGCACTTACGACAGCATCAAATTCATATTAAGTTAACTGGCTCAGAGTGGCACCATGCAGCATGTTGAAGTTACAATGCAGCATTCAGTTTTTATTTTAAAACTGATCAGCCACAGTCACCCTTCCATCATCTTGTTTCCATCTTCAGTCTGTTGGAGTAATGCTTATATTTGTGAACAGTCAAACATAGCATTCCTTGCAAACAAATGTGGGCTCAGCGCTGTAAGGTAAACTACAGGTAAAGTTTCCAATCTCTTATCAGACCAAAGGACTGCTCTCTCATTAGAGAGAGACAACAAGTGGTGGTTTAATGTGAGGGTGACTGAGCCTCAGGAGAGGTAAGAGATTGAGGGACCTGCATGGTAACCTCAGCCAGCACATGGATTTATGAAGGGGAAATCATGTTTGACAAATCTGTTGGAATTCTATGAGGATATAACTAGTAGAGTTGACAAGGGGGAGCCAGTTGATGTAGTACATTCGGATTTTCAGAAAGCATTTGACAAAGTCTGGCATAAGAGATTCTTGTGCAAGATTAAAGCACATAGGAGAGTTGAGGGCAAAGATTTTCATTCAGGGGATGGTGCGTGACTGGAACACACTACCTGAAAATATGGATGAGTCAGAAACTCTCCTAACATTTAAACAATATTTAGATATTGATTTTAATTGCCATAGCCACCAGGGCTTTGGGCCAAAAATTGGGAATTGGAATTGATCTTTGACCAGCACAGACATGATGAGTCTTTCATTCTGTTAATGTTTATGAGCAGAGAAATAACAGTAAGTTAGAGAAACAGTTTGAGGTGCACAAGTCTCTTTCTCCCTTCCCACCAAGTCCCCCTTCTCCGATACTGGGGATATAAGTCAGTTGTGAATTGTCTCCTCTTATAACTTAGTACAACTCAAGACTGGAGACTGGTTCTGCTTCCCTTTGACGTTCAGTGGTACAGCTCAGTTCCCAGTTTGCACCACTGCCACAACAGCAGCTAAAAACACGTGCTTGTCTGAATGCGAGTAAGGGTCATAGAACCATAGAATCCTTGCAGTGTGGAAGCAGGTCATTTGGCCCTACGAATCCACACCGACCCTTCCAAAAGCATCCCACACAGACCCCCCCCATCCTATCCCTGTAACCCCACATTTCCCATGGCTAACCCACCTAACATGCACATCCCTGGACTCTAGGGGCAATTTAGCATGGCCAAGCCACCTAACCTGGACATCTTTGGACTGTGGGAGGATACTGGAGCACCTGAAGGAAACCCATGCTGACACCTGAAGAATGTGCAAACTCCACAAAGACAGTCACCCGAGGCAGGAATCGAACCAAGGCACCGTGAGGCAGCAGTGCCAGCCACTTAGCCATGCTAAGAAGCCATGCTTCTTTCCTGAAGAAGGGCTTATGCCTGAAACGCTGATTCTCCTGTTCCTTGGATGCTGCCTGACTTGCTGCGCTTTTCCAGCAACACATTTTCAGCACTTAGCCATGCTGCCCATTCCCACATTTTCATATTCATTTGGCTTTATTTCACAAAAAAAAAAGTGAAACCTCCAATGCTGCTACCCATAGCAAGGAGAATATGATATAGAGGCTTCAGAGAGATATAGTTTCATCCCGTGAATTAAATGTACAGTGAGGCTTAATTGATACTAGGGAATTTAAACAAACGAGAAAACAGTGACAGATAAACAGGGGGTGGTTGAGGAGGGTTGTTTTTCAGACTGGAGGCCTGTGACCAGTGGAATGCCACAAGGATCAGTGCTGGGTCCACTACTTTTCTTCATTTATATAAATGATTTGGATGTTAGCATAAGAGATATAGTTAATAAGCTTGCAGATGACACCAAAATTGGAGGTGTAGTGCACAGCGAAGAAGGTTACCTCAGATTACACGGGATCTTGATCAGATGGGCCAATGGGCTGAGAAGTGGCAGATGGAGTTTAATTTTGATAAATGCGAGGTGCTGCATTTTGGGAAAGCAAATCTTAGCAGGACTTATACACTTAGTGATAAGGTCCTAGGGAATGTTGCTGAACAAAGAGACCGGTTCATAGCCCCTTGAAAGTAGAGTCGCAGGTAGATAAGTTAGTAAAAAAGGTGTTTGGTATGCTTTCCTTTATTGGTTAGAGTATTGAGGACAGAAGTTGGGAGGTCATGTTGCAGCTGTGCAGGACATTGGTTAGGCCACTGTTGGAATATTGTGTGCAATTCTCGTCTCCTTCCTATCGGAAAGATGTTGTGAAACTTGAAAGGGTTCAGAAAAGATCTACAAGGATGTAGCCAGGGTTGGAGGATTTGAGCTATAGGGAGAGGTTGAGTAGGCTGGGGCTGTTTTCCCTGGAGCGTCGGAGGCTGAGGGGTGACCTTATAGAGGTTTATAAAATCATGCGGGGTATGGATAGGATAAATAGACAAAGAGTCTTTCCTGGGGTGGGGAAATTCCAGAACTAGAGGGCATAAGTTTACGGTGAGAGGGGAAAAATATAAAGACCTAAGGGACAATGTTTTCACACAGAGGGTGGTATGTGTATGGAATGAACTGCCCTAGGAAGTGGTGGAGGCTAGTACGATTGCAACATTTGAAAGGCATCTGTATGGGTATATAAATCGGAAGGGTTTGGAGGGATATGGGACAGATGCTGGCAGGTGGCACGAGGTTAGGTTGGGATATCTGGTCGGCATGTACGAGTTGGACTGAAGGGTCTGTTTCCGTGCTGTACATCTCTATGACTCTATGACGTGAACATAATTAAGGTGCGATGCACACTTACACAAGGCATCAAACGTATTGTGAAAGAGCAAAGTTATTTAGGCTCATTGCCCACTAAAGGAAGATTTCAGGTTGAAAAACTGGAATAAATAAAATGAAATAAAAATTAAATAAAAAAGTTCACATAAATCTGAGGATTTTTTTTTCCCGTAGAAGTATAGTGTGTAAAAGCCAAGAGATAATGATAAGGCTACAGAAAACCTCAAGACGCTAATTGGAAAATTAGAGGAAGCATATTGAAGTTTAAAATAATGTGAGACATGGATTCACAAGGGTCCTGGTGCATGGTAATACAAATATGAGGACTTGAATAATTCAAGCTGATTTAATCAGATTGTAGAGGGATATAATTGTGATATTCATTCTAAATGGTTGGGAAAAGTAGATTGAACAATTTGAACATGTGAAGAGTTTAGAATGGGGAGCTATCGATAAATTACTTGTGAGATATTCAGAACAGAGAGTAGGTTAAATCCTTTTACATAACGAGCTGTGAGACTCCTTCATTCTCTTGAAATTCAAGGTTTGAGGAAGAAACTACAGTAATCTGCCATTTACAAATTCAGTTCCCCATGCTTATCATCCTCTGCACTATATCACCCACTGACACCAGTGGTCAATGTCCATTTATCTGGGGTTTCTGGGAACCAAGAATATGATGAAAGAATGTTCATAAAAATAATCTCCAACTAGACATTCCATACTGATTTCAAAGGCTTCAAATGGAATTTATGGCATGACAAACATAAAACCATGGCCGTTAATGTTGCCCATAATCTATGTTAGAAGTAAAACTAACATCTTATTTTGTATACTGACATTATATAATGTTTATTTAAATAGCACTACTGTCACTTTCAGAGCTGTTTACATAGAAACATAGATAATAGGAGCAGGAGGAGGCCATTCAGCCCTTTAAGTCTGCTCTGCCCTTCATCACGATTGTGGCTGATTGTCCAACTCAATAGCCTAATCCTGCTTTCTCCCCATTACCTTTGATCCCATTCACCCCAAGTGCTATATCTAGCCACTTCTTGAATACATTCAATATTTTGGCATCAACCACTTCCTGGGGTAATGAATTCCACAGGCTCCCCAGTCTTTGGGTGAAGAAATGTCTCCTCATCTCCATCCTCAATGGTCCACCCCGAATCCTCAGACTGTGACCCCTGGTTCTGGACAAACCCACCATCGGGAACATCCTCCCTGCATCTAACAGTCCTGTTAAAATTTTAAGTCTCTATGAGATCCCCCTCCTCATTCTCCTGAACTCCAGTGAAAACAATCCTAACCCGGTCAATCTCTCCTCACACATCAGTCCCGCCATTCTGCAAGCAGTCTGGTAAACCTTCGCTGCACTCCCTTGAGAGTAAGAGTATCCTTCCTCCGAAAAAGAGACCAAAACTGCACACTATATTCTTGGCGTGGCCTCACCAAGGCCCTGTATAACTGCAGCAACCAAATCCCAGCTCCTGTACTCGAAATCTCTTGCAATGAAGGCCAGCATACTATTTGCCTTCTTTACCCCTGCTGCACCTACATGCTCACCTTCAGTGACACCCAGGTTCTCTCAGTACTCCCCCCTCTCCCAATTTACAGCCATTCAGATGGTAATTTGTCTTGTTTTTGCTTGCAAAATGAATAACCTCAGATTTATCCAAATTATACAGCACCTGCCATTGATTTGTCCACTCACCCAATCTGTCCAGATCATGCTGAAGGATCTCTGCATTCTTGTCACAGCTCATCCTCCCACCCAACTGGGTATCATCTGCAAACCTTGAGATGTTACGTTTTGTTCCTTCATCCAAATCATTAACATATTTTGTGAAGAGCTGTGGCACCCCACTAGTTACTGCCTGCTAATTTGAAAAGGAACCATCAATTCCTACTCTTTGTTTCCTCTCTGTCAACCAGTTTTCTATCCATCTCAATACACTTGCCCCAATCCCACACTCTCGGGCAAACTCTACCTGATGAGAAAGAGGAACTCCTCTGAATGAGTTTTGGTCAGGGTGAAGTGTAGAGTGTAAAGTGGGATAAGTTACTATTGACATGATCTCTGGTTTTGCCCAGCTGGCTGTGACAGCCCAGCAATGTGGTGCGATAGAGACAGAGTAATGTTGAACACCAGTACCCCTGCAACGACTGGCAGAGTGTGTGAAGCACAATTACCTGGTAGAATGCAGCAAAATCTTCCACACTCATCACAGTCAAAGCAGGTCAGTACCGGCCCTTTTGGCAATTCTGCATTTTTCTGTCGTACATGGATGTACATTCTGCAGCTTCCTCCTAAAACAGTAATATCCCACGGAGGACTTGCTACCCCTGCCCAATGCTTTTCTGTTGGGTATCTAGGAACTATTTGCTATATTAAAGGAACGTACAAATTCAAGTTGTTATAGCAAACTAACAATCAGTTCCCTGCATTTGGTGTTCTGTGCTATCTGACAATCTAATGGAACAGCTTACAATCTAGCATCTAATTTGTGTTTTATGGTGTCCATGGTATGAAAAGAACAATATTGATGGATGGTTTAGAAGCTATGGTATACACTGTATAGTTGTACAAAGGAATATTGGCTTTAAAGTCTGTCTAGAGTCAGAAATGCTGAAAGCCATAGCACAGAGCTTCAATATCATAAAGTGCTTTGTACCTCTCAAAGGTCCCTTTAATATATTGCTGGAGGTGCTTCAGTGGCAGATACAACTTTTGAACAGAATGAATAATGACACTGTTGAAGATTAGTGTGAGCAGCCAGCAGAACGCAGTCATAACTTTGATGCAATGTGAGTTACATACTTGTACCTGTGCTATGTGCTTGTATATTTTACCCAGGAAATCTCAGATAGTGCCACCCTTTAGAGATCTTGCCCACAAATACCTTTTTGCCTCCTGATGGCTGACAACTGACAATGGATGTCATTATTTTCTCCCTGCTTTTTGCTCATTTAAGCAAATTGATTCCTATCCTTTGTTTCCCAGCTCTGACAGGTTTGTCTTAAGCAAATCTCGGCTCACATACAAACTGCAAGACAGTTTAAATATCTCACTATCTTCAACTGGAACTGCACAGTATTCCGAGTAGGCTGTAAACTACAAGTATTCAGAAAATGTGCTGTAAAGAAATTAGTTGAGAGAGGGATTAAAGGCAAAGAAAGTACGCTTTGATCAATCTTCATGAATTAGCACGATAAGAAGCTTCTGTCTCGTAAAAGATTAATGAAGTTAATCTAAAGAGCGTTTCGTGTCAGTGTTCAGCCTTCAATACGTTTTGACACCGGTGCTGTTTCACTCCAGGAATACTGGGTCGTGACTGGGAATGAGAATCAGAACTGATTCCACTACAAACAGCCTTGTTGCCATTGGTTAATCCAGAACCTTGGAGCTTCCTGTAAAGATTCATATTGTGTGTTAATTATTTACTTCTGCTGTGTCTACTTTCCACTTCTAACTGCTTTGAAATAGAACGTTGCAGAGAGGTCTGTGGAACTGGTTCAATTTAGGGAATAAATTTCACAAGATTTTTTTTAAAAAGCCGTGTTGCTTCAGGGTTGAAGCTGGGAGTTTCCAGGCTGATATCTGGTTACTTTCCATACTTCCTTGAGCAGAGTTAAAAATCACACAACACCAGGTTATAGTCCAACAGGTTTAATTGGAAGCACTAGTTTTTGGAGTGCTGCTCCTGCAAAAGGTGGTTGTGGAGTACAAGATCATAGGGCACAAAATTTTATAGCAAAAATTTATAGTGTGATGTAACTGAGATTATATATTGAAAAAGACCTGGATTGTTTGTTAAGTGTCTCACCTTTTAGAATGACCATGTTGGTTTCAGTTATTTCCTATGTCAATCCCAGAACTTTCTTAAAGTTACATTCTCAAGTGAACTCTAACAATAGGTGCCATGTTGGCCCGGATAATGCATTGAAGGTGTGAGGTGCCCTGTGTGAGGCTGTCTGTGCCCCAATGTTCAGACTGTTTCTAATCTAAAAGAAGGATTTACAGAATTTTACATATATTCATGTGGATTTGGAGCAAAATAAGATGTAGTTCTGCAAGTACAAATTCACCACACTAACTTTTATGTGTGTGTATGCGTACATGTGGGTGTGTGTGTTGGGGGTTGGTCAGAGTGTCAATGAGAGTGTGTGTGTACGTGTGTGAGTGAGAGGGGTATAAGTCTGAGAGAGGGTGCATTTGTGCATGTGAGTGTGGGAGTGTATGAGAGAACATGACAGAAACAGATCATTGTTCACAGCAAACTGCCTGCCTTTCAGGAGAACACCATACAACCTTGTCACGGTAGACACTGCAAGACATCTCAGAGTGTCAACATAGATAACACCATTACACCTGGGGACACCTCCACCATGTATGTGGCAGGTACTCATGTGACTCGGCTAACATTGTCTATCTCATACGCTGTAGGCAAGGATGCCCTGAGGCATAGTCCATCGGTGAGACCGAGCAGAGGGTATGGCAATGGACAAAGGGACATCGCACAACAATCAACAGACAGGAGTGTTCCCTCCCAGTCGGAGAACACTTCAGTGGTCTTGGATGTTCGACCTCAGAACTTTGGGTGACCATCCTCAGGCCAACATGGCACCTATTGTTAAAGTTCACTTGAGAATATAACTTTAAGGAAGTTCTGGGATTTACAAATGAAATAACTGAAACCAACATGGTCATTCTAAAAGATGAGAGACTTAACAAACAATCTAGGTCTTTTTCAATATATAATTTCAGTTACGTTGCACTGTAAACATTTGCTATAAATTCTGTGTCCTATGATCTTATACTCCACAACCACCTGATGAAGGAGCAGTGCTCCGAAAACTAGTGCTTCCAAATAAACCTGTTGTACTGTAACCTGGTGCTGTGTGATTTTTAACTTGGTATACTCCAGTCCAACAGCGGCACCTCCAAATTCTTGAGCAGAAACTGCATAGGAATTGCCAGTGAGACTACAGTTCAGAACAATCGTTTGAGCTAACCCATTGTCTGAACTTGACCTTTATTGTGGAGGTATAAAAACCAATTGACAATATTGTCTGTGCACTGTAAATGTGCAAAATAATTATACTGTGCTGACTGCTGGGGAATGCACGATACTAACAAACTGGTTCCAAAGACTAGAAAAGATTATATGTCACTGTAATTATTACATCGCAATAATTTTTTCCATGTCAGAGATTTATCCAAACTTCCTCATTGCAGTGAATTTCTCTCTTTTCTTTAGACTAACTTCCTTTGGAGCGGTGTGTGCATTTTTTGAGGTTGTTCTGATAAGGCAATACACCACGATTGTGATTAAATACTTCCTACCTGGCCGGTGTGATACATTTAGTTTGACATCATACACTGAGAGTTAGGAATTCTACCCTCCACTCTATGAGGGACGATATTGAAATATTGCTGGAAGTGGCCAGTGAGGAACACCTTGATGGGAGTTATGACTTAAACTGTGTGCTGTGCAGTAGCAGGTCACTGCTTGATACAAACTCCATTAGGAATCCTAATAGGTGGATAAACATAGCCCTTAGCCTCTGCGACTTGAGCTCTAATCTAGTCTTCAATGTCATAATCTGCAGGTTGTAAAAGCCCAATGTTATTGAATTGAGGTAGTTTTGGTTCTTGGATTTTAAGATCAAGGTTTCCCAAAATTAGCCATCAGGCTTCATCATGTCCCAACAGCCCCTCAGGCCCTGTCTCCCTGATCCTCCCTCAAGCCTTCCCTCCTCGGTATTCCCTCAGGCCCCTTCTCTCCAATCCTCTCCCTCTTTCTCTGGGTCCATAACTCACTGATCCTATCTCTAGATCTGTGTCTTTGTTGATTTGATATATTATTGTCATATGTCCTGAGACACAGTGAAAAGTATTGTTTTTCATGCTACCCAGCCAAAGTATTCCTTGCATAAGTACAACAGGGTAATAGAACAGAGTGCAGAGAATAGTGTTACAGCTACAGCAAAGGTGCAGAGAAAGATCAACTCTAATATATAGTCCATTTATAAGTCTAATTGTAGTGGGGAAGAAGCTGTTCTTAAATCTGTTGGTGCGTGTTTTCAAACTTTTGTATCTTCTGCCCGATGGAAGAGGGTGGAAGTGAGTATAACTGGGGTGGGAGGGGTCTTTGATCATGTTGATTGCTTTCCTGAAGCAGCAGACAGTGTTGATGGAGTCGTGGAAGGAAGACTGGTTTTTCTGAAATGAAGCACAATCCTGAAGTAGGTGGGAATCTTGCATTGTAGTAAAGAGAGGTTAAAGATGCCTGTGAATGCTCCCACTGGCTCGTCCGAGCAGGATCTGAGTGCACGACTGGGGGCTCCATCCGGGCTGGTTGCTTTCCATGGGTTCATTCTCAGGAAAGCCAATCTGATGTCTGTGGTGGTGACCGTAGTACAGGTGTGCTGATCAGGGACCAGACATAGAGTCCAAAGAGAGAGAATTCTCCTTCTTGATTGTTGGATGTTTCTGAATGTTATGATTTTCTGTCGCAAGAATCAAAACCTCACCCTTCTCTCTGCCCAACCAGTCACACGGAGATCAGCAACTCCCTGGAACTGGACCCTTTTGTCCTACGTCACCAGCCAAGATACAGATGAGGACTCTTGTAATAACAGATCTGAAAAGGTTGTTTAAAAACAGGTGGAAGCTATGATTCCAGATGTTAACTGGAAGTTAACCTACAATGGAGACAATCCATTCACACCAAAATTTTCAATAGTTCATTGTCAGAGTCTCTCTGTTACTCTTTGATATAAATAGTGAGTGGGAGGCATAATAAGTTTTCGATTTTACATCTCTGTTATATTTGAAGGTCTTGTTGCGAGCTGTACATTTGCAATGTTGAATTTTCACGTTCAGCTTATGGTGTGGTCAACAGGTACAGCTGTATTATTTAAACATTTCTTTATAATTTCCTGGTGTGCTTGGTTACTTTCAGGCTAGGAGGCTTTGGGGATAATTTTCAATATTGCAGCTCATTCTTATTATTTTCTCTGGTGTTCAAGCTTTTAAATCGATGAGATTTAAAAATTAATGCAGTGTATTTTGTATTCCTGTGATCAAATGAATCCCAAGGACAGCAACAATTCCCCATTCCCTCTCAATGAAAGAAATTACCGCTTCTCTCGTCAGTCACATCTCACTGCTCTCTTCCTGATACCCTTGTCAGATCCTCTTTCCTCTTTATTGTGTTCATAAAATCCCCACAGTGTAGAAGCAGGCCATTCAGCCAATCGAGTCCGCACAGGCCCTCCGAAGAGCATCCCGCCCAGACCCACCACTCACTGTACCCTGCATTTCCCATGATCAATCCTCCTGACCTGCACATCTTTGGACTGTGGGAGGAAATTGAAGCACCCGGAGGAAACCCACGCAGACACGGGGAGAACGTGCAAACTCAACACAGTCACCCGAGGCTGGGAATCGAACCCAGGTCCCTGGCGCTGTGAGGCAACACTGAACCAGTGTGCTGCCCTTTACTGTGCTCTCTCTTTATTTTCACTCTCTTGCCTTCTCTTCTTTGAGGGGAGAGGTTAGTTTGTGTAGCTGATTGCAAGCGGAGCCTGAGCAGCATTGTCCAATGGTTCTATAAAGAGAGAGAGAGACGATGCTGCACGGGTGTCTTGAAATGGAGCTAAGTAACTGAAAGTTTTCTCCTTCGTCTATCCTCTTCTCCCACCTCCTCCCTTTCTCCCCCTTGACCTCCTGCGAGCCTGTCTCAGTTGTTCTGTTTGCAGCGTGCTGCTGTCAGGTCAGGATCCTGGTGATTACAGGAGCTTTACTGCTGAGGAAACGAGGCAAAGGGAGAGGAATGGTGCTTCATCCAGCACTGCGTCAGGTTTTTGTTTACACCGTGAGACAGCTCTCTCATTGTTTGGTAAAGTACTCAGCGTGCCACCTTGAGTTTGTTCCAAGTTAATCAGATGAATTAGGTGGTGCCTCCCCTGACTGGGTTAATGGAATGTTGGGCATGAACTCTCACCGTCGTGAATAGAAGCGTAGCGTCTAGTCATCTCCATATCAAAAGAGATTCTGTTTCATGCCCGGAAGAATTGTTCTGAAACATTCACCTCCTAAACCAGTTTGACAACTATTTCTCTGATAAAGACTGATAGTGTAATAAGTCAGAACAGGAAGGGACTGAGACGGTTTCAGAAAGAAATTTTATTTTGTTCCAGCATGTTCCTGCGAAGTTGCTAAGTGGGAAACAACGAAGATTAATTAATCGCTGTGTCAATTTCGATCTCGGAGTATTTTTTTTGTCAGCTGTCAATATTGTAGCAGACAGCGGGCTCCTACGCTGAGTTAGTTGTACTGCAGGGCAAGTTTTGAACTGTTGACTGGACTGTTGTTACTTGTTGTGAACTCCTTGTTTAATTATTGACTTTGTATTGATCACCACACACTAAACAGGAGCACCAGATGCCCTACGTGTTTGAAATTGACTACAGGGTTTGCACAAGGAAAATACTTTTGTCACTTGGATCTGACATTAACTGCAGAGCGCTGTCTCATACCTTCAGGGCACCTCAGAAATTTGCTTGTCACATTTCAAGCGGGCGCAGGGAGATTCAACAATGTCTCAACCTGTATCGTACAGAGTACATTAGCAGCTGATCTGTCACATTGTCGGTTAGATTGCTTTTATGTTTTCCTGTCTTTACAGCAATGGGTATGCTTCAAACGTACTTCATTAGGACATTGTGAAAAATCTTAGTGTGTGCAGGTTCTGTATTTACTTCCCCTCATATCTGTAGGTTCTGTCTTCGTCTGGGGTTTATTTGAACCTACGAACGCCTCTTTGTTGAATTTTAGGAAAGGTAGAGTCATCCGTTTTGAAATGATCCTGTCTGACCCCTTACTTTGGCCATGTAATGGAGCTTGTTATTTACTGGAAATAAAAGCCATTGCATCACATAGCCCTGAGCAATTCACTTCCGTTTCTCTGTCCGTGTTATTTCAGGTTCTTCTCCTCCTTTAGAAACCCACATGAACACTTGTGTCCATTCCTGGATAAACGAACCAAAAAGAAAGGTGAAGAACTTTTTCACAATTGCCAGATTCTGCCAGCAGATACAGGGCTCAGACTTATCATATTAAAATAGGTAATATCAGATCTATCAACATCGAGAAAAATTGAAGTTAAAGTTCTGAGTTCAGGGACTTTTCCCAAAGGGTGCAGTGGTTAGCACTGCTGCCTCACAGCGTCAGGGACCCGGGTTCGATTCCAGCCTCACAGGTCTGTTTTTGTAGGGTTTGAACATTCTCCCCTTGTCAGTGTGGGTTTCCTCCGGGTCTCTGGGTTTCCTCCCACAGACTCACAAGATGTGCAGGTTAGGTGAATTGGCCCTGCTAAATTGTCCATGGTGTCCGGGATGTGCAGGTTAAGTGGATTATTTATTCATTATTGGGATGTGGGCATCACTGGCTGGCCAGTGTCTATTGCCCATCCCTGATTCCCCTTGAGAAGGTGGTGGTGAGCTGCCTTCTTGAACCACTGCAGTCCACCTGCTGTGAGTTGACCCACAATGCCAGTAGGGAGAAAATTCCAGGAGGAAAAAGTGAGGACTGCAGATGCTGGAGATCAGAGTCGAGAGTGTAGTGCTGGAAAAGCACAGCAGGTCAGGCAGCATCTGAGGAGCAGGAGAAACATCGATTCTCCTGCTCCTCAGATGCTGCCTGACGTACTGTGCTTTTCTGGCACTACACTCTAGAAAACTCCAGGATTTTGACCCAGTGATAGTGAAGGAATGGTGAAATATTTCCAAGGTAGAATAGAGTGACTTGGAAGGGAACTTGAAGGTGATGGTGTTCCCACATATCTACTGCCCTTGTCCTTTCAGATGTAAATGGTCATGGGTTTGGATGGCGCTGTCTGAGGATCTTTGGTGAATTTCTGCAGTGCATCTTGTAGATAGTACACTCTGCTGCTGCTGAGCGCCATTGGTGAGGGGAATGGATATGTGCGGATGTAATATCAATCAAGTGGGCTGCTTTGTCCTGGATTGTGACAAACTTCTTGAGTGTTGTTGGGGCTGTACTCATCCAGACAAGTGGGGAGTATTCCATCATACTCCTTCCTTGTGTCTTGTAGATGGTGGACAGCCTTTGGGTGGGGTCAAGAGGTGAGTTACCTGCCAGAGCATTCCTAGCCTTGGACCTGTTCTTGTAGCCACTGTGGTTATGTGCTGAGTCCAGTTAAGTTTCTGGTCAATGATAACCCCCAGGATGTTGACAGTAGGGGATTCAGTGATGGTGACACTATTGAATGACAAGGGGCAGTGGTTAGTTTGTCTCTTACTGCTGATGGTCGCAGCCTGGCATTTTGTGGTGCAAATGTTACTTGCCACTAAGTCAGGCCAAGCCTGGATATTATCCAGACTGTGTTGCATTTGAACATGGGCTGCCTCCAGTGTCTGAGAAATGGGAAGTAGTGCTGAACATTGTGCATTTACTGATGAACATCCCCACATCTGACCTTATGATGGAGGGAAGGTCATTGATGAAACAACTGTAGATGGTTGCGCCTCGTACACTACCCAAAGGACCTCCTGCAGAGATGTCCTGGAGTGACATGACTGACCTCCAACAACTGTGACCAAGTTCCTGTGTGTCAGGTATGAATCTAACCACTGAAGAGATTTTTCCCAGGGTCCCATTAATTCCAGGTTTGCTAGGGCTCCTCGATGCCACACTTGGTCTAATGCAGCCTAGATATCAAGGGCTGTCACTGTCATCTCACCTCTGGAATTCAGCTCTTTTATCCATGTTTGAACCAAGGCAGTAACGAGATAAGGAGCTGAGTGGCCTGGCAGAACCCAGACTGGGCGTCACTGAGCAGGTTATTGCTGAGCAGGTGCTGCTTGATAGCACTGCCGATGACACCTCCCATTACTTTACTGATGATCGAGAGTAAACTGATGGGGCGGTTACTGACCAAGTCAGATTTGTTCTGCTTTTTGTGTCCAGGACATATTTGGGCAATTTTCCACATTGTGAGGTAAATGCCAGTGCTATAATTGTACTGAAACAGCTTGGTTAGGGGAGTTGCAAGTTCTAGAGTCCAAGTCTGCAGTACTATTGCTGGAATGCTGTCAGGGCCCTTAGCCTTTGCAGTTTCCAGTGCCTCCACCTGTTTCTTCATATCACGTGGAATGAATCAAATTGGTTGAAGACTGGTATCTGCAATGCTGGGGACCTCTGGAAGAGGCCGAGATGGATCATCCACTGAGCACTTCTGGCTGAAGGTTGCTTCAAACTTTTCAGCCTTATCTTTTGCAATGGTGTGGTGGGCTCTTCCATCATTGAGGATGAGGATATTTGTGGAGCCTCCTCCTCTCATGAGCTGTTCAATTGTCCACCACCATTCACAACTGGATGTGGGCAGGAGTATAGAGCTTAGATCTGACATGTTGGTTGGGAGATTGCTTAGCTCTGCTTATCACTTGCTGCTTATGCTCTTTGGCATCCAAGTGCCATCAACCAGAGGCAATGCAGGAATAGGTTAGTGGGTCTGTGTAGGATGCTCTTCGGAGGGTCAATGGGCCAAATGGCCTGTTCCACATTGTAGGGATTCTGGGATTCTGTGATCCTATGATTTTGGCTCATATTTCTCTGCATCCCTTCAGCAATGCATCTCTGCTCTGCTCAGTGTCACTGTCAAATGATATGTCTATCATTAGGTGGTTTTTGTCGTTTATATTGTCGTCCTGTTTCCCTATCCCCATATCTGTCGAAGTAAACACTCAGAGACACAGTGTGGATTTATCTTATCCATCTTTATTACGGGCCCTGGAGAGAGAGAACGCTTGCCTGTGTACGCAAAGACATGAGTTTTCGGTCTTCTCTCGAACAGCAGATTCTTAAGAGATTATATAGTCACTTACAGGGAGCAGCATCCAAATAAGGTAACATCTGTATTGATTGGATGACCATACAATTAGCGAGCATCAACACTAAAGATTAAGCCATCTGGCTCTATACAATGGATGCTCTTAACCTTGTTAATGGCATTATACAATGGATGCTTTTTACCTTTTTAACCCACTATCCTTGTCTCCAGCACCTCATTGTTTACTGCAAGTTCTTATCTGATCAAAGTCAGGCTAGCTGAGCCTTTGTCACACAACCAAAACTTAACTTTTTCCCTTCCTGCTCATACCTAATACACTTTTTCAATATCAGATGGTTTGGTTTCCCTCATCGTGGTTACATGTATGATTGTACCATTGAACACTTCAAAGCATATTACACTGTGCATTGTCAGTCTATCTGGCCTTAGCAGTGGTAACAAATGGGCAGAATCTATTTGGAAGTCCATACTATGCAGCAATTGATCATCCAATTCCATTGACGGCAGTGGAGAAATGAGAAATATAATTGTACAGGTAGTTTTCCTTTAATGTTGTAGTTGTGTTCCAGTGAAACATCGTTTAATAGAAAATTGCTTAATAAAAATAATGGGGCCTTTGGGAAAGTGGGATAGGGGCACACCAGCAAGAAAGTCACTCCCGATCACTCAAAAAACACCCAAACGTCTAAAGCAAAGTATAGCACAGCCTGAATGAAGTTTGAAACCATATTTATTAATGAAACAAAAGTAAATTTAACACAGTACATTTATAAAATGTAAGAAAGCTACTGTCTATACAGGACCTCTCACAGAAAGCTGCTCCGTCAGCTGTTGACATCGGCACATGTGCAGAACCAAGCATGTGAAGCAATCCCGTCTGGAATTGCGCTATTGCCAATGGAAGTAAGCATTCTCCAAAATACTGTTCCCTAATTCTTCAGCAACGTTATGGCCAAATCGTCCTGCCGAAATGCGCGTTATCCCAGAACTACCTGTAATGGGGGATGGTGTAGTTGGGGGAATAGACGCTGGTCTCTGTGACCAGATCAAGAATCCTGAAGGCTGCCTGTCTGGTGCCCTTGTTCAGGATGTTTCATCTGGGTTGCAGAGGAACCTGGAGTAGAAGGAGAAAGACCCACAGAGGTACCAACGATATATGTAGAAAAAGGTTCTGCTGAGGGAATATGAGCTAAATTAAAAAACAGAATGAAAAATTATCTCTGAATTACTACCTGAGCCACCAGCAAATGAGTCAACAAGATTACAGAGGTAAACATGCGGCTCAAAGATTGGTATGGGAGAAAATGGGTTTGAATATGTGGCATATTGGTATTGCTACTGGGGAGGGATGGAGCTGTTCCAATGGAGCGGGCTCCACCTGAATCATGCTCGGGCCACATCCTGGTGCTTTACAAAGCTGGGGGCTGTGGATAGGGCTTTAAATTATGTAATGAGGGAATGGGTTCAGTTGCATGGAAAATTATGGACAAAGTTAAAGTGGGGGAGGACTCAGCAGAGGTTGTTAAAATTTCCACAACCAGTAATAGGACAGAGAGTATGAAAAGGGTCAGAAATCTGACTGCAGGCACATCAGGTAGGGGAACAAATATGAGAAGGGGAGGACAGCCAATACAGAACGGAGGATGTTGTACTAAAATACATGCAGTATACACCACAAGTTAAATGAGTTGAAATTGACAATATCATGGGCCTCATAGCTGCAAGGGGATCAGGACTGGTGCCTAAATATCCAAGAGCGCATGTCTTTTCAAAAGGAAAGGCAGATGGGCAGAGAAGTGGGGGTGCCTTGTTAGTAAGAAATGAAGTTAAATCAATAGCAAGAAATGATATAAGGTGAGACTGTATGTGGATAGGGTTGAGAAACCACAAAGGAAGAAAAGACCCTATCAGGAACTGTGTACAGGCCTCCTTGCAGTACCAGGATGTGGGGAAGAAAATAAATCCGAAGACACAAAAAGCATGGAAGAAAGGCAATATAACAATAATCATGTGGGACTTCAATATGTGGGTGGAATGGGAAAATCAGATCAGCAGCAGATCCCAAGAAAAGGAATTTGTGGAATGTCTAGGAAATGCTTTTTTGGGATCAGGTTGTGGTAGAGCTCACTAGGGAATGGGATATTCTGGATTTGGTGATTTGTAATGAGGTAGATTTGATTAGAGAGCTTAACATGAAGGATCCTGAGGGGGCAGTGACCATGAAATGATAGAATTCACTCCTGAAGTTTGAGAGAAAGAAGCTGCAATCAGATGTGATGGTGTTACATTGGAGTAAAGGTGTGTACAAAGGTATGAGGGAGGAGCTGGCCAGAGTTGATTGGAAGGGGAGCCGAGCAGGGAAGACCGCGGAACAGCAATGGCAGGAGTTTCTGGGGATAATTCAGGAGGCATAGCAGAAATTCATCCCAAGGAAGAAATAGCATACGGAGGGGAGGGTGAGGCAACCGTGGGTAACAAGGGAAGTCAGGGACAGCATAAACAAAATAGAAAGCATACAATGTGGTGAAGGTTAGTGGGAAGCCAGAGGATTGGGAAGCCTTTACAAACCAGGACAAATAGAAAAAAAAAGCACTGGGGGTGGGGAGAACATGAAATGAGAGTAAGCTAGCTAGAAATATAAAAGAAGATAGGAAGAGTTTTTAAAAAAAAATATCTAAAAGGTAAGAGCGAGAGACACAGGAGTGGATGTTCGATTGCTGGAAAACAAGGCTGGAGAAGTAGTAATGGAGAACAATGAAATGGTGGAGGAACTGAATAAGAACTTTGCATGAGTTTTCACAGTGGAAGACACTAGCAGCAAACCAGAATTTTAAGAGAGTATTGTAGTGATCATCACTAAGGTGTCTGAAAGATCTGAAGGTGGATGAATCACCCCGGACCAGATGGACTACACCCCAGAGTTCTGAAGGAAATAACTGAGTAGCTTGTGGAGGCATTGGTGGTGATCCTTCAGGAATCACTGGAGTCAGCAAGAGTTCCAGAGGATTGGAAAATGGCTAATGGAACAGCCATGCTTAAGAATGCAGGGAGATAGTTGACAAGAAATTATAGACTGGTTAGGCTGAGATTGGTAATTGATAAGATTTTAGAGTCCGTTATTAAGGATGAGATTGTAAAATACATGGTAATACATGGAGTTAGCTTTGTTGAGGGGTGGCCATGCTCACCACAAACTTGTTAGAATTCTTTGAAGAGATAATGAGCAAGTTGGACAAAAGAGAGCCAGTGGATGTAATCTATTTGGATTTCCAGAAGACCTTTGACAAGATGTTGCACAGGAGCCTGCTAAGTAAGATATGATAACCCATAGTATTCAGGGCAAGGTACTGGACTGGATAAGGATTGGCCTACTGGCAGAAGGCAGAGAGTGGGGATAAAGGAGTCTTTTTCAGGCTGGCAGCCGGTGACTAGTGGAGTTCCGCAGGGTCTGTGTTGGGACCACAACTATTCACGCTATACATGAACGACCTGGAAGAAGGAACTGAGGACATTGTTGCTAAGTTTGTAGATGACACACAGATCATTGGGGGGGGTAGTATTGAAGCATGAGGCTGCAGAAGGACTTGGGCTGGCAAGGAGAGTGGGCAAAGAAGTGGCCCATGGAATGCAGTATGGCAAAGTTTGAGGTTATGCACTTTGGTTGGACGAATAAACGTGTAGACTATTCTCTAAATGAGAAAAGGCTTTGGGAATCTGAAACACAAAGGAACTTAGGAATGCGAGCTCTGGATTCTCTTAGTGCTAATGTGTAGATTCAGTTAGGAAGGCAAATGCAATCTTAATAATCATTTTGACAGGAAAAGAATACAACAGGATGAATGTGCTGCTGAGGCTGTATAAGGCTCTGGTCCGACCACACTTGGAATATTGTGAGCAGTTTTGTGCCCCATATCTAAGGAAGGATGTGCTGGTGCTGGAGTAGGGCCAGAGGAGGTTTACAAGAATGATCCCGGGGAGGAAAAGCCTGTCATATGAGGAGCCTTAGCCTGTACTCAATGGAGTTTGGAAGGAAATGGGAGGATTTGAAACTTACAGAACACTGAAAGGCCTGGATAGAGTGGACATGGACAAGATGTTTGAGAGACTTGGACCCGTGAGCCTCAGAGTGAAAGGATGATGTGTTAGAACTGAGTCAAGGAGGAATTTCATCAGCCAACGGGTGGTTAAACCTGTTGCCATAGAGGGCTGTGGAGGCCAAGTCATTGAGTGTACTTAAGATAAAGGTAAAGATTCTTGATTCGTAAGGGGATCAAGGGTTAATAGGGAGCAGACAGGAGAATGGGTTTAGTGTGGCATGGTGGCACAGTGGTTAGCACTGCTGCCTCACAGTACCAGAGACCCGGGTTCAATTCCTGCCTCAGGCGACTGTCTGTGGAGTTTGCACATTCTCCCCGTGTCTGCGTGGGTTTCCTCCGGGTGCTCCGGTTTCCTCCCACAGTCCAAAGATGTGCAGGTCAAGTGAATTGGCCATGCTAAATTGCCTGTAGTGTTAGGTTAGGGGTATGGGTGGGTTGCGCTTCAGCAGGTCGGTGTGGACTTGTTGGGCCGAAGGGCCTGTTTCCACACTGTAAGTAATCTAATCTAATCTAAACATATTTAGCCATGATTGAATGGTGAAGTAGAGCTGATGGGCTGAATGATCTAACTCTGCTCTTATACCTTATGGTCACATGGTCTCTCATTCTGCACCACTAGCTGAGATGAACTTTTAGCCAGTCGTGTTAATACCCCCTCATCTATTCAGTGTGCTGGTGCACTATTGGTCAATGACCCTATCTCTTTTTTTATATTCAGTCATTGGATTGGATGTTACAGACATGCCCAACATTTATTGCTCTTACCATCATATTCACAAAGGTAAAGAAGTGAGCTGCCGTCTTAAACTGCTGCAGTCCTTGTGCTGTAGGGGTGTCCACAGGGTTGTGCACAGAGGAGTTCCAGGATTTTGACGAAATGCAAGTGAAGGAGATTCCAAGTCAGGGTGGTGTGTGGTTCAGAAGGGATCTTGCAGGTCGTGATGAGCATCTGCTATCCCTAGCCTTCGGTGGTACAGTCCATGGGGTTTCGACAATGCTGTTGAAGGGGCCTGGATGAGTTGCTGAAGTGTGTCTGTAGATGGTACACACTGTGTATTGACGGTGATGACAGTGAGTGCTGAAGGTGGTGGAAGGTTGCCAGTCAAGTGGGCTGCTGTGCCTTGGATGGTCTCGTACGCATGAGTGTTATTTGAATTGCACCCAGCTAGGCCAATGGCAAGTATACTATTACTCCTGATTTGTGTCTTTAAGATACTGGTCAGTCCTGGGGAGATGAGAAGTGAGTTATTCGCCACAGAATTTTCAGCCTCTCACCCACTCTTGCAGCAAGAGTATTTCTATTCCTTTAGCTGTTTATAGGATATGGGCAGCATTAGCTAACGCAACATTTATTGCCCAGAGGGCGGTTCAGAATCAATCATATTACTGGAGGTGCATTGTTCAGTTTACGTTTTCCAAAAAGAAATCTTTTTATTATGTGAAGAAATCTCATTTACAAATAATGAATCTTGTCAATAATAGCTTTTTATGTGACATGCAATGTCCGTGTGTCTCATGCTGTGGAATTTGGAGGAAGAGATCGAGTTAATGGTGTCCAACATGAGCTGGGCCATTTCAGCAAAGTACAATCCAGTAAAGTGATAGAACTTTGGGTGGCATGGTGGCTCAGTGGATAGCACTGCTACCTCACAGCAGCAAGGACCCAGTTTAATTCCAGCCTTGGGCAACTGTCTGTGTGGAGTTTGCACATTCTCCTTGTGTCTGCATGGGTTTCCTCCCACAGTCCAAAGATGTGTGGGTCAGGTGAATTGGCCATTCTAAATTGTCCGTCGTGTTAGGTGCATTAGTCAGAGTGGGTTACTCTTCGGAGGGTCGGTGTGGACGTGTTGGGCCAAAGGGCCTGTTTCCACACTGTAGGAAATCTAATCTAATCTAAAAAAGACTTCTCAGTGTCCAGTAGGGAGAGGGAGCTAGGTCTCAGCTAAGCTGAATAGGGAGAAGTATATGAAGAGGCCCAAGCACTGTCTCCACTGTCCCTTGCTCAGACATGTTACTTCTGCCAGAATTTTGAAAAATACATCACAAAGCAGACATCAATGTTGCATTGTAAGATTCAAAGTCTGTGAGAAGATTTGTAGCTCGGGTGCTCGTTGTTGTGGTTCTGTTCGCTGAGCTGGGAATTTGTGTTGCAGTCGTTTCGTCCCCTGTCTAGGTGACATCCTCAGTGCTTGGGAGCCTCCTGTGAAGCGCTTCTGTGATGTTTCCTCCGGCATTTATAGTGATTTATATCTGCCGCTTCCGGTTGTCAGTTCCAGCTGTCCGCTGCAGTGGCCGGTATATTGGGTTCAGGTCGATGTGTTTGTTGATAGAATCAGTGGATGAGTGCCATGCCTCTAGGAATTCCCTGGCTGTTCTCTGTTTGGCTTGTCCTATAATAGTAGTGTTGTCCCAGTCGAATTCATGTTGTCATCGGAGTGTGTGGCTTCTAAGGATAGCTGGTCGTGTCGTTTTGTGGCTAGTTGGTGTTCATGGATGCGGATCGTTAGCTGTCTTCCTGTTTGTCCTATGTAGTGTTTTGTGCAGTCCTTGCATGGGATTTTGCTCATGCTGGGTATCGGATCCATTGTCCTGGTGAGTTATTGTCTGAGAGTGGCTGTTGCTTTGTGTGCTGTTATGAGTCCTAGTGGTCGCAGTAGTCTGGCTGTCAGTTCAGAAATGTTTTTGATGTATGGTAGTGTGGCTAGTCCTTTGGGTTGTGGCATGTCCTCATTCCGTTGTCTTTCCCTTAGGGATCTGTTGATGAAATTGTGGGGGTATCCGTTTTTGGCGAATACATTGTATAGGTGTTCTTCTTCCTCTTTTTGCAGTTCTGGTGTACTGCAGTGTGTTGTGGCCCTTTTGAACAGTGTCTTGATGCAACTTCTTTTGTGTGTGTTGGGGTAGTTGCTTTCGTAGTTTAGGACTTGGTCTGTGTGTGTGGCTTTCCTGTATACCTTTGTGGTGAATTCTCCGTTCGGTGTTCTCTGTACCATCACGTCTAGGAATGGGAGTTGGTTGTCCTTTTCTTCCTCTCTAGTGAATCGGATTCCTGTGAGTGTGGCGTTGATGATCCGGTGTGTGTTCTCTATTTCTCTATTGTTCTCTGTGTTCTCTATTGTAAGGTGTATCCACTTCAGTCATTAACACAGTCATTAACTCTCTACACAGTTGGAGTTGCACTTCTGTTGAAGAAACAAATAGTCATTGTCTCAATAAAAGTGTCTGACCTCTTAGAAAGTTTGCAGGAATGGATCTGTTCGAAGACTCTTTTTATTCAAAAAAAAGCCAGCAGTTTTAAACATAGAGGCATAATTCACAATGTATTTAAAAGGAATAAACAAAAAATTGCACTTTGAGTCATGACCATCTTTACAAATGATGTTTCAAGGGAATCAAACTTCAGTGCCTAATGATAAATGAAGTCCGAGTGCCACCTAATGTCTGTCTGTGCAATAAATAAAGAACTACAGATGGTGGAGACCTGAAGCCACCAAAAGCAGCCAGACCTGAGGGTCTCTAGCAACTTCTGTTTCTGTCTGTGCAATATGGAGGAGCCATGTATAAAGGTTGTAAGGACTTCATCTATTTTATTTGAGATTGTGTAACTGAGATCTTCAACGCCACCATTCTTCATCTTGGCAAAAACAAGCTTTCCAGTGGTGTGGATAGACGGAAAAAATTCCAATCAACTAGTTGAAATCCAAGATGAAAATGTCACTGACCTCACTTGTATGCAGATGATAATGTCATCTCTGCCCTCTCAGAATAGTACCTTCGGGCCTTATTCAATGCCTTCATGGAAGCATACCAAAGAATTGGTCTCGGGCTCAGAAGACTCGAATTCTTTACCAATCCATCCCAGGTCAAGTTCTGGTCCATGTCTCCATCATGAGTAATGGAGAAATCTTCCCAAGGGTGAAAGGTGTCTCTTACCTTGGAAGCTACTTCTCATCGCTGCCATTGATGTGGGGATTCAACATCGCATCCAATCTGAGAGTGGCACCATTGAACACCCAAGGATGAGAATCTTCTATGACTGTGACATCGATGCTGATACCAAGATCCTTCTGATTCAACTCTGTGGCGCTTGGACTACTTATGGATGCCAAGGTCATTGAGAAGTAATGTCAACGTTGTTTGAGAGCATCAGCTGGGAAGATAGTCATACTAACATCTGTATCCTTGAAGCAGCCAATAGCACCAGCATCAAGGCCATGATCATCAGGACCCACCTCTGCTGTGCTGGCCACTTGTTTGGGATGCCTGAGTTTTGACTACCAAAGCAAACTTGCTTCACTCAGGTCAAGGAAGACACTCGAATAAGAGAAGGATGTGAAGACTTCCCTCAAGAAATGTAACATTGATGTCAACCTGGGGAGACCCTCAATCAGAATCAACTGACTTGGAGGAAGCTCCTGTATGAAGGGATATATTTCTTCATGAGCACCTGGCTGGAAGAGGAAGCATGGAAAAGGAACCAGTGAAGGAATGTCAGTGATCTGAAGGCCAAAGGCCAATCCCACCTCCTGGAAGCTCCTGCCAAGTGTGTAGCTGGAGATTAGTAGAAATTTGGACTGCAGCGTCACAGAGAGAGAACCAGTTTGAAATAAAACTGGAGCGGTACGGTGCTCACTTATTTATTGCATGGAAAGATGTCACCTTTGCTGAGGATTTGATACTTTCGTGAGTCAGATTGGCATCCGGTACCTTTTAGGTTGGAAAAAAAAACACAAATAGCTTCTGGACTGATTTTCAAGTCATAGTTTTGTGACAGAGCTGAGGGAAGAGAGCACGTTATACTCAGACCTGCAAACAAGTGGGATCTCTCTCTCAAAGTATGGAAGAAAACCAGCAATAAAAAGCACTCAACTCAATGCTTGGGTCTTGCTGTTGAATTGAGTATGACTGCAGTTGAAAACAATGTGGTATTGTTACCATAAACCAAAGAACTTTGAGAAACTCGCTTCATTTTCCCCTTGAAGTCTGAACTCTTGATCCACAAATATTGTTCCTTTTTGTCTATATTTTCCATGATATTTCTGCACAAATGTCTGTTACATCTGTCTTGTCCTTGCTATTTATGAATGTGTGTGTGTGTGTTTGGATTTAAAGGGAGCACAGTTTAAACTTCGATCTCATTAATTAATAATCTATTTTTCTATTCATTAAAAGCTAGCTTCGGTTTTTTTTTTGTTTATTAACAGAAGTTGATGTGAGTTTCATTTCATTTGGAAGTATGGACAGTCAGTCATGAACCATTAATGGAATGATTAAATTGGTCTTTTTCACATTTGTGATGACTGGGCAAATAGTGGTCACACTCCTCCTATCAGAGATGTGAGAACATGTTAAAGATGCTGCAAGGAGATTCCAACAGGCTCTTTTGCTGAAATGTTTGCTGCAAAGGGAAGATTTAAATGAAGGAAGCTGGTAAAATGTACTTACAAAATCAAATTTCTTGATTTACATTAAATGCACATGTTAATCTGCTTCAAATTAGACGTTATTGTGTTATTGCTCCTCAAGATGTACAGGTATAAAGTTCTTCTGGCAATGTTTTTCTACAACCTCTACCATCTGGGAGAAGGTACAGAACACACGCACGAGCCGGTTTCAAAACAGTTTCTACCCTACTGTTGTTAGAATACTGAATGGACTCTCAAACTCTTAACATTTGCCTGTACCTGTGTTTTTTGTTTTTGCTGCTGTTTACCTATTATTTACTTAGCTATGCTCCTTAACTCTGTGATCTGCCTGTATTGCTCGCAAGACGAAGCTTTTCACTGTACCTCGGTACACGTGACAATAAATTCAATTCAATTCTACACCACCTCACAAACCTGAGCCCTCTACCATGAAAAGCAGCCTTCCTTCCAATGACTCCATCTTCACTTCCCACTGCCTCAGGAAAGCAGTTAAAATAATCTAAGAACCCTCCCATCCCACTTTTATATTCTCCTCCTCCCTCTTCCATTGGGCAAAAGATACAAAAGTTTGAAAACACGTACCAACAGATTTAAGAACAGCTTCTTCAGTGCTGTTATCAGACTTGTAGACGGACCTCTTGTATGTTAGAGTTGATTTTTGTCTGCACCTTCTCTGTAGTTATCAAGTTATATTCTGAACTCTATTCTGCTTTCCTGATGAACGTATATGAGGTATGATTTATCTGGTTAGCACGCAAAACAATACTTTTCATTAATCTTTGGTACATGTGACAATAATAAATCAAATCAAATCAAACCTAGAAGGACAGGAGATACATGGAAATGCTGGCATCGGCCAATCTCCATTCAGCCTCTCACCATCCTGATGGAGAACTGTTTCATCATTCCTTATCACCCCGAACAGTTCTCTGAAACTACATCGCATGGATTGCAGTCATTCAAGAATGCAGCTTACAACTGCCTTGTCAAGGGAATTTAGAGATAGGCAGAAGTTGGACTTGGCAGTGATGTCACATCCCATGAACAAATACAAGAAAGACAAGTTATTGTGCAGTATTTGAGTACTTGGCTATCTAATGCTGTGTTGTTTCTGCGCTACACTTGGGATGTTAAACTGCTGCCTGTCAAGGTGGATGCAAAGTAATTGGAGCAGGATGTTCCCCTATGCTCCTGTCCAATATCCCTCGCTCCACCAGTAACATCCGATTATGAAGTGAATGCATCGCATTGCTCCATGGGGAGCTGCACATCGTGGCTGCTGTTCATCAGTCTTCAAAAAGAATTCATTGTGTTCTGAACAGTTTGAGCTGTTTGCCAGAAACGAGGTGAAATGACACGTGAATGAAAATTGTTCTTCGAGTTTCTATATTTTAATTCTCCTTCTCTGGTAAGTAGGAGGAGGTGCAGTGAATTACCTCTGATCTAGATGTTCTTGGTTCAAGTCCCGTACAAAGGCTTGAAGATCAGGGTGCGTTAATACTATGGGCCACACAGGTTTTAAATATCATCTTGTAAATCCTTCCATACACATGCCAATGGCAGGAGAGATTGTTGGTCAACCATGTGTGCCAGAGCATTGAGTACAGGAGTTGGGACATCATGTTATTGCTGTACAACACCTTAGCAAGACCCCGTTTGGAGTACTGCATACAATTCTGGTCACCCTGCTATAGGGAAGGACATTATTAAACTGGAAAGGGCACGAGAAAGATTCACAGGAATGTTACCGAGACTAGAAGGTTTGAGTTATGAGAAGATAGGCTGGGACCTTTTTCCCTGGAGTGTCGGTGACTTTATAGAGGTTTATAAAATCATGAGGGGCAGAAAAAAAATGAATGACAAAGGTAGGGGAGTCCAAAACTCACTTTAAGGTGAGAGGGGAAAGATTTAAAAGGGACCTAAGGGCTAACTTTTTCACGCACAGGGTAGTGCATCTGTGGAACGAGCTGCTAGAGAAAATGGCAGAGGCCATTATAATTACATCATTTAAAAGACATTTGGGCAAGCACATAGACAGGAAAGGTTTAAAGGGATATGCCTGATGAAGGGCTTTTGCCTGAAACGTTGATTTTCCTGCTCCTCGGATGCTGCCTGACCTGCTGTGCTTTTCCAGCACCACTCTGATCTCTACTTTAAAGGGATATGGGCCAATTACAGGCAAATGTGACTAGATCAGTTCAGGAAACCTGGTCAGCATGGACGAGTTGGGCTGAAGGGTCTGTTTCCAGGCTGTGTGGCTCTCTGAATCTATGTGATGGATAGAACACAGCAGTTTCTGTCATCACTTCCCAGACCTTGATGTAACGGTGCATGTTCCAATATAACTCTAATTCCCTGAGGGACCGCCAACATACCAAGTACGTCAAATGTACAGACGTTCAGAAAAGTGTTTGAGTGCATGCATGTACAGTGTTAGCTGTTGGAAATGACTACTGATTAAACACAGTTCAATTTATAGCTTTTATCTAAGGCCTGCTGTGTTTCTCTTCCTGTCCCGGATCTGTCTGCTGTTGCATAGTTTCGGTGACTTTGATCTTTTCATGAAAGCAGGATGTGAGGCCACCCAGCACCAGTCTCAGTCCCTGGTGCTAACTGATGCTTCAGTCAATCTGTGTAATGGAGGGTGAGAGCATCTCTCTATCCCATAGTCATCAAGTCTGAAAGTGGAGCTCTGTTCATTTACTGTAAATCAACTGTACTGATGGGCAACAGCCTCTCTATGGTTCAGTGACCATCTCTGAGCCTGACCCAAGAAAATCATTGTATCACCAGCACCATCCCAGAAATCTGTGGGTGTACACGTGGACCTTGTGTTTCACATCAAGGCCCTCGTGAGTTTATGTCGAGTTCCTCAGGAATTTGCATTGAGTTCCTTGTGAGTTCATGTTGAAGTCCTCAGTGAGGAGTGAAGCTCTATTTTAGGCCCTGCACTGTGCTCCTTCATACCCAGAATGTGCCAGATTGGTTTCGTGAATTTCTCTTGGGGTGGGAGTGTGAAAGTGCAATTGCTGTTCAGTGTTGTTCCCATCACTGTGAGAGTCATTGTGACTGCCACAAATAGATAGTTTGTCACTCGCTGACTGAGGTGCATCTTCTTCTGCAGGATGACAAAGACCTGGTGCCCGAGTTTGTCAGTGCTGAAGGATTGACATGTCTCATCAAAGTGGGAGCTGAAGCTGACCAGAACTATCAGAACTACATCCTGCGAGGTTCGTGAGTACCCTGTCTCTGCTTCAATACAGTGCAGATTATTGCTAAATATCATTTTGCTATCAGATCATGTTCTTTATGATAATGTGCTTACTGGCAAGATTCAAACTGGGATTCAGGTTAAATTTAAATACTTCTAAGTATTTGCCATCTGCACCTGTTTAGGAATCTGAAACCTTGACAGTATAAACTCTTAACGGGAAAATCTGTCGTGGTAAAGAAAATGGTGCAAAGTAGGCAATCCTTCAGTAAGCCTTTTCCTCTGTCTACATTTAATCAGGAGGGTGAGCCTTCTCATTGGGCAGCACGGTGGCTCAGTTCGCACTGCTGCCTCACAGCACCAAGGACCCAGGTTCGATTCCAGCCTCGGGCGACTGTCTGTGTGGAGTTTACACATTCTCCCCATGTCTGCGTGTGTTTCCTCCTGGTGCTCCGGTTTCCTCCCACAGTCACAAAGATGTGTAGGTTAGGTGAATTGGCCATGCTAAATTGTCCCATAGTGTTCAGAGTTGTGTAGCTTAGGTGCATTAGTCAGGGGAATTGTAGGGTAATGTGTCTGGGTGGGATACTCTTCGGAGGGGTGGTGTGGACCTGTTGGGACAAAGAGCATGTTTCCACGCTGTAGGGATTTTAATTCTAATTCCACAAACCAGAACTGTAAATGGAATTGTAATCTGTGACCTCTGATCATGATTGTCCCACATGACAGTCTTGTTGGTGTAAGTGCCCTCTATAGCAGGTAAATAACATCAAAATAAGACCCAAGGAGCAAATTACTGCAGATGCTGGAATCTGTACTGAAGATAACCAAAGCTGGAGATTACAGCTGGTCAGACAGCATTCATGGAGAGAGACATGGGGCAGGTTTATGAGGTAGGGATTGGTGAACACAGGTAGGCATCCCTACCACACAACTCCCCACCCCCTTTTATCTGCAGTTCCCCTTGCACCCACCCCCAGTTCTGAAGAAGAGTTACACCAGAAATGTTGACGTCTGCACCTCCTGATGCTGCCTGGCTTGCTGTGTTCTTCCAGCCTCCTGCTTGACTTCCATTGAGAGCGATCAAGCTAATGTTTCGAGTTAGCTCTTCATATGATTCTTTCAGCCTCCCAGCTCCACTTCATAACTCTTCACAGTTCCTGACAGAGCCTGTTCAGTGAATACAGCAGCTCTCTTTATGCAGCCTCGTTTTGATTTTGTTTTTGGGTGCACTCACAATGAGAAGTGATGAGCAGCGATAAAGGACATCACCAGCTCACCCTCCTGATTAAATGTCGACAGAGGAAAAGGCTTATTGAAAGACTGCCTACTATGAACTATTTTCTTTATCAGTACAGATTTTCCAGTTGGAGTTTTTACTGTCAGGGGTTAGTATTTGATCTGGAGAGATGGGTTCTGCTCTGAAATTGCTGAGTTTGCAAAGCTGAGCTGAATGCCCTCTGCACTGGGGAAATGAAGTATAGACTTGGGTGACTGCTTCACAGAACATCTACACTCTGTCAGCAAAGAAGACTCTGAGCTTCTAGTTGCCTGCCACTTTAACACACTACCCTATTCCCCGGTCAATATCTCTATCTCAGGCTTGCTGTAGTCTTCCAGTGAAGCTCAGTGCAAGATGGAAGAACAGCACCTCATTTCCCACTTGGGAACCCTGCAGCCTTCAGGACTCAATATCGAGTTTATCAATTTTGGGGCTTGAGCCACCTTCTCCCATGTGTTTACCCCAATCCCACGCATCAGGCCTTTTTTTTAATCATCTATTACACACAACCCATTGTTAGCCACTCATAGTCCCCACTAACAGCTATTCACCCTCTTTAGCCAGATCCTTATCCACTCCTTTGTCTGACGGCTGTTCTTTTCTCTCTTTGGGTTCCATGCCCACCTATCGCTTACTCCTTACCCCCTCCCCCCACACTATCTTCTGCATAAAAATTGACATTTTCCTAGCTACCATCGGTTCTGAGGAAGGGTCACTGGACCTTAACTCTGATTTTTCTCAAGAGATGCAGCCAGACCAGCTGAGTTTGTCCAAAAATGTCTGTTTTTGTTTCCAAATGATCTATTTGCTGTTCTTTCTTGGTTCTCCAGTTTTACCCTCATTGTGATTGTTACGATTGGGAGTTCTTTTGTCCCTCAGAATCAATTGGGAGACCAGATGAGAGAACTATGAGTAGTACCTCACTCTAGTATGCATCCCTGATGTTTGGTATTCATATACAGGGAATACAAGTTATGGAATTTTTCTGCACTCACTGTTCAGCAGCTTTATATTAGGTTAAAGTTAATCTGAACTCCTTGTAGATGGCTTCTCCCGATGAGCCACGAGAATGTTTTAGATTTGGAACAGGCTTTGGGCCCAACAAATCTGCCTTGCCAACATTTTCTCTTTTAATTTTAAACATAGATTTGCAGGTTTTTTTTTCATTATCAATTATTTCTTTGCCGTTTTTAATCAAAAGATTTTGCAGTATCCACTCCTACCCTTCAAGCTTAAAGAGTGACAGATGGGGAATGCTTTCTCAAGCAAAATAAAAATCAGTGGACGTGCAATCAGATTTTCAAAGTTTGATAGATTGGTTTCACAAAATTAAATAAAATGGGAAAAGCCAGGGGAAAGTCCAAGCACAGAGATGCCAGAGTTTGAGGGTTAAATGACTTGCAATCTAAATATAACATTAAAATAAATGCCGTCCCAGTCAGTCAACGGAAATAAATTATTTGAATTGACCGTCAATTTCCATCTGAAAACTGGACCATTTGTAACAAATTTGGATTCCTGCCTTTGTCTTGTCCCAACCCAGCATTTTCTCATGTGAACCACAGCCTTCTGCTCCCTTTCACCTGATGAAGGAGCGTCGCTCCGAAAGCTAGTGCTTCCAATTAGACCTGTTGGACTATAGCCTGGTGTTGTGTGATTTTTAACCTTTTTTGTTGATAGTGCTCTCTGTGAACACTGTTCTACAGCCCCCTCTGGTGTTCTGATGCTGCAATACCTCTATTTATTTTGAAGTGGCCATTCTCTAAGCCTGTGCTGTAGGCTCACCAGCTTCATGACCTTCCACAACCTTCGGGGGACTGATAGATGTGTCACTGCAGAGCTTCTGTGCTGCTCTCGGTGTTATTTTGCTGACCTTTGATCATCTTGTATCTTGGAATTTCCTTTTTTATAGTTTTGCTGCAAGTATTTGCCCTGACTTTCATTTTTAGTCTCAGTAAACACTAATTTTTAAATGAAGATATCCAAGTTTGATTGAATCGCTTTGTCCACGTGGGAACTTTCAGCCTTCTCTTTTCTCCCTGTTTCCTCTGTTCTGTGTTTCTAGCTCCAGGTTAAACATTTCCCATTGAAAAGCTGTAATTCTGCATGTCAGTTTTTCCTTCTCACAATTCAATTCTTCTGATTCAAATATTTAAGTTTTTTTCAGTTTAGTTTTGTTTTATTGTTGAACTGAGCAATGCAGAGGCCACCTTTCATAGTCCTTACCTATGGAACCCTTCCGCTGTCTGCCTCGTGACCCAGAACAGTTTAGGGGAATTGGCCATGCCAAATTGCCCAAATTTTTCAGGGATGTATGGTTTAGGTGCTTTAGTCAAGGGTAAATGTAGAGTAATAGAGTAGGGGAATGGGTCTGGGTAGGTTACGTTTTGGAGGGTCGGTGTGGATTTTGGCCAAATGGCCTGTTTTCATGGTGTAGGGATTCTATAAATCTAACAAGATTACAGTAGCCTCAGGCGACTGTTTGTGTGGAGTTTGCACATTCTCCCCATGTCTATGTAGAGTTTGCACATTCTCCCAGTGCCTGTCTGGGTTTCCTCCAGGTGCTCCGGTTTCCTCCCACAATCCAAACGTGCAGATTAGGCGAATTAGCCAAGCTGAATTGCCCATATTGTTCAGGGATGTATAGGTTAGGTAGATTAATCAGGGGTAAAAGTAGACTAATAGCATTGGGGAATGGGTCTGGGTAAGTTTCTCTTTGGAGGGTCGGTGTGGACTTGTTGGGCTGTAGTGCCTGTTTCCACACTGTAGGGATTATATGATTCTAACAGGGTTACATAGTGATGATGGCTTCTGGGCTAATATATTGTGTGAGGAACCATTTCTTATTGAATGCTTCAGAGAAATAAATGATTTCAGCACCAACATTCTGCAGTTGATATCTCGCTGGTTTATCTGGGAGCTTTGTCCACTGTTTCCTTTCTGCTGCTTGGCCACTTATAACCATCTCGCATCATAGCATAATTACAAAGTAGGCCATTCCCTCCATCCCGCTGGTCCTGGCTTTTTGCAAAAGGTACTTGCCATCCTTTTTGGCCATAATCCTGTAAGATCCTCATCGCTGCCTACATGCCTCAGTGGTCACAAACTGTGGATCACTTTGTGGTATCATCCCCCCCCCACCCCCCCCACCCCCCCCGCGGCCTCAACTGAATAAGATAATTAGTAGGCCCAAGGCTGGCTCACTGCCAAATTAAACAGATTCTCGAGGCTGAAGGGGTAATAGGAGGTCCACACCCATCTTGGAAGGAGATGCCCTCTCCACAGGGCATCCTTGGCTTGTGGACGGGCAGGTAGGTGACTGGAAAGCTGGTCCCCAGATCAGCCACTTGGGAGACTGCTACAGTCAGCCACTTCACCACCCTGAACCCTCCTAGAGCCTGAAGACTGGGGAATTCCAATGGTCTTTGCTCATCGGACATCAAACTGCTCAGTTGTATCCAACTGCTTACAACCCACCCCACCATTCCCACCCCCAGGGAAAATGGTCCAGGATGGGTGCTGAAAAACTGGCATGCTCACCAACATTGTGAGTTTTCATACCCATCTGTCTCTGTGCCAACTCCCATGTGGAGTTAAAAATCTGTTTCAACAGTGTTTCATGTAGCACCTCCCTGACCCCAACAACACTCTATCTTTTCTCTCGATCGGTTGTCGATGATTTTTGCTGTAATTCCAGGGTATTGACAGAACAAAGTCATGGTTTGTCCCTATTTGTTCATCCTGAAGGTCTCAGTAGGTTGCCCCTTGACTGACTGACCCTGATTGATCCGTGTGCTTCCAGATTAAAGTTCATTTTGTTACTGATAGTAACTTTCTCACCATTGATGTGAGGCCTATCAATTTCTCACTATCCCTCTCCATGGTTTTGAATGAATAATTCTCCAGTGCTCCAAATGTTACTTCCTTATCCATTGAGGATTGAGAGATTGGGTCCAACACCTCAGTTATTTTTGCCTTTTTACTACTTCAGTAACTGAAGAAGCAGTCCACTGGGACCAGGTGACTTACCAATTTTCAGTATTGCTTATTTTTCTAGTGCGTCCTTTTTGATTATCTCATCTGGTGTGGGCTTCATGTCATCCACTTCCTTTGCAAAAACAGATGTAAAATACTTAATTAATATATTAAGTATGTCCTCTGTCTCTGCTTGAAGGTTTTCCCTTGGGTCCCTAATGGGCTCAGGAAAAGTGAGGACTGCAAATGCTGGAAATCAGAGTCTAGATTAGAGTGGTGCTGGAAAAGCACAGCAGGTCAATCAGTTTCCTGATGAAGGGCTTTTGTCCGAAACATCGATTTTCCTACTCCTCGGATGCTGCCTGACCTGCTGTGCTTTTCCAGCACCACTCCCTAATAGGCACATTAATTCCCCAGGTTAACAATAATGATCTGGTAATGGCTCTTGTTGAGCTGTGCTAGTGTCCCAAACCTTGGATTGGGAGACCCAGGTTCAAGTCCCATCTGCTCCAGTGATCTGTAATAACATCTTTGAGCAGGTTGATTAGAAAAAATAGGTTTGAAAAAAATTTATAAAGTATTTAACCAGTGTGAGCTGTGTTAATTGTTGGAAAATGGATGACCAGATGATTATTCTAATGAACAACATTCACTTGAAGCACTGACTTGTCAGTTTTCTCATGGGTGCTGCTTGACATGTTGACTTTTGCTAATACTTTGTTTCTACATCAAAGTTTCAGTAATTGCAGTGATTTTTTTGGTACCAACACCAAACCTGAGTAAAGTTGTTTGAAACATCAGAATTGTCAGGACATAGCTTACAGTCTCTTCAATTTCATTCACAGCTCTGAGCCAGATAATGCTGTTTGTGGATGGAATGAATGGTGTCATTGGTCATAATGAGACTGTCCAATGGCTGTACACACTGTCTGGCAGCATGGTGAGTCATGCATCCTAATTTACAATGAGTGTTTAATTTTACATGAATTTGAAAGTTTCGAGCAGGATTACTCTTCACCAGACTGCAGAAGGATATCGCAATTGGACTTGGTTTTCTCAAGACTGCAGGAGTACAAGAAATGAGTCCATTCCCCAAGGAACGTAGCTGAAAAGTGTATGCATTTGGATATCGGATAGTGGTGCCCTGGATCCTGAAATCCAGAACCACAGGCTAATTCCCGGGAGCATGGGTTTGAATCCCCTGCATCTAGATGGTGAAGTTTCAATATAATTGAAAAATCTAAAAATGAAAGCTGGTCTAATGGTGTAAAAACTCATCTGGTTTACTAATGTCCTTTAGGAAAGGAAATCTGCTGTCATTACTTGGTCTGGCTCACATTTGACGGAAATGTAATTAAGCATTGACTGCCCTCTGTGAAATTAGGGATGGGCAGTAAATTCTGGCCTAGCTAGCAGCATGCACACCACATGAATGATATAAAAACAATTATGGTCAAATCGCTTGCTGTCCATACTCCCTTGTGGAACAGGTCTGTAACAGCTGTCGATATTGCTGTTGGTGTGAATATTTTTTGGCCATTGCTTGGAACAGTTCATGAATAATAATATGCAATCTGTTCTTGTCATTATCTTTTGGGATTGATTTCTTTCTTGCCCCTGATTTTCACTGCTCGGGGGAGTGGATGTGGTTGAGTCAATAAGGCTCAATTTAGCATCTTCATTCGAGGTATGTCCTTGCTCTTGAGTTTAACCTTTAGTCACTGGGTGCTTCAGAAAACATGGCATGGGTTTTGAGGGAAGAACAGTGGTAATGGAAGTTGTTTGGAATGCAAGTGTTTTTGGACCATGGGATTTGGAATATGGATGCATTTGGACATTACTGGGTTATGAAGGAGTTATCTTGTGATTGTTTAGTGAAAAGATTAAAGGAGACTATGGTCTATTTGCTGTTTCAAAAATGCAAGTGACTTCGGAAAGCAGTGTCCAGCAAAGTTTGAGAGAGGGAGAGATAAGAGTAGAGTTACATTGCTTTAATTGTTGAGAAAACAGACCAAGGAAGCCTTACTTGATTAATTCTGCCATTATCTAGCAACAGCCTCTGGACTGAGGTGCAGTGTGTTTTTTTTTAGTGCACACCTAGCAGCTGTGGGATGTTAGCGAAATGGTCACGGAGCTGCAACAGTATTGTCTCTGTCTTAGTCAGTAAGAGTCAGGGCTTGGAGCTGAAAGCAGCACTGTGTGTAATCCTGTCAGTGAAGCAGGAGTAAAGCCTGGTAAAGTTTCAAATGTCATTTCCCAGCAGAAACTGAAGTTTAGACTGAAGACTTTTCGTTAGACTGAAACTGTCAGCATTCTGGTTTCATGGACAGCAATTCAAAGTTAATGTGAGAGGTCAACCTATTTTTTTATTGGAAGATGCTCCTTGACCCACAGAGATGTTGTTTTTTATTTTGCTTTGGCCTAATGATTTTTGCCCCAATCATAATAGCTCTGTAGAGTAATGAACATCCGTACTCTATCTGTGTATTTAATGTGTGTATGATGGGATTCAGGGTGACATAGTTTAATTCTAGTAACTTAGTTGATAAGCAGCATACCATTTTTTGAAGACTATGTTTCCTCTAAAATTTATGTTATTTTTGAGCTAATTGAGAAGCCAGTGAAAGTCTCTTTTGTTCTAGTTGACAGTAATGAAGAGAAACATGTTGACCATTTTTGGTGTTTGAATAAGACATGGACACTCTTGGTATGGTGTGTGGTCTAGTGGAGCTCGAGTTCCAACACATACTTCCCATCAGAACCATAACAAAGTCTAGGGACACAACAAAGGGATCAGGTGCTTTTTAAAAAAAAACATTCACAAGGTGAGGGGGTCGCTGCCCATTTATTGCCCATCCCTAATTGTCCAGAGGGCAGTTAAAAGTCAATCACATTGCTATGGGTCTGGAGTCACATGTAGGCCAGACCAGGTAAGGATGGTAGTATCCGAGTATTTAGTAAAGGATGCGTGTCAAGCAGTTTTAGTTGCAAGTCATTTATGAATTTTCTCTGTCTTGCAATAACATCGATCGTGCATATACGTAAAATCATCTCATTGCACCAAAGAAATGAATATTGCTATTAGATGGTCACATATTTGAAGGATCTGAGCAGGAAAGAGGCCAGCGAGGTTTGTGGATAGTGTCAGAAGTGTTACACAAACATAATTTAGGTTGTCCATAAAAAGTGTTAATTAAATAATTAAATCAAATGGAGGTAATTTTGAAGTTGCATCTGGCTTTGGTGAAGCGACTTTGGGTCCAGTTTTAGTGTTTAATATAGATGTAAAGTTACTAGAGGGAGTTCTATAAGGCTAGTAGTCCTCTCATTGTAAAGGAGTGTATTTTTCAATTGACCACAAGTAATTCCGTCACCACCAACCAGTTAATTATTGGAATGATGGACTCCGGTACATTCGTGACAACTTGTAACCTGATTAGCTTCAATTTCATAAAACAAAATTGAGGCTGACATACAAGTGATGTATCTTTTTCCCAGTGTTGTCATGGTAAGATGTAAGTAATAAGAACAATGTTACAGGAAACCAGAGCCCATTGTAACCTCCATTTCCCCTGGCAATATCCAACATGTTGCATTGGTTAAACTGCAAGTGATGTGAATCAAAAGCCGGCTGCTTTCACTTGAATAGAACCCAGGCAATCCATTGACTCGCACTAATATTTCGAGCCTCAATGTGGAACGGGCAGTTTTTTTTTCATGTTCTGTTACTGAACAGGAAGCAGCACATTTTTTTAACACGCACGTGTGTCTTTTTATAGAAATGTTTACAAGGTGCTAACTTTTAAGCACCTGCTGTGGTCTTAATATAAGATGTGGGAAAAAGAGCCACAAATAATTAATATGTATTTCTTTTTATATCTTTGATATAAAACGATCAATAGATGAGATGCAAAATGTAACTTTAATGAATTACAATGAATGTCAAGCAGACCGAGATATTTGTTTTGCCAGAGGAATTAAATTTGACAGTTAATTTTTAAGACTAGCCATTTCCATTTATAAAGCACATTTCACCAGATTACTGACTTATAGTTCTGCCCAGCGGCTATCAACAAAGAATGCTGTTTTTTAATGATGTGACAGCGCTGGTATTTACTGTTAGATCAACAAATATGCCATGTCAGAAGACTGCTGAACATTCAGTCTGCCAGCAGGGGTCTATAGAGTCAGCCAGAAAGCAGCATCAATTTGTGGTTTGCACTGAGTCAAACTAACAGAAAGCTCAACAATTTTGATGGGGAACCTCAAACTTCTGATTTGGTTCATTATTTAAATTGGAATTGCTTTAAAGACAGTTTGCTTTTTCTTTAAAAAGCAAAGAATGTGCCATTAAATTGAAAGTAATCTGGTTACTTTATTAAAATTACACACTGCGTTAATTGTATTTAAATTATATTGAAATGTACAGACTTGTTTAATCAATTTAAGCAGAAGCTTTGCTGCAGATTTATCTAACTAAACCACTGTAACCAAATGGCAAAGCCATGGGATGGTACTTGGGATGGCATAGCAGAGCTTCAGTTTAGGAGGACTGGGACAGCGAGAGGCTTCACTCATGGGGTGCAGTCAGGTAGAGGCAGGGGAGCTGAAGGAACCTGCTTGCTGTAAACTTGGCTTTTGGGTTTATGGTTCCTGTCTTTTGGATCCCAGGTGATCAGATGTGACTGACTTATTTGCTTCCTTTGATGCTGGGAGGTGAGAGGGAGGGCTGGATTGCAAAGTGCAAATCCTCCAGAAAAAGATCTTCAATTACCTGATGCCAGACTCCCTCCATAAGAGATAGAACATTACCTGACTTTACCTGTGCTTTTAACCTGGTAGCACACCTTTGCGTGGGAATTGCTTTGTTCTAACTTTCGAAATTAGTTGATCTCTTTTCTCAATTTCTAAAGTGTCTGTTTGTACAACGTCACAAGTTAAGAAACAGAAGTCTTTTCTTCTGAAAATATGTTCCATTTCGCTAAAACAATCTGTTACGGAGCTGATTATTTGTAATAGTTGGTAAAATGGATATGCATTTTAAAATAAGAGAGAAAAGAAATGAACATGGTCATAGAAGGCAAATGAGCGTGATTTCATTCAAACTTGAACTCTTGCAGCTCTACAATGACACCTCCTGGTAAGGTCAGGGAATTCAGACTGAACGACTTCCCTCCCTCTGCTGCTCTTGTTAGCTGGTAAATCTGACAATTAGCTCACAGTCTGCTTTTCTGTTGCTCGATCCCAGTACCGTTTGGTGGTGAAGACTGCTCTGAAACTCCTGTTGGTGTTTGTGGAATACACAGAGAACAACGCAGCTCTTCTGATCCAGGCTGTCAACACTGTGGACGATAAAAGAGGTAAGTGCTATTGTAAAGAGATCAGGGAGAGTTAGAAGCAGACAGTGTAAGTATTCAAAGCACAGCATTCATTACTTATGACAATAGACAAAACTGATATTAGCTTGTACATAAGTACATTTGCACCTCCAATAGTGTATTTTAAAATTACAGTGACTGTGGCTTTTGTTTTTGCTGTTGACTTCTTTTGATAAAGTTTCAGATTGAATGCTTCAAGGGAATTTAGTGTACTTCAATTGAAAATAACATGTTGAAATGTGTGGTGCATTTGTGATGCTAATCTCTGGTCTTCAGTGTTTGCCCTGGGGTTTTATGACTGACAAGGTACATTCCCTTGTACTGAGACCCCACTGGGAGCAAAACAAAAAGTCAGATTTATTGACTTTGCCTCAAAGTTTGTCAGTCGACACGAGAAGTGCAAAAGGTTAGAGCAAGCTGGACCATTGATTTACTGCCCATGGAGTATGGAATTTATTCAGTCTGAGCTGGCTTTAGGGCTGTGATCGATACAGGTGAAGAGGCACAAGCAGTGGGCTCTCAGTGGGCCGTGAGTCTAAAAGCGAATCTTAAATTGTCGCTGTAATGATCCCTTCTGGAGATGATGGGTCATTATGACAGGACAGTGATACTCATCAACATAATCGCTCTCTTTGTAAATGTATTATCGTATTGATAGTGAGAATCAGATTGCTGAATTGTCTCCACGGTCACCAGCATTGTAGGTTAAAAATCACACAATGCCAGGTTATAGTCCAACAGGTTTAATTGGAAGCACACTAGCTTTTGGTGGTTGTCCGAAAGCTAGTGCTTCCAAATAGACCTGTTGGACTATAACCTGGTGTTGTGTGATTTTTAACTTTGGACACCCCAGTCCAACACCAGCATCTCCAAATCATGACGACATTGTAAGTGTGTGTGATAACTGGGTTTCAATTCTGCAGCAACCAGGATACTCCATGTTCCTGGACTCTGGGAGTGCAGATCTATGCTGACCATGTGTTAGACTGACTTTTGAGGGAGTCAGCTGAGAAAAGGAATGATAAGGAAAGTGTCACTCTGAGGTAGTTGAAGGTTCCACTTTCTTATGTCTAGTTAAAGTTGTTACAAGAATAAGGTGTGGTGGGCAGTCCAATTATTCTTAAAAATGTGTTGCTGGAGAAGCACAGCAGGTCAGGCAGCATCAAACGAGAAGGAGAATCGACGTTTCGGGCATAAGTCCTTATTCAGGAATGAGGAGGGTGTGCCAAGCAGGCTAAGATAAAAGGTAGGGAGGAGGGACTTGGGGGAGGGGCGTTGGGAATGCGATAGGTGGAAGGAGGTTAAGGTGAGGGTGATAGGCTGGAGAAGAGGTGGGGGCGGAGAGGTCGGGAAGAAGATTGCAGGTCAAGAAGGCGGTGCTGAGTCCGAGGGTTGGAATTGAGAAAAAGTGGGGGGAGGAGAAATGAGGATGAATGCAGATTTCTCCAGCTTCCTCATTTCCCCTCCCACCGCCTTATCTCAGTCCCAACCCTCGGACTCAGCACCACCTTCTTGACCTGCAATCTTCTTCCCGACCTCTCCGCCCCCACCCCCTCTCCGGCCTATCACCCTCACCTTAACCTCCTTCCATCTATTGCATTCCCAACGCCCCTCCCCCAAGTCCCTCCTCCCTACCTTTTATCTTAGCCTGCTGGACACACTTTCCTCATTCCTGAAGAAGGGCTTATGCCCGAAATGTTGATTCTCCTGCTCCTTTGATGCTGCCTGACCTGCTGCGCTTTTCCAGCAACACATTTTTAAGCTCTGATCCCCAGCATCTGCAGTGCTCACTTTCTCCTTGTCCAATTATTCTGACCATTTTGTTTTGTGGGGACCAAGACTTAAAAGAAAATCCCACTTCTTAAAAGTCCATTGGAGCTGTCAGTTTGAATCTTGAAAAGCAGGAATAAGGGCCGATGTCTCCCGACAATAATGAGTAATTTAACCAACTCCCTCTTGAACTCGATATGCTGCTGTTTAATGTACAACATTCCCACAATTAATTATAAATTATAACTGCACTTCCTGGGCGGATCTGAAAACTCAGTTCATGCCCATCAAACCAAAACTTTTGAACCTAATCTAAATGCAAAAATTGAGTTATTAATTTTACTTCAGTTGCTGAAGTTTACAAATATGTTGACAATTAAAAAAAAAATTAGTCGTGATTAATCTTGCTGGATAAACGTAAAAAATCTGTGACCTTACATTCATGTTGAGCATATGTAGCCAGACTGAATGAAAGTTAATGAGTTGTAAGAATGTGCTACCAGGCCAGATGTTAATTCTACATGTCTTCAGTTCCACTTTCTTCTTCTTTCTGTGTCTGACTCACTGTGCTGAACGTCGGCTACACCATTTGTTTATCGTTGCAGCTGTTAAAAAGTTCTGCACCCTGATACAATCTGGCAGGCAGGCTGCAGGAATTCTGTACTTGACCGATTTTTAATGCAGGCCACAGGCCGGCAGCCCTGACTTAAATGAGCCGGCATCAGGATTGCGGGGAGGTGGGATGTGGAGGGGAGAACGGTGGTGAGAACCTGAACATTGTGTGGGTTAATTCTTAGCAGATGATCAGAGCATTTGGGACTGGTATCTAAATGCAATGGGAAAACTTGCTGATAGATTCTTGTCAGGCAAGGGCAAAGAATGTGCACCCGAGCTGCTGAATAATGGAGTGAAGATGCAGATCAGTCACAAGCTAATTCAATAGGAGAGCGTGTATCCTCGACTGACTGGTTTACTCCCATTCTTAGAGTTAGCTATGAGCTGGTTTTCACCACCACTAACATTAGTTGATTGCCAATAACTGTGCAGTTGAAGAAGGCAATAAATGTGTACGGTAATTGGCTACAGTCACTCCCATCTCTCCTGGTGATCTTACTGGGTTTCTGCGATCATATTGGTTGTGCCTCATAATCTCTGGGCCCTGATGGACTTCATCCTTAAGTGTTAAAAGAGGTGGCAAGTGAGATGGTTAATCCATTATTTTTAATTTTCCAAAACTTCCTTCAATCGTGAGTGGTCCCATTAGATTGGAAGATTTGAAAAAGGGAGTCAGAAAGCAGGAAACTGTAGGTGAGCGTCTCTCCCAGGGAAAATATTTGTTTGGTATTACTAAAGAAGTTATAGCAGGGGCCTTCGAAAAGTTCAGTGCAATCAGGTTGTGAAAATGGTGATATGGCCAAGGATGACGTGGTGAGCTGTGGAATTGGGTTCATACCTTTATCCTGGCACTTTGTTTTCCACAGTGTATTTTATTCAAACATTACATAACAGTTTAAGGTTCTCATTACATAAAGTGCAAACCAGATCAGTTTATTTTAATGTAATGTGTGATATTCTAAAGTGCCTCACACATTATGTGTGAACATCCTGTTCAGACATGCCTTTGACATGCCTCCAAGCACAGGTGGGGCTTGAACCCAGACCTTATGGCTCAGAAGCAAGAATACCATCATTGTGCCACATGAGGTGAGGTGACAGTGACAGCCCTTGACATTGAGGCTGAATTTGACCAAGTGTGGCAACAAGGAACCCTAGCAAAACCGGAATCAATGGGTATCAGCGGGGCAAACTCCTAGCTGGTTGGGGTCATGCCTGCCAAATAGGAAGGTGGTTGTGATTGTTGGAGGTCAGTCATCTCAGCTCCAGGTCATCCCTGCAGGAATTCCTCAGGGGAGTGTCCTCAGCCCAACCATCTTCACCTGCTTGATCAATGGCCTTCCCTCCATCATAAGGTCAGAAGTGGAGATGTTCACCAATAATTGCACACTGTTCAGCACCATTGGCAAATCCTCAGATACTGAAACAGTCCATATCCAAATGATTTGGATAATATCCAGGCTTGGACTGACAAGTGGCAAGTAACATTTGCACCATACAAATATCAGGTAATGACCATCTCCACCCCTTGACACTCAATGGTATTACTATCACTGAATCCCCCACTATCAACATCATGGGAGGAGTTACCATTGACCAAAAACCCAACTGGACTCACCACAAGAGCAGGTCAGAGGCTAACAATTCTATGGTGAGTAATTCACCTCCTGACTCCCCACAGCCTGTCCGCCATCCACAAAGCACAAGTCCAGAGTGTGATGGAATACTCCCCATTCCAAAAACACTCAAGCTTGACATCACTCAGGACAAAGCAGCCCGCTTTATTGGTATTACATCTACAAACATCCATTCCCTCCACCACTGACGCTCAGTAGCAGCAGTGTGTACTATCTACAAGATGCATTGCAGAAATTCACTGAAAATCTTTAGACAGCACCAGCCAAATCCATAATCACTTCCATCTCAAAGGACAAGAGTAACAGATACATGGAAATACCACAACCTGCAAGTTCCCCCTCCAAGTCACTCACCATCCTGACTTGGAAATACATTGGCTGTTCCTTCACTGTCACTGGGTCAAAATCTTGGAATTCCCTCTCTAAGGACATTGTGGGTCTACCAACAGCATATGGACTGCAGCGTTGCAAGAAGGCAGCTCACCACAACCTTGTCAAGGGCAATTCAGGACAGGTAATAAATGCTGGCCAGCCAGTGATAAATTAAATTAAATAAATTAAATTATATCAAATAAATTAAATATGACCCACTAAAGTGTCTCACTACATTGAGAATTCTAGGTTTTATTTACAACATTCAAGCATGTCACTTATTCAGTTTGAAGGGTTTTACATTGTTTCCAGCCTCACGTTGCCCAGAGGACCTTAGGGAATGGCCTTCCCCATTGAGCCTTGGTGGGGTTTTGTCATGCCCTTTCACCACCTTATCCCAGACTTTGGAAAGTACCAGCCTATACCACCCAGTAATCAACAGCTCTCTAAATAACCGAGTTGACAGCTTTTGTTAATGTTTGTTTATTTATCTCGGTATGTGTCACAGGGAACAGTCCGGTGAACAGTGAGTCCCTGCATCATGGAGCTGCCATGACGCACCCACTGCGTCTCCTCCCAGCCCCTGGTTTGCAAAGACACGTTCCTGAAGAAGGTGACCAGTGACCTGTCTCTCCCCCTCCCTCCCCTCCCCACCCCACCCTCCAATCAGAGCTGCCTTAAGTGCGTTGTTTGAATGTGGAGAAATTCCAGGTAGGAGCTAACGGAGTATCCCTTTCTGGCCACCAGCCTAGCTGTATCCTGGTGCTTGTTTGAAAGTTCTGATGGTGGCACCGAGCAATGTAACAAATATGCATTGCATTTCCACGCTGCCTGTACAGAACTCTGTCTTCATTGTGTTTTTGGCGTCCTGCAGCACATGTCTCTCTCCAGTAGGTAGAGGCGTGCCGGGGAACCCAGCCATGGTTTGCCTGCTGAATATTTCCCCTTCACCCAGGCCAGATGTTTCATTCCTTTTTGGCTCATTTGCAAAGACCTGAAACATAGCCGTGTCTGACCATTCTGTCACACAGACTAATGGGATGGGTACATACTAGACAACTGCACCAGGTAGTTCTTTGTTCGACACTTGTTGGGGTGAATTCTACAACGGTCAGCCAGTTGTTATTCCAGCAAAGGCAGGGGATGTACAAAATCCTCAGTGTACCACACTCTGGAGGAATTGCTTAGGAAATTCCTGTTGCTGGTTAATTCCTCTACACCTGGAGCCCTCGGAAAATCTCCAACTAAATCGGAAAGTTCAGAGCGCCCCACTGAAATAGATGAAAAGTTAGACTATATGTAGTTAGACTCCGAGTCTAACATCATGTAATAGACAATTTAATAATGACTCTAATATGTAGCCTAACTCCTGAGCAACTATTCAAATGGCCCCACACTAAGTTCACACCAGCCCTGACCACAGCTTCCTCAGACACTATATACCCCCAGACTCTGACCCAATTCCTCAGCTGTCCCATTCTGCAACCAGCCCTACATGCCCTGCTGCAGATCCAACTCCCCTTCCCCACTCCATACCCAATGCTCCCATTACCCTACCACTGGACTCAAATCCCACTTCCCTCAGTTTGTACACAATGACACAGGTGGGCACACACAGAGCACACACACATGCTCACACGCACACATACACCCACTCACACAGACACACAAACATACACACACAGACTCACTTATACACAGACAGTCACAGACACACGTACACAGGCACACGTGTGGAAACACACATACTGACACGTAGACACATGCACAGAAACACACTCGAAGCTCCACTCCTCTGCTGCACCTTACCGTATACCCTTGCAGGAGCTGACACTGACCCTCCCTGCTGGACCTGATTTCTGCACTAGCCTACACTAAACACTGCCTCACTTATCTGCCCCCTCTTACCAGCTTACACCCTGGCATTTACACACTTGACATGTTACCCTTTCCACCTGGCACCCTGCCACCAGGCACACTGACACCCATCCATCTGGCGTTCCTACTCCACCCCTCCATCTCTTACCCAGTTGGGTCACTACTTACCTAGCTCCCAGTCAGCCTGCTCAACTGGTGTCCTATCCCTACAGTCCCAGCACCCTCATCTCAAACCTTTCTTCTGTACTTACTGATTGACAGTATGGCTGTGTGGGATTCAGGACTTGTAAATGTCAGAACATAGCAGCAGCGTGCTGTGAAAAGAGGTGATGGTTTGTGTCTTCACTCCCTCTGAGTGGAGAGACTCTTCCTCAGCTCTGTCCTGACTGGCCTATCCCTTACTCTCAGACTGTGCCCCCTTGGGCCCCAGACCCCCCACCATCCAAGAAAACCATCTCCTCCCCATCTCCTTGCTGATAGTGCTTGTTTCTGATGGGAGTTTTGCTGCTGTTCATTAAAGGAAGGTACAATTGATGACTTTATTCGTATATGCCAAAAGTAACTAAAATACAAGAAGTCAAATGCCGCCTGCCATCTGATCCTGAGAATGACCATCTGACTTTTGGGTAAATACCGCACTTGGCTGATATTAGTGCAGTTCATATTCATGTGCTTCAGTGTAGATACCAAAAGAATCAGGGAGAGACGCAAATTTATTATTTTTTTAAATCAATGGCCAGTAATACTCTGGAATGGATTAGCTGACAGGATGGTGCCAGCAATTCAGAATTTCAAATGGGAAGTGGATAAATAGCTAAAGCAGAAACATTCACAGGTTCTGTGGGGAAACGATAGGGGAGACAAATAGTTCTTTCAACAAGGCTGAATGGTCACCGTCTACATTGTATGGTTAAATGTATTAATGTGTCACTTGAAATTTTATGTATTGATTGTGTCTCTTAACTCTGCAGTTAGAATTTATCCTGATGCTGGGTATAATCAAATTGTCTCCAATATTTTGCTATAACTTTTTTGTCTGACGTGTAACCATGTTAAAATCCTTCCTTTCTGCAGGCACAAAGACATGGACAAATTTAGTTGAAATTTTGGAGGAGAAGAATGGAGCTGATTCTGAGCTGCTTGTCTTCACCATGACACTCATTAACAAGGTAAAAGCTGTATGTGACTAGTTTGCAAGTTTGTTTAATCTTGAGACTCTGTTGCACCCTTCACCAAGGAGGAGAAAGTGAGGAGTGCAGATGCTGGGGATCAGAGTCGATGGCTAAGTGACCTACTTCTACTCCTACGTTTTATGGCCTACCAGCAACAAAAATCCAGTGTTGAATCAGTATTTTTGAGTTTTAGACTTACTGAGAAAATATGATTTGAATCTATATAGTGCCTTTCAAGAGCTTGATTTGGAGATGCCAGTGTTGGACTGGGGTGTACAAAGTTAGAAATCACACATCACCAGGTTATAGTCCAACAGGTTTATTTGGAAGCACTAGCTTTTGGAGCTATAACCTGGTGTTGTGTGATTTCTAACTTTCAAGAACTTGGCAAGTCCCAAAGTGCTTTATTTCAGGCACAATTTGAATGTTATCATTGGGCGCAATTTGTTTTTGATGGGGTCTGCTTTTCAGTTCTCAGGGTCTCCCCTGTCATTCTCATTATTTATTGTTATTTATTAGGTAATACAGTCACGTTGCTATTTGTGTTTGTGCTGACATACAGGGTCTTTGCACTCACAAAGAAGCAGAATTAAAATGACTCATCCACACCCTCAGTAACTATCAGCCCTCCATGAAACTTAAAGCTACAACACACAAAGGAAGCATTGCTTTCTTAGACATTGCAGTATTTAAATTAGCAGAAGACAACCAGCATAAGTTAACAACATGGTGGTGGTGGGAGGGGGTGGGGTGAGGGGAGGAGAGGAGAGGTGTGTGGTATCAGATCCTACAGCATGTAATGGTCTGGGGGGTATGAGGTAAGTATGGGTTCAATTGTATAGCTACACAGGAGTTGGATTATATATTTAATAATCTAACTTTTCCTTAATAACTATTTTACTTAATTTTGTTGGAAACCCGTGAAGTCTTCAGTCTAATGGAGACTTTTGGAGGGTTCCAGGTGTAGGGAAATATCATTTTCCATGGAATTCCTTCTGAGTCTGATACATTGGGAATTCTACAAGGTCCCTGTTCGCACCTCCAATTTACGCTGGGATATTGGCAGTCTAGGCATCACAAGACGCTGTATTTTCTATAGTTCCTGCCAGCGTGTGCTTTTATTTTTATCAACTGCCAGTAGATGTGAGAAATGCTTTCAAAGCTCAACATGGGTTGCCTTGATAACTCATCTACACCCTCTTTCAGTCCTTCGTGAATCTTCTTACAGTTGTCTTTTTGGGGCAACCAGTAACTTGCAATGGCGTTTACCCAAACACCAGGTAATTCTGTACCTTGTCAATGAGAAGTTCCTCAATCCAGAAACTTTGGAAAGTTCACTTGATATGCTGTTACCAACTTCTAACCTGCATGGTAAAAGTTGTTCCTTTCTATCCTTTTATACCTAATTTGCTACGATTTCAGTTATTCGTCCCATTGAAGATAGCAAGTATTTGCCTTCCTTATCTCAGGAGCAGTGCTAGCAGCATCCTGGTATTACCCTGGAATCCCTGTGTATTCTGCTGAGCCTATCTCCACAATGCTCAGTGCATCAAAATGCACAACAGAAAGCCTAATGTTTCTTTCCCTGCCCCAAGACATAATGCTTGTAGCCTGCTGTTAGTTGTACAACTTTTATGGCCAGGGTTGTATTTGAATTTGTTTCCAGCTGCTCTGTCACTCTTTAATATTGTTTTCAGATTGCACATGCTAAATAATGGGCTACACACCTCATACATCAAGAAAAACGGAGACAGGGTCCAGTAATTTATTGTGAACTCAAAAGTCTTTTTGCACCTGAAATTTTGTGTTAAATGTTTAATCACTCTTTGGGTGATTACAAATCTCTTGACGTCAATCCTAATTTCTCCAGTTTGACCTTCTGTCTTGTTGCCTTGATTTACAGTTATCCTTTGAGTTAGGGCTGGGTGTTTACTTTCTCCAGATCCTTTATTGTATTTATTTATAATGACCCCTTTTCAAAGTTTTGTCATCTTTGCTCATAACGCAATTCTCTTCCACTGGAGATGAGCCTTTAGTCCTTCAGAGTTTGAGTGACTTGATTGTGTTTCTGAGGTAAAACCTGGAATTGTCGTTAAGTATGAGCAGAGCACATTACGGCTCAATGATAACTTCTCCAATTCAAACTCTGCTGATTTAGGGACATGACTCAATTTGCTTTATTACTTGGTGCTCAGAAATGGTTGGAAATGTTAAAGGCTGACCCTTAGTGTTCCCTTAGATCTGTTTCATCTTCATTCCAGCTAGGTTAACATCATTCATAGGATATCTGTGTGTCATTCCCTGTGTTCGCTTTCCCAAATTTTATGTTCTATTATTTTGGTAGTTCCTCTTGTGGATCTTTGGATGTCTCATCAAACTCAATTGCTTCCTGCTTTTTCAATTGTTCTGAGTGGGTTTAGCGTTACCTATGAATTGAACGAATGTATTCAGTGTTTCTGAATTTTCCCCCAATACCCCGTCAGCCTCAATGGGGCCAAAGGTTTTCCAACTTGAAAGCAGGGTCAATGAGGGGGAGTGTATTTTAAAATGGAGGCTGCTTCTCTTCAGCTTTGTTTAAAATTAACAGTATTGTTTGCAGCTAGGCCATAACTGCTGGGGGTGGTGAAGGAAGCAAGCTTAAATATCTCACAGGGCAGCCTGCAGCTACTGCTACATCTAGTCAGGCAGGATCTCCGAGCACCCACCTACATAGACAGACACACACGAGCGCGTACACACGAACACACACGGACACACATGCATGCACAAGTCCATGTGCGCGCACACACACACGGGCATGCACAGACACATACATACGGCAGATCACATCAGCTATGATCTCATCAAGCGGTGGAGCAGGTTTGGGGGACCAAATAGCTTCTGCCACGATTGAGGGCTAAAAGTTAAGCCCCAAGCCACTGACTTAGATTAGAAACAGGAGGAGTCCACGCAATCTATCTTGTCATCTCTCCTCCTCCTGCCTGCCAGAATCACTTGCCATAACTTGTACCTGCTGCTTCCTACAACCCAGCCAGCTTCTGATCTCAAATTCTTGCTCCTTGATTGTTTCCAGTCCATCGTAAGAATGTAAGCCATTGTAAATCAAATCTTTCATCTTCATTCCCAAAACACATTTGATTCTGTAATGTTGCCTGCTTTATAGCATTTACTGTCCCTTGCAGACCAGTTGAGAAGTAATTGATTCCAGTTTCAGTTTATTGATTTTTAGATGAAAAGATGTTACATTTTTGCGGTATGTTTGCTAGTCTCCTTGGAATCCATTGCTGTGACCACTTTGCTGTCAGTTAATGTAGAAGCAGTGAGTTCTTTTGTAATAAAATAAATTGTTAAAAAACCACTCGGTACATTTTCTCTGTGAATGATCATATTTTGGTGACTCTTTTCATTGGTTCTTCTCATGAACATGAGCGCACTTCCAGTGGTGAGGATTAGCTGGAAAACCCTTTATAGCTTACATGAAAGCACAGGAACTGAACAGTGCACATTATTATTGTACAAGTGCAATTTTTACTGTCTTAGTTTGAAAGAGTAAGTCGGGATATGAAGCTGTGACAATTATGTTAACAGACTGTACAATAGAGCACACAGTACTGACCAGTTCCTTTCATGACCCCCAATAGATCATTAAGTTACAGTCCCTCTGTTCAGCTATGATGGACGATTACAATAATATATAAAAATCATTAAAATAAAACAGCAGATGCTGGAGATCTGAAACAAACAAAAACAGAAATTGCTGGTGAAACTCAGTAAGTCTGGCAGCATCTGTGAAGAGAAAATAGAGCTAATGTTTTGAGTCCAGTTATTCTTCTTTATAACAGTTACACTGATCATCAGTGTAAAACGCAATCACAGTAATCTTCAGCCATACATGCCACTTGGATGATCCATCTCGGCCTCCTCCCAGTGTTGTAGATTCATAGAGGTTTACAGCATGGAAACAGGCCCTTTGGCCCAACTTATGTTTCCAGCATCACAAATATTAGTCTTCAGTCAACTTGATTGACTCCATGTGATATCACAAAACAGGTGGAGGCATTGAATACTGCAAAGGCAATGGGCCCTGACAGCATTCGAGCAATGGTACTGAAGACTTGTGTTCCAGAACTTGTCGCTCCCTACCCAAGCTCTGCCAGCATGGCTAAATCTACCCGACAATATGGAATGTTACCCAGGTATGTCCTGTACACAAAAATTCAGAAGAAATTTCTGACTTTAGTCAACTCTCAAAAATTGGTCAAGTGTTGGGAAGGTAACATCATTAGTGCTATCAACAGCATCTGCTCAGCAATAACCTGCTCAGTGACGCCCAGTTTGGGTTCCACCAGGGACACTCAGCTCCTGACCTCATTACAGCCTTGGTTCAAACATGGACAAAATAGCTGGATTCCAGAGGAGAGGTGAGAGTGACAGCCCAATATGTCAAGGCCACATTTGATCCAGTGTGGCTCAAAGGACAGCAAGAAAAACTGGAGCCATTGGGAATCAAAGGGAAACTTCTTTGTGGTTGGAGTTAGATCAAGCATCAGGAAAGATCAAACAAATAGAGAAAATGCTGGAGAAATTCAGCAGGTCAGGCAGCATTTGTGGAGAGGGAAACAGAATTGAGCAAAGTAGTTGTTGGAGCTTAGTCATCTCAGTTCTAGGACATACCTCAGGGTAGTGTCCTAGGCCCAACCATCTTCAGCTGCTTCATCACTGACCTTCCCTTCATCATAAGGTCAGAAGTGGGATAGGTCAACAATGATTGCAGTGTTCAGCACCATTCTCAACTTCTCAGGTACTGAAGCAACCCACATCCAGATGCAATATGACCTAGACCCCAATTTCTGAGTTTATCTGATGGAAAAGTTTCAAAATCATGAGAGATCTGGACTCACTCTCAAGAGAGAAACAGTTCTTATTAATGGAAAGTTTGAGAAACATTTGACACTGATTTAAAAGGAGTGTAAAAATCTAAAAGTGACATGAGGAAAGGCGTTTTTACGCAGGGAGTCCTTTGCATCCAGGATACACTGCCTGAGAATGCAGTGAAAGCACAATAAATCAAAACATTTAAAGGGAAATAGTTGCTTATCGGGTGCATATGCAACCTCCCGGGGCTCAGCAAAAAGACAGGGAGTGGAACTAATTGAGTTACACTTGCGGAATGTGTTAGTCTTGCAGGAGGCTAGTTAACTCAGTCAGCTGGTTTGAAACGCAGAGTGGTACCAACAGTGTGCGTTCAATTCCCACAACAACTGGGGTCACTATGAAGGGCCCTCCTTCTCAAATTGTCCCCTTGCCTGAGATATGGTGACTCTTGGGTAGAACCACCACCTGTTGTCTCTCTCTCTCTCTCTCTCTCTCTCTTTCTCTGTGTGTCTCTCTGTCTGTCTGTCTCTCTCTCTCTCTCTCTCTCTCTCTTTCTCTTTCTCTTTCTCTCTCTCTTTCTCTCATGAGAGAGCAGCCCAAGGTCTGGTACGACTGTGGCGACTTTTTATCTTTCTGTTCTTGCAGGGACTCAGTGGGCTGAATGGCTCTGGCCATCCTCTGTTCTACAGAGTGCACACCACTTAACTCTGAACATTACTCCTCTCATAAACACAAGAACTGGAGTGTAGGTTCATAGCTCCTTGAAAGTGGAGTTGCAGGTAGATAGGATAGTGAAGAAGGCGTTTGGTATGCTTTCCTTTATTGGTCAAAGTATTGAGTACAGGAGTTGGGAGGTCATGTTGCGGCTGTACATTGGTTAGGCCACTGTTGGAATATTGCGTGCAATTCTGGTCTCCTTTCTATCAGAAAGATGTTGTGAAACTTGAAAAGGTTCAGAAAAGATTTACAAGGATGTTGCCAGGGAGAGCTGGGGCTGTTTACCCTGGAGCGTCGGAGGCTGAGGGGTGACCTTATAGAAGTTTACAAAATTACGAGGGGTGTGGATAGGATAAATAGGCAAAGTCTTTTCCCTGGGGAGGGGAGTCCAGAACTAGAGGGCATAGGTTTAGGGTGAAAGGGAAAAGATATAAAAGACACCTAAGGGGCAACTTTTTAACACACAGGGTGGTACGTGTATGGAATGAAGTGGTAGAGGCTGGTACAATTGAAACATTTAAGAGGCATTTGGATGGGTATATGAATAGGAAGGGTTTGGAGGGATATGGGCCTGGTACTGGCTGGTGGGACTAGATTGGGTTGGGATATCTGGTCGGCATGGACGGGTTGGACCGAAGGGTCTGTTTCTATGCTGTACATCTCTATGACTCCATAACTGCTTTTAAATCAAATCTCCACCTGTTGCAGCCAGAATGGCTCCAGTGGCAGAATTATGATGACTTTGCGGAGAGTAGCCTTGCCAGGAAAGATGAAGCAACATGGCTTTTTCTAAACCTAGTTTACAAAGCATGTTCAAAAACCTTAGGAAAGTAAGGCATCTAAACAAGATGTTGAAAGAAAAAGTAACATTTTCTATAATACATTACATAGAGGGAAAGCAACACTCAGTCCATGGGATCTCCTGGGCAGGTTTTAATCACCTGAGGGGAAAAGAAATTCCAAAGTGTTTTTTCTTTCTCCTTATTGGTCCTGGATTTCCTTATTTTTGCCTCTTGCAGGAGATTGCATGGTTGCCAGCTAGACTAGAAGTGCCTGGTCTTAGAGCTGCAGCCATCAGGAGTACGCAACAGTCTCGGCAGGCTGATTTTATTCTGCCCGTTGATGTTGTATGTTTGTGTTGAAGTGATTTTCTTTCGTAATTCGCGAAGGTTGTGGGGTGAGAAGTCTTTAGGTTTCTGTGCCTTAATGTTGCTAATCTGAGCAGAGAATATTAGCGTTCCTGAGGTGCTGATTCAAACTGTGCCTACTGCGAATGCAGTTTTACAGAATATTTTACAGACAATTAGTCACAAAGCGCTTGGCTATTGGAATTGTAATATTTTAAGCTTGAGCAAGGGTGCGTGCAGCATCTTTTACATCGCAGACTAATATCATGATTTGGTCATCAGTAATCATAGTTGAGTCAAACAAAACTACTGCTGGAGATGATGGATGCACTCAAAGTCGATGGGTGGCCTGGCTTTGGCGTCCATCAGAAGAAGCTGAGCTGGCGCTTTGTTCAAGTGTTCCAGCCCACTTCAGTTTGTTCTGACTTGAGGTCTGTGTAGTGTCTGTGTGTATGTTTAACTATGGCTGGCTGGGTTGTTCAATCAGACTGCAAAATAACTGCACATGCTCGATAAATGATTTATTTTTGTTTAGCTATCTGATATTAAATGCAATATTTTCTATTTTTAATTCAAGTGTATTTAAATGAGGCAATGATTGCCCCTTTCTAGCTTTTTCTTTTGAAGCACATCCATTCTATCAAAGAACTTGGCTTAATTGCATCTAAACTGTAAACTCCAAGTTAATGCAGATGACTGAGAAGGACAATGGGTTGGATTTTATAATCCCGTTGTCAAATGTCTTATTGGAGGGGAGTGGGAGGGGTGAGGGGTACAGAGTAAATGCTAGGCATTTCCACCAGTTGGAAGGGCGCAAGAGTTGGGGCAGATGCCAACATTGGCATCTCATGTAAAAATACCTTAAAGTTCAACTGAGCTTATTACCACTCAGTTGACTCAAATATTACCCTGCCTGTTTCATCTTCCAGTTGGCACAGGCAGTTGGCGGATGTGGGCAGCATGTTTTTATAAAGACGTTTCAAAGGGTGGAAGGAAGGGGTTGCTATTTCCCAACTGTGTCCTTTGATCATCAGGTACACTTCCCCCCCATCTCCACATGATGGAGCGCCCACTTCCCTCTCCTCACCTGTAATTTAAAACACCTCCCCTCCCCAAACTCCCCTCCGTCCTAAGGAGCTTGAATCTTCTCCGTCTAATGACCCCTTTGGTCTGGACCCATTTGGGCCTCCATTGCGGGACTACTTGCAATACCGGCACCATCCACTAGTTAAATCCCTGGTGCTGGTGGAGCTGCTGTCTGATCACTGGGCAACCTCTCAGTGAGGGGCACAAGTCCAGCTCGGAACTTAGGCCACCCTCTGTGCACTATGGTTGTCCAATCAGTTGTTGGCTGACCATATTGGGAAAATATTAGCAAATAGTCCAGACCCCAAACCTGTACACGTCTGTTTAAGTAGTTTTCTAAATTAGCAGAGGCTGTGCACCTGCTGACTGCTTTTAAAATCTTTCACCTATACATCAGGTTAATTCTGATTTATTGGCTGTGCTTACTACAACTGCTTAGTTCTGTTGGCAGTTGTTTTTGCTTGTATCCAGTGTGTACGAGGTCTGCAAATGATGCAGGTCATAGAGCAATTCAGATGGGTGACGTAGATCTTAAGGTATACAATGTTGCATGACTGCTCTTTACTGGGGTTCTTTTCTGTACTCATTGAAACACCAGGCAGCAGCATAACTTAGTAAAAGATTGGTCTGCTAAAACTGGAGGTAGTTATTAAACTGTATATAAACTCCAGTCTTTTTGTAAATATTTAAGCTTGGCTACAATAAGGGACTCTCTGCTGGCAAGTGTAAATTAAACACTGCTTAATTTTTTGTGTAAATCTTGTTGGCCTTTCAATTGGAGACTAAACCATTGAATCAACAGAGAGTGAATGGTGGGGGTGGGGGTTATTCAGTCTGACATGTAACTAATTACAGTCATCAACATGGGGCAGGAGAAGAGGAATGGAATTGAAGTATAATTGCCTTGCATTATTTACAGGCATGTGGTTTAAAATGATATCAATGTGATGACATTGCAGGAATTTTTTTTAAATTAGGAAGTGCGGCACAATAAAGGCACAAGTTTCAGTTCCTATTTGCGTTCTGGCAGTGAAGAACTAGACCTGCTTTCCATGTTTCATAAAACAGAAGCTGCCACTGAGAGCGTTTCCATTTTATCTTTGGTTTATCCATGCTGGCAGCTTGGTTAAGCACTCAGTTCTTTTTTTGCAACCTGTTCAAAGATGTTAGGACACACCACTGGAGCAGGTGGGACTTAAACCCTGCTCTCCTTACTCAGAGGTAGGAATACTACCACTCTGCCATAACAGCCCTAAGCGCACAGTTCTGTGTTTTGTAATGAGCCTGTTCGGGGATGTTTTTATACATCCCCCAGAATAGGTGGGTCTTGAACCCGGGCTTCCTGGCTCAGGGGTAGGGACAAGAGCAACCAATTCTACCACCCCTTATTAATCGAGATCAACTGGGTGTTAATTATTCATGTAATGAGTGTTCACTGAGGATTATCTGTGTTAATATGTATGGAACAGGCTGGAAGAAAGATTGTTTGTTGGAAGTATATGATGTGTAGTGTGTATCTCTGTAAACAACAGTTTAAGTGTATAAAGGCTAGGCTCCAATGTTCTACCTTTCATCCTTGAGTCAGAAGGTTGTGTTTTTTGAGCCCCACTATAGGATTATAGCATGTGATCTTCTTGGGACCCTTACCTAACTGATATTCAAAATGATGGCCACTATTTGGATATTACTCAAGGATATGGGCAGCACAGTGGCTTAGTGGTTAGCACTGCTGCCTCACGGCGCCAGAGACCCGGGTTCGATTCCACCCTTGGACAACTGTCTGCGTGGAGTTTGCATCTTCTCCATGTATTTGTATGGGTTTCTTCGGGTGCTCTGGTTTCCTCCCACAGTCCAAAAAAATGCAGGTTAAATGCCATTCTAAATTGCCCACACAGTTCAGAGATGTGCTGGTTAAGTGGATTAGTCATAGGAAATGCAGGGTTACAGGGATAGGGTTGGCAAGGTGGATTTGGGTGGGACACTCTTTGGAGGGTCAGTGTGAACTTGATAGGCCAAGTGGCCTGTTTCCACACTAGGGATTCTATAATAATCATCATCTCCTCCTTAATATATTAACCCACCATCCCTCTGCATATCCCAGTCTGAACTCCAACCTTTCTTTCCAAAATCCTCGAAGTCCCATGTGCTGCAACTTCCTGTTTGAATCTGTCCAGTCAAGTTCCTATTCATGCCACAGTACTTCCCTTTTAAGTCTCAAAAAATTTGTGAATATTATTGCTCCTTGCCTCTCTGTAATCTCTGTAGCTTTTGATAACCCACACCAACTGTTGCCATTTCACCTTTGTCCAGCTCATTGGGAAACCCTTTTGTACTCTTTGATCATAGCCAAAGCATCAATAGCAATGACTTCTCTTCACAAATTAATAATGTTGTCTCAAGAGTCCTCTGAGAGTCTACCCTTTACTCCCTCTCCATTCTCACATGCTATTAGCCTCCTCTCCAGTCAACTATCAGTTATACACTCACACCCAGCATCATCTCTCTCTTTCCTTCCATTGCTTCTGATTTGTCAGAGCACTTGTCTGACATTTAGGGTTGGGTATGCTGCAATTTGATTCATGTAAAAATTAGGAATGCTAAACCTCCAGTTCCACCAACTCCATTCCAGGTCCCGGACTTCAGTCTCAGACTGAAGGCTTTACAATCTGGGAACCCAGCTCATCCAAGCTAGATGTGCCTATCTATATACACGTATGCACACACCCAGATTTTTGATGCCTTTTGTTTTGAAGCTAGGTGTTTCATGGTCACCTGGTTAGGAGCCAATCAGAGTACTGGATTAGTGGTGCTGGAAGAGCACAGCAGTTCAGACAGCCTAGCCAATCAGAGTAGTTGTACAGCAATTGTTCCTTAGTTCAGAATCCATTGGCTCCATTTTGTCCACTTACACTCTGATTCTTGCTATTCTAAAAAAAGTCAACATTGCATACCACTCAGAATGAGACTTCCATAGCTGCAGTAAACACTTTGCTCAGTTGTCTTGTTTTAAAGCAGGCTCTTACATTTTTAATGCAGTCCAAAATTGAAATAAATATAAAGATGTGGTTTTTGCATAACATCCCCTGTCACTATTTCTGACTGTGGCATTTTGACCATTGGCTGTCCTCTCCTTTGCCTCATCATTTACAACCAAACCTTCAGGCACTGAGACCCATTCACTGTCGAAATCCCTCCTCCCTCCATTTCTCCTTCTTTCCAAATGGGCCTAATGAATGTGGAATAGGTGCACACATGGCTGTTAAAATGTATTGCAGAGAATTGTGAAGTGACATATTTTAGTCAGGGGCAATGAGGAGCAGTAACATAAAAGACAAGAATACAATTCTAAAGGAGGTGCAGGGATGTAGGGATATGGGGGATACACCTGTATGAATTATTGAAGGTTACAGGACTGCTTGGCAATATGATTATAGGAATATGGGAGCACCTGTTTTATAAATAGAGGCATTGAGTACAAATGCAATGACATCTAGACTTGTCAGTCAAAATTTATGTAAAATATGCAATTCTAGACATTACACTTGAGAAAAAAGTCACAGGAATGGTTCCTGAAATATGAGACTTCAGCTGAATGGATAGGTTGGAGAAGCTAGGTCTGTTCTTCACACAGGTAAAAACAATGACTGCAGATGCTGAAAACCAAATACTGGATTAGTGGTGCTGGAAGAGCACAGCAGTTCAGGCAGCATCCAACGAGCAGCGAAATTGACGTTTTGGACAAAAGCCCTTCATCAGCAGAGAAGGTTGAGAGGAATCTTTATTCCCAGATTTGCGTGGGATCTAGACAGTGTTAGAAAGAGAACCTGATCCCATTGGAAGGATTGAGAATTGAGGACACGCAATTAAATGATTTGCAAGAGGGACCATAAGAAAACTTTACTTTTCTTCATTAAGATCTGGAATCTGTTGCTTGAAGAGGCAGCGGAAGCAGATTCAATTGTGGCTTTGAAAATGGAATTGGAAAACACCTGAAGAGAGAAAATGGGGAAAGGGGTGGGAAATGGCTTGATCTAACTCAGTCTTGCCGAAAGCTAGCAGGGATTTGATGGACTGAATTTCCTCCTTCTGTGCTGTGACTATTCAATGATTCAGTTCTGTTGCGTTGTATCTAAATTTATACACCAATTTTATCCCCATAACTTTTCAGAACTTTGAGCAAATGTCAATTAATCTTTTTAAAATTAACTGTTGACCTGGTATCAGTTGTTATTTGAGGAAGATAGTTTCACACTCTCACTACCCTTTACACATACATGTGTTTGCTAACTTCAAGAGACCATACCCCTCAGCCCTAGACATCCAAACTAGGACAGAATAACAAAATTGCACAAGGAAGCCATTTGTTCCCCTGTGTCTGTAGCAGCCAACGGAAATAGCTCTGACTCACTACCCTATCTGTACCACATAATACTTTAAAAGGTTGGATCAAATCAGCCTTGAATATTCTAAATTCCAAGAAATGCAACTGTGATTGTGTCTTAGCTCCTCATAATTTAATCCTTAAAGTCCAGGTTTTATTCTGGTAAAGGTCTTTATATCAGCCCCTAAAGGTGTGATGTATGGAGTTGCTCACTGTACTCCAGATATGATCTGACCAGTGCTTTGTATGCTGAATCATGACTCTCTGCACTGTTTACACTGCTGGCAGTCTTTGTGTTGTCAGCAGTTTAGGATATGTATTTCTCTATCCCATCATTTAAGACATTAATACATACAATGAAGAGTTGAGTGCCCAATGCAGAACATGCCTTCTGTCAGATTCTTTTGCTTAAGCCCATTTCATAATCAGGTCAATAATTTGCCTTCAATTCAGTGAGCTGTTACTCCTCACCGTACCTTTTTCATAAGACTCATCACAGCCATAAGTAATCCGTTTGGCAATCAAGCTGCTGTCAACACACTCTCTAGAGTCAGTCCCATTTCCTTGCTGTATCCCTGTAACACTGCACATTTATTTCCCTCAAGTAACTATTAATGTTCCTTCAGAATCAATAATTGTCTTCACTTCCACCCATGTGGTATCAAGTTTTGGGTCATCAGCATTCATTTTATAGAAATGTTCTTCCTCACGTTTCCCCTACACACAACCTTAAGTCTATGTCCTCCAGGGGTCCTTGTACCATCAGCTTATGGCAACATATTTTACTTGTTTAACTGATTTAAACCTGGCATGATCTTTTATTCTCTATAGAATCTTTCCTGAATCTCTTTAGTTTCACTGAGTACAACCTCAGCTTCTAAAACAAAACTCTCTAAAATCCCTCAAGACTGGAACCATTCTGGTTCATTGCCTCTGCACTGTCTGAAGGGATGTCACATTCTTTTGAAGTTATGGGGATTATAACTGGACACAATGATCAGAATTGTGCAACTAAGTCCATGTTGCCTCTCCCTAATCCTTCACACTTCCACTGATGTCAAAGTGTGGTGCTGGAAAAGCACAGCCAGTCAGGCAGCATTCGAGGAGCAGGAGAGTCAACGTTTTGGGCATAAGCCCTTCATCAGGTGTTAGGTTCCATCCTGCCCCTTATTCATAACTTGTTGCAGTTGATTGGCACCATCCACGTTGTATGCCACATCTCCAAATTTGGTATTGTTGGAAATTGTCGAGGTTTTATTCTGTGGTCTGATATTCAAGTTATTTATATGCATCAAAAAAGCAGTGGTCCTCACATTGGAGTCTTGGGAAAAATCACTGTCTAACAAATGTCTACGAAATGGGTTTTTGTTTGGCCTTTGATCATCTGACCGGTTTCTTTCCATATTTCCTTTGTTGCCCTTGCTACCTCTTTTATCACCTTTACCTTTTTAAATCTGTTTGTGGAATATATACATTACTTACAATATTTATTACATTTATGTCCCTTTGAGAAGGTGGTCATTGTTGTATATGACTGCTAGTACCTCCAAAGGGTTAACTGATGTTTCTTCCTAAGCTCGTCCATCAGAATATAAAGGACCCTTCCTGGGAGGAACCTAACCAGAGTGTATTGCTATAGCGGTTCTCTATGTATTTCCCAGACTTGTGTACAGTGCTTTAGTTATTGTTCTTAGTGTCAACAGCATGTAGTTATTCAGGATTTTATACTTAACTATAAGATTCCTCCCAAGAGACTATTAAGCATCAAAAACAGAAGTTGTTGGAAAAGCTCAGCAGGTCTGGCAGCATCTGTGGAGAGAAATCAGAGTTAATGTTTTGAGTTAATTCCTCAGAACCGTTCTGAGGAGGGGTCACTGGGCCTGAAACGTTAACTCTGATTTCTCTTCGCAGATGCTGCCAGGCTTAATGAGCTGTTCCAGCACCTTCTGTTTTTGCTTCTGATTTATAGCAGCCACAGTTCTTTCGGTTTTTATTTAGACTATTAAGTATGTCAGATGAAATGCAACTAACTATTAAGTAATGTATAATAAACTTATTAACTGTTCATCAAGGTTGAGCCTATTGTTTTGTCTCCGAGAATGTTTGGGCATCCTTCCTCACGTGTTTTCTGTAGTTCAGACTAATACCGACAATAAGGATTGGTGCTAGTGAATGTATCCAGATAGTTCAAGCAGAAACTAACATATATAAGATATTGAGCTCTGTTTTTGAATTGCTGTTGTCTTTGTGGGGTAGGGTCGTTCTCTCCCTGTCCCATACAAAAAAATGTTGTTGGAAGTGAGTTTTAGATTTTTCACCTGGCATAAAGTACAGAACAGTTCCAAGTCAGGAGAGTGTGTGAGGGGAACTAATGGTTCCCTCATGCATCAGCTGCCCTCGTCTTTCTAAGTGGTAAAGGTTGCAAGTTTGAAAAGTGATGTTGGTGGAATTCAGTTAGTTGTTGCAGTATGTCTTACTGATTGATCATGTTGCTGCTATTGTGTGTGTCAGTGTGGAGAGTCAATGCTGAAAGTGGTGGATGAGGCACCATTTGAGTGGCTGCTTTGTTCTGGATGGTGTCAAGTGAGTTGTTGGAACTCACTCATCCAGGTAGAGACTTAGCGCTTTGTTACTTTGTATGGTGGGGCATGCTGGGAGTGGTGGAGAGGGGCTGTTGTTCAGATTGGGTGGGTGAAGGAGTTAGTAGTAGGCTGTTGTGTTGGATGAAAGTAGTAAGAGGCCAAATTTGAAGGAACTTAAAAGTTATCAGGCTGAGTGAGGTGATGGAGATATCTTGGTTGGAGCCAAAAAAAATTTAAGTATGAGGATGGGATGTTCCTAACTAAGATTTTGCTGGAAGGTGACTGTAAGCCAAAGTACAGAAGAGACAGGAGAATGAGATGTTACAGAATCACAGAAATGTTGGGGCTCCGAACGAGGAATCAAGCAGGAAAGATTTAGGCAAGCTCAGATTTATGAATGCTAGAAGTTGGAAGGAGAGCTTGGCAGTAGTGGGACTGATTCACCTGAAAATAACAACAAAATGGTTTAGGGTATCAGAAGAGGGTGATTTTGTGCAGGAGCGGAAACAAACAGTGACTTGAAAGTGGACGTATGCAGTGATTTTGGAGACTACATGGGCTCAGGCTGGGGTCAAATACAGTGTGGACTTTGTGAATGTTCTTTTGTGAATCAGTATGCAGGGCCAGAGTGGAGTCAGTGGTGAAGGAAGAGAATGGAGGATAGGGAAATCTGTTAGCCATTTTTCTACAATGTTATATTTCTGCAGCTACAAAAAGATCCCAACTGTGAAGTAAATCGAATATCAGGAAAAAGTAGACAAATTCAGCTTTTACAATCATCAGAGTAATTTGGTCGGGGAGAACTTGACTACTGGTGACAAAAAGGTGCATTTTCCAAAGCTTTTTGACTTGCGCTCTTGAGGAAGAAAATCAATATAAAAGCAAATGACAAATTTATATTGTATGAGATTGAATGAGCAAGACTCTAATTGGTAGAGCTGTGGAGAATGCACAAATTACTTGATGGCTGGCAGTTAACTGCTCCATTTTGTTTACCTTTAACCAAAGAATTAATCAGAAAATAGCTGTTTTCTATTTTGTTTAGTTGTAACAGGGTACAATGTCTGCAAAGAACAGGGCCCGGTGTATTAACAGGGAACTTGCACCACACTGTGAGCCCTAGTGACAATGTTTTAAATTGGTTACCAGTGTAATTGCTAACATACTCGGGATTATTTAGCAAGCACTGTCCAATCACAGAATCACATCTAATTTTAGACACTATGTTTAGTTCAGCAGTCAGAGGCTGGTTGAGTATTGTCAGTACCTTGCCCGTTATGAACAGTGAAAGGAACATATTATTTGATGAGATCCCTCAGCCTTTGAAACATATGGCCTCCCTACCTAAAATCTCACAATTCAATCTAGAAAGAGGATATTTATGGAAGGAAAAATTACTGCAGATGCTTGAATCTGTACTAGAAGCAAATGTGCTGCCGATCACAGTGGGTCAGGCAGCATTCATGGAGAGAAAGCAAGCTAACATTTCACCTCATCGGAACATACAGATCCTTAAATGACATGGATGTGGTAAATGTTAATACTTAAAACAAGTTAAATAATAGTACCAGGAACATAAATTTGAACTGGTGAAAAGGAAATGTTTATTCAATATTATACATTTTGCAGTAGTATTTGAAATAAGCTATCAGATACATAAAGAGAAGCAGTAACATTAGAGATTGTCAAACAGATATTGAAAGATACAATTGGGGACTGGAAGCTTTAGGTTTGTTGTGTTGAGTGGCTTTTGTTAAAAGTTTAAAGTTGATTTGAGTGGTTCTTTACTTTTTCTTTGACAGACGCTGGGAGCTCTTCCAGACCAAGATTCATTCTATGATGTTACAGACTGTCTTGAGCAACAGGGGTTAGAAAAAATCATTCAACGGCACATGAGTAACAAAGGAACTGACCCAGACGTAAAGCAACAGTTTACCATTTATGAGGTAAAATCAGTTTCATGTTATATGTGGAATATAAGAACTGCATTTCATTAGTAAACATGTGCAATTGTTAGTGTTACTGCAATTTAATAAATGAAAACGCGAATAGGTTTCTGAGATTTTGTAAGAAACTTTCATTTTAACAGCAGTGCAATCAGATTTTGCTCTTCAAAGACTGTGGGTTTGTCTAGACAGGGCACTTTAAGTTTACTGATATAGGGTGAAGCATTGATCATCAGGGGTTTGTCATCACTGCTGGTTGTGCTGCTGTGATCAAGCAATGCCACTGAGCCCAACATGTGTCTAATAACATGAAAGTATTGTTATCTTGAATGCCTTTTTTTTAATTAAAGGCTGATGCTATTATAGCCCCAAATTCACAATAAATGAACAAGTCAAGTTGCAGAACCTTGACAAAATCAGCTAGATTAGTGGAAGAGAAAAATTCTTGAGACTGAAGACTGCCAGACACTTCAGTAGCATTTAATGTCCCTAGTTGTTTGAGACCACTAGGAGATGTTTGATTCTCCACCTCAGCCAAAGTGAAGATTTCTCAGCTTCAAGCGTTTGCATCCACAGTGGACTCTCTGTAGGCCACTACAGAATTGAAAAGCAGATCAGTATAAGCAAGAGAGGATAAAAGAGAAGAGAGTGATACCAATTTAGGGAACATGCATCTTACTACCTACTGTCCACTTTCCAAAGGAACATGTAGGGAACCCAAAAACCCCCCACTGCTGTGTCAATGGCTCTGAAGTGATGGTTATAATTAATTTTTGTGGCACTGGGTCATTCCAGGAAAGATCTTGGAAGCATCACCCAAAATGCAGTAAGAGGATGGGTTCATCAATATGACTGATGGCTGTAAACTGGACATGTTTGGTAGGTTATAATATATTTAGAAATGACAATCCTGGTGAAGGAGGGGAGGAAGTTAGCTGGATTAATCAGATGTTGCATAATAGCAGTAGCAGGAAAAGACGCAACCAAAAAGATAGAAATGGAATCCATGTGGATTGGGTTCAATGGCAGGAAGATCAGGCACACTATCAGGAATAAAATATAGATTGACAGATTGTGGTTAGGGCATTGATAAGGAAATGTATGAAAGGAAGTCTAGGAATTGACTACACAATTTAATCATGAGGATTTCAACTGTCCCCACATACAGCGGCAGAGGAGGGAAGTGAAAAGCGAGATACGTATGGGATTTCTACAATGTTTACAAGATTTTTTTTCCAATCTAAGGGACACGAGATTATCTGGAAATAGTGATTGCGTTCTAATTAGGCTTAAGATAATGATTCAAAATGATTTGGGTTCAAAGAACAAATTGATAGATTGGACAAAAACTGCTATGAAAAAGGTTAGAGCCATGGAAGATGAGATTAACTAGAAACAAAATGTCTAAAACATTGGACTGTGGTGCATAATATTTAAGGCACATTTAGTAAAATAGTGTAGCATTCTGTGATGAGAACAGACTGGCCAAGAACAAGATGGCATGGATAAATTAAACAAGGTAGATAAAATTGAATCCAAAAGAAAATATGTATGTAGACTATATTAACAGTAAAGAAGGATAGCAACAGTAAAAAGAATTAGGAAAGTAGAGAAAGAAATATCAATGGATATCAAAATAAATAGCAAACCATTCCAAAGCACGCATTTATCAAAGGAGAATTAAGATGGGAATAAGGTCTTAAAGGTTCAGTAAATAAATAATTCAGCAGACTGTTCCTAGACCCTGCACAATTTGGTAATGGTGAGAAATTTGGGAGAATCGTGTGAAAAGTTGAGTGAGGCCTTTCTCCATGGCAACTGTAACAAGTTATGTTTTTGAATTAAATTCCATATGTTGAAATGAGGTTCTCACTAGTGAGTGGCAGGAGAAAGACACACTAACTTTCCTTTCTACTGTCCAAAGCCTTAATTTAGTATTGCTCATAAGCCACAAGCTTTTCAGCCACTCAGGAGCCAATCAAATAGTTTTTGTCAAGATGGTGGCTTTTTATTTGTTGAGTTTGTGACCAACTAGCAACCTGTTGTTAGTTGAATCCCACTTTGTGTACAGACTCCTAGAGTCCGGGTTTTCCCTTTCATACCTTTTCCAACCTCATACAAAACAACAGTGTAAACACAACTTGCATTGAGTTTCAGCAGCTTGCTCTTCTTCAGAAGAACTCCAATTTCTTCCTCAGACCTTCACTGTAAAATGGTCCTTTTTCCCCATTCAATTCACAATCAAAAATAAAGTAAAATATAAAGATTAAATTTTGCACTTGTAAAGAACATTTGAATCAAAGGAGGACCAAAAACCCAAAAATGCAAGGTAGGAGTTAAAGGAAGTTTGTTAGACTAACTGAAAATGGGAAGTGGTGTTCCACAGGAATCCGTGCTGGGACCACTGTTGTTAACCATGTGCATAAATGATATTGACTTTGCAATTGGAGGTCTCATGTAGAAACCTCTATGTTCTCTGTCGATGTGTGGCTTTTTGATCCTGAGATCGTGAGATAAAACAAATAATTTGTCTTGTTTGCTAGCTATAAATTTATAACTGTGGTGGCATGCATGCCAAATGTAAAACCAAGCTGTGGGTTTGCTGTAGGTGTTATTCTTGTACATTGAAAGGAGAGAATGGCGTCCAGACCACTAACTAATGGTCAGGTTGGAATGCATCTGCATGCTAGAGGTCAAAGGCCTTAGAAATACTCCCTGTGTTCTATTGTGAGTAAAATGCTGAAGTAATATAATTTCATGCCTTCTCATTTTCCACAAAGAAGACGTACGTTTTGCCCCACATGATGGAACCATAAACCTGCACTTTATTAGTGTTTATTTTAAGCCAGATCAAATGGATAACAGAATTAATCAAGTAGAAGCTTCAATATTTAGGTCTATGGTCTGGCAGAGTGTGTGTAATACAGCTTTGCTTTGATGAGTAACACATGGTGAAAACTTCAGAGAACTAGGAACAATCGGAAAATGATCAGTGATGTGGTTCACCCTTCCTCTCTTTTGAATAGTTTGCATTTCGAGTCAGGCAATTTACTAATTTGTTTTTCTTTCCTTTTTTCCCAGATTCCAGTAAATTAGGAATATAATCTTTTATGTATGCATTAAATTACATTATTTTTTTAAAAAGTCTTTTATCATTGCTGCATGAATTTAAGAAAAGTTTTTTTTTCGATATGAAGGTTTGGCACCCCATTCTTTAATTCCCCAGTAACATTGATCTTCACCAGGCTATGCAGTATTTTTGGAGGGTAGTTGACCTTTTTTTGACAACTGAGAGGTCAGGAGCCATCCCAAGACCCATTGGTTGAAAATAACACAAGTGACGGCAAGTATGTCACTATTGCCAACATAGTAGCCTCTCAAACTACAAAACAAATACCTACATCACAACCCCACTATTTCAGGATCAAAAAGCCACACATCGACAGAGAACATAAAGGTTTCTACATGAGACCTCCAATTGCAAAGTCAATATCATTTATGCATATGGTTAACAACAGTGGTCCCAGCACGGATTCCTGTGGAACACCACTTCCCAAAATGTTGGACACCTTGGATGAAGATTGAGTAAAGTCCATAAGATGTAGGAACAGAAGTAGGCCATTTGGCCCAAAGACCTGAGTAAGAATGAGCCAGAGCAGGACACAGTGTGACAGCATATCATAAGATGGTACACTTTGACCTTAAGAAGAAAAGGGAAGTTCAGGGAAACAGTCATCACCATAATGTGGGTGAGGTAGAGGTGCTGAAAATTTGGGGTGTCTTACATGTTTCTTGCATCAGGTGCAGGAATTAGTGGAAGACCTGCATTTATGATGATGTAATCAACTGATCATTGATCTCTTTCCTGTTCAATAGTTCCCATTAATAAAGTTATAAACTCCATCTCTATTTCCTTGGGATTTATTTTAAGAATGAATGCTATATACTAAAGTGACTTTATTGACCTCAAACACACTCCTCCTCCATTACAATCCAGGCACTTCCTGGCATCAAAAGTATAAACTTTTGCTGCTCTGTCATTTCGCAATGGAGAATGAACATCCTGAGTACCCAATTTTATGAGTCATTTTTGGAGAAATGAATTTTAAAATATGTTTATTCTTTGAATTGATTCCTATCTTTGAATGTTGAAACTGTTTTAAACAGGATTTATTAAAATTTGCTGGTTGTCGAAATAATTTTGGATCTGGCAATCTTTCCCTTTGTGCGAGGGCCAGAAGATGTACTGCCCTATTCTTTAAGATTTTCTGGTATATATTCCTTTAAGCACATTTGCTTTTCAGACTGGAGGCCTGTGACCAGTGGTGTTCTGCAGGGAATGGTACTGGGTCCACTTTTGTTCGTCATTCGTATAAATATCTTGGATGAGAGTATAGGAGGCATGGTTAGTAAATTTGCAGTTGACACCAAAGTTAGTCATGTAGTGGATAATGAAGAAGGTTATCTAAGATTACAGAGAGATCTTGATCAATGGACTGAGGAGTGACAGGTGGAATTTAGTTTGGATAAATGTGAGGTATTGCATTTTGGTAAAACAAACAAGGCCGGAACTTATACAATTAAAAGTAGAGCCTTGTGTAGTGTTGTAGAACGGAGAGACGGAGAGGGTTTCAGGTACATAATTCTTTGAAATTTGTGTCAAGATAGACAGAGTGGTTAAGGTGTCTAGCAAGCTTGCCTTTTTTGCTCAGATGTTTGACAATAAGAGTTGGGACATCATATTGAGGTTGTACAGGACATTGGTGATTTTCTGGCCACCCTGGAAGGTACGGTGGCTCAGTGGTTAGTATTACTGCCTCACAGCACCAGAGACTTGGGTTTAATTCCATCCGTGGGCAACTGTCTGTGTGGAGTTTGCACATTCTCCCTATATCTGTGTGGGTTTCCTCTAGGTGCTCTGGTTTCCTCCCCCAGTCCAAGGATGTGCAGGTTAGGTGGATTGGCCATGCTAAAATAGCCCATAGAGTCAAGAGCTATGCAGATTGGGTAGGTTAGACATGGGAAATGCCGGGATAGGGTAGGGGGATGGATGTGGGTGGGATGCTCTTTTTGGAGGATTGGTGTGGACTGATTGGGTTGAATGGCTTCCACACTATAGGGATTCAATAATATTGTTCAACTTGACAGGATTTAGAAAAGATTTATCAGGATGTTTGTCAGGAATGGAGGATTTGAATTATGAAAATAGCCTGGATAGATTGGGACATTTTTCATTGGAGTGTAGGAGTTTGAGAAGTGACATTATCTAAGTTTATAAATCATGAAGGGTGTAGATAAGGTAATTAACATAGCTCCTTTCCCTAAGGTTTGGGAGTTCAAAACTAGGAGATATTTTTAAAGTAAAAGGAAAAAGATTTAAAAAGGATGTGAGGGGCAACTCTTTTAACACAGAGTGATTTGTATGTGGAATGAACTGCCTGAGGAAGTCGTGGGTGCAGGAACAGTTTATAAGATTCAAAAGACATTTGGGTAAGTACTTGAACAGGAAAGGTTTGGAGGGATATAGGCCAGATGCAGGCCGGTGGGATTAGTTTAGTTTGGGAAGATGATCAACATGGACAGGTTGGAACGGAGGGTCATTTTTCATGCTGTATGACTGTATGAAGGTTTCACACCTAAATCTATCCCACTGTGGATCTGTGGGATAGGTTGACAAGGCAGTCACTCAACAGAAGGTTAGGTTCAAAGTGAGGAGGATGCTTGCCCCAGAGTACATTCTGTGGTAAGAAGCCATGTGTAACATGGGGAGACCACTGAGAACCCTCCTACTTATTTGCATAGCTGCATAGTTATAGGCCTCATCGGAAGGATTGTAGCCAATCAAAGTGTTCAGTGCTGGGAATCGGTCTTGTGACTGGTTACTGCCCACTGCCAGGATAATCCAATCGGGTGAGAGATTGATGATGTTATTCGTCTGAAATCCATTTGTTGTCTGTGTGATTCCAGTTCGTGGACTGTTGATCTCAAATATTCCTAGCCATGCACAGCCATTTATCGCTGTTCTGTCAGTCTGAAATACTCAGCGCTGATGCACATAATCCAGTCCTCTCATTACTTTATATACCTCCCTCAGCATTCCTGTAGTTCTGTGCTACTCCAATGTATGCAGGCACAGTTCTTTAATCTTATCTGTGGGACTAAGATGCTTCAAGATGGAGATTACACATGTCGAATCACTGTGAACCTTGCTGAAGGACATTACATACCCACTGCATTAAGGGACAGAGAAATGGAATATGGAATCTTGAGTTTGATTTTCTGTAATTGTGTCAAATTGGCAACAAAACCATATTACAACAACATCATAATTGGGGTAGAAGTAGACCATTCAGCCATCAAGTCTGCTCTGTCATTCCATGAGATCATGGCTGATTTGATAATCCTCAACTCCACTTTGCTACCTTATCTCCACACCATGCCAACTTGTATAAGGAATTTTAAAAAATCTAAATCTGTCCAGTCCCCTAGGAGCCTTTTGTGTTTGAGTAGGTTCACTGCTCATTTTTCCAAACTCCAAATTCCAAACTCTTAACCTACTCAACCTCTCCTCATAAGACAGTCCTACCAATACTGGTATCAGCCTCGTGAACCTCCAATGCCAGTAAATCCTTCCTCAGATAAGGGGCCCAAAATTGTTTATTGTATTCCATCTGTAGTCTACTGAGTATCTTGCATCACTTTAGCAAAACCTCTCTATTTATATGCTTCATTCCCTTTGAAATAAAGGCCACCATTCTATTTGTCTTCCCTAATACCCACTGAACTTGTTTGCTAGCTTTTCGCGATTTATACATAAGGACTCCCAAAAGCCCCAGCCTGATCAGCCTCTCCCTATAGCTCAAATCCACCAACCCTGGCAACATCCTTGTACATCTTTTCTGAACCCTTTCAAGTTTCACACTATCTTTCCGATAGGAAGGAGACCAAAATTGCACGCAATATTCCAACAGTGGCCTAACCAATGTAATGTACAGCCGCAACATGACCTCCCAACTCCTGTAATCAATACTCTGATTGGTGCTGAGTCCTCTACTTTTTGTCATTTACATAAATGATTTGGATGTGAGCATAAGAGGTACAGTTAGTAAATTTGCAGATGACACAAAAATTGGAGGTATATTGGACAGCAAAGAGGGTTACCTCTGATTACAACAGGATCTTGACCAGATGGGCCAATGGGCCAAGAAGAGGCAGATGGAGTTTAATTCAGATAAATGCGAAGTGCTGCATTTTGGGAAAGCAAATCTTAGCAGGACTTATACACTTAATGGTAAGGACCTAGGGAGTGTTGCTGAACAAAGAGACCTTGGAGTGCAGGTTCATAGCTCCTTGAAAGTGGAGTCGCTGATAGATAGGATAGTGAAGAAGGCGTTTGGTATGCTTTCCTTTATTGGTCAGAGTATTGAGTACAGGAGTTGGGAGGCCATGTTGCGGCTGTACAGGACATGGGTTAGGCCACCGTTGGAATATTGCATGCAATTCTGGTCTCCTTCCTATCGGAAAGACGTTGTGAAACTTGAAAGGGTTCAGAAAAGATTTACAAGGATGTTGCCAGGGTTGGAGGATTTGAGCTATAGGGAGAGGCTGAACAGGCTGAGGCTGTTTTCCCTGGAGCGTCAGAGGCTGAGGGGTGACCTTATAGAGATTTACAAAATTATGAGGGGCATGGATAGGATAAATAGACAAAGTCTTTTCCCTGGGGTCGGGGAGTCCAGAACTGGAGGGATTAGTTTTCGGGTGAGAAGGGAAAGATATAAACGAGACCTAAGGGGCAACCTTTTCACGCAGAGGGTGGTATATGTATGGAATGAGCTGCCAGAGGATGTGGTGGAGGCTGGTACAATTGCAATATTTAAGAGGCATTTGGATGGGTATATGAATAGGAAGGGTTTGGAGGGATATGGGCAAGGTGCTGGCAGGTGGGACTAGATTGGGTTGGGATATCTGGTCAGCATGGACAGGTTGGACCATAGGGTCTGTTTCCATGCTGTACATCTCTATGACTCTATAAATAATATTCAGCTCTTCCATTCTTCCTGCCAAAGTGCATCACCTCATATTTTCCCACATTAGGTACACCTGCCAAGCATTTTCCCATTCACTTAACCTGTCTGTTACCCTCTGCAACCTCTTTTTGTCATTTGCAATACTTACCTTTCCACCTATTTTTGTGTCATCCACAAACTATGGCTATGGTATATTCATTTTCCAGATCCAAGTAATGAATATATATTGTCAATAATTGTAACTCCAGTACTGATTCTTGTGGGACACCATTAATTACACATTGCCATGATGAAAATGACCCTTTATCCCAACTCTGTCTACTATTAGTTATCTCTGACAACACTAATATAGTATCTCCAATATCATGGGCTCATATCTTATTATGCAGCCAAATACCTTATCAGATACCTTTTGAAAATCCAAATATATTACATCCATTGCTTTCCCTTTCTCTATCCTGCTTTGTTACCTCCTCAAAGAATTCCACTAAGATTGCCAGGCATAATTTTCCTTTCATGAAGCTTGATCATATTATTTAATTCTAAATGCTCTGCTATTTGTGTAATGGACTCTAACATTTTCCGAATAATAGGCATTCAGCTGACTGGACTACAGCTGTCTACTGTTATCTCTATCCTTTTTTGGCACTTATCCAATCATCTTGGATTTTTCTGGAATTGAATGATTCTGAAAGATTACCACCAATGCATCCACCATCTCTGTAGCTACTTCCTTGAAAATCCCTGGATACAACCCATCAGGTCCAAAGGACATTTCAGTCTTTAGCCCTATTTACTCTACGTGCTCATTTCCCAACGACTTTTTCTCCAGTGATAATCATCTTACTTATTTTTTCTCATCTATTTGCCCCTTGACTATTTAGTGCTTTTGGAATGCTATTCTCCAACCCCATCCTCTAAGATGCCAATGTTTTCTTTGGCTTTTCTCAACTTTTTTATATATATTTCAAGAAGCTTTTTGATATTACTTGCAAGTTTACTGTCAAAGTTATCTTCTCCTCTTTGTCTCACTATTTGGTTATCTTTTGTTTTTTTTTAAAACTTCCACAATCCTCTGCATTATCACTAAACTTTGTCATATTATGTGTTTTTTATTTCAATGTGATGCTATCCTTAACTTGTCTGATTAACCATGGTTGGCTAGAATCAAAATTCCTCACTGGGGTAAATCTTTGCTGTGAGCCATAAACTATTTTCTTAAATGTCTGCCATTGTTCCTTGATCGTCTTTGCTGTTGAACTCTTTTCCCAGTCCATGCCAGCCTCATTTCTTTGTAGTTATCCTTGTTTGAGTTTTTGTTTCTAACCCAAGTTCCTCCCTCTCAAATTTTATGCTAAATTCTGCCCTATTATGATTACTGTTTCCTCAGGGTTTTTTTACTCTGTGATCATTATTAAACTTTCCTCATTACACATTACCAGATCAAAAATAGTCTGAATCACTGATCGGATCCACAATATATTGATCTGGGAAACTGTCCTGAACACTCATGCTTCCTCATGGCTTCCCGTGCCAATCTGACTGCTGCTTGTGGCTGCAGAGAACAATATCGATGCCCCTATCACAACTATATTCCTGATTCCTTCACCCATGTGAATCATCTTACTTATTTTTTCTCATCTATTTGCCCCTTGACTACTTAGTGCTTTTGGAATGCTATTCTCCAACCCCATCCTCTAAGATGCCAATCCCTGTACCAAGGTGCCATGGTCATCCTCCCCGAAGGCCCCACTCTTTCCCACTTCTACTGTTGGACAATTGAAGCTCCTCAGTTATAATCCCCTGGATCCTCTTGACTGTCTCACCTGCAGTCGCACCCTCCTGTCCCTGATCACGGGCCAATTTTGAACGACCTAATCTGAGGGATGTGACCGCCTTTTGGCTCAAAGTGTCCAAGTAATTTAGCTCTTCCCTGATGTGCAGCCATATCTGTAGCTCAGACTCTAACTCCTCCACTGAGCTGCAACCACCTCCAATAGATATTTGCACTTTGGATCACTTTGTACAGCAGCTCTCCCATGCTGCTGCAGCAACACTAATCCTGCCATTACTATCATATTTGATATAATTTATAAAGTAATTACTCAAGATTCCATGCTCTTTACCTTTGTGATGCATCATTTTTAAAAACAGAAAAATAACATCAATTTTAATTTAATACTTAAGTTTTTTTAAAAAGGAAAGATAGGGAAAAAAAGGCCCTAAACATAAACTGAAGACTTTATTTTAAAGATTTGATATAAGGATACTGTCTACATTTACATGCAGTTGTGGTCTTGGCTTGGAGCCACTGTATGCTGCACTTTTTGTTTGATTTGGCTATTTCTAAATTGCTCTACTACCAGTGTCTTTCAATCCAGGCATCTTTTCGTACTAACTTGTGGATGCATTGCTTTACCTCATGTTGTGCCAGCCGCAGTTTAATGTGGGACTGTTCTTGAATCCCAAAGCAGTTAAGTTCGGAGTAAGGATAAGGATTTTAGAAAGCATTTATATATTTAGCATTTTGTAAGCAGCGGTGATTTATACTGTCTGCTGTACTTGGTGTCCCTCTTCAGTTCATGCTTTCTTCCAGATTTGTCCGCTATTAACATAATCTGACTTTCTCTCTTTGCTATGCTTTACTGAAACCAGTTTGTCTGATGTAGTTAATCATAGAACCATAGAATCCCTAGTGTGGAAACAGGCCCTTTGGCCCAACAAGTCCACACCAATCCTCCAAAGTGTAACCCATCCAGACCCTCTCCATGCACCCAACCTACACATTCCTGAACACTATGGGGAAATTCAACATGGCCAATCCATTTAACCTGCACGTCTTTTGGATTTTGGGAGGAAACCGGAGCACCTGGAGGAAACCCACGCAGACTCGGAGAATGTGCAAACTTCACACAATCACCCAGATCCCAATACTTGTATTTATGCTGATCTCTGATGGGGACTTCCAACTAGTTTCTCCTATTGAGTTCTGAGGAAGGGTCATCGGATCCAAAATGTTAACTCTGACTTCTCTTCACAGATGCTGCCAGACCTGCTGAAGTTTTCCAGCAGCTTCTGTTTTTGTTTTTGCTTTACAGCATCCTCAGTTCGTTCAGTTTTTATTTAGTTCTTCCTATTGTTGTTTTGTCAGTTCATCATGTCTGCTTTGCTCTGGGAGTCTGTTAGTTTGGCTCAGTCCAAATTAGTTCATAATCAATCTGCCATCAGTTAGATGGATGAATAAATCTTGGTGCTGCAAGGGAATTTTATCTACTGCTGATATGTGGCAAACTATTACTATTGAGATCGGTTGGAAATGTACTGTATGTAACCAGGCCACAATTCTCTGTCAAAATAATGCTGAAGTAAACAATTGTCACAATTGTTAATGCACAGATGCTGTAGCAACTTTAGGAGAGGGACAATTGCAAGGTAAATCCAGAAATCTGAAAAGTTGCTGCCCCCGGTTATGTCCCTCCCTCACTAACTAACTTTGTGGAAATACCATTGGGTTGGCAGCTTCTTAATTAAAATTCATGCAATGATATGAAGTAACTGTAATTCTACAGTAGATATGAAAAGATCAGACTGCAGACAGTTGTTCCTTGTCCAGCTCAGTTTAAGTACCTTTTTAATAATGTGGTATGCACTAATTATAGCGAGTCAACTTTCCTGGCACTGAAAATGAATGCTTACAAGTCTCATTCCTTCAGGGTTTAGTTTTTGGACCTTTTAAATATGGAACATTTTTGTTTTGCTTGTTTTTCCTTTCTGTCTCTCTCCTTATCTCTTGATCCAGTCCTACCCTCTGTTAGGGCACAGTTTTCCAGGCCCAGAGATAGGATGACAGCGTTACCTGCACCTGAATATCAGTTAATGATCTCAATGTTGTCCTTCCTGGTCTGCAATTATCTCCGCTCCTGATAGGATGAGAAAGAGCCGGCCCGCTCAACAGATGTACTCATAGAATCACAGAATTCCCACAGTGCGGAAGCAGGCCATTCAACCCATCAAGTCCAAACCGACCCACCCAGATCCACCCACTATCTCTACAACCCTGCGATTCTCATGGCTAACTCACCAGCCTGCACATCTTTGGACTCTAGGAGAAACTCAAATGGACACCGAGCCACCATGCCGCCCGGCAGTGATGGAGGCAGTCTGCCACTGGGGAGTGGGGGGGGGTGCAGTCTGGAGGGAGATTTCAAGCATACAGAATAAGAACAGGAGTAGGCCAGTCAGCTCCTCCAGCTGTCAGTAAGATCACGGCTCCTCTGTTTTTTGTTTCAAACTCCACATTCCATTTCTGTGCTTTTGGGGCTCTGAAGTCTAGTGGCAAATTTGTGCCCAACCCTCCTTCTACCCCATACCTCCATTACTGCCAGCCAGTCTCTTTCCATTCCACCCCAGAAACTCTCCTTGCCCCCAAACAGCACTTACCATCGCCATCAGAGATCCTTAGTTGAGGCTCCACAGCTTCCAACAGCCACCAGACACTGGGAAGTGGAACCGCAGCAGGTTCTAGTGCTGTTGGCCTCTGCAGCATCTGCAGTAATTTGCTTCTGTTAGGTGACAACATTATCTGATTCACTTGTCAGGGCAAATCTTTGATCAATCAGAGTCAACCAGCTTTGCTTAAGATTTGATCAATGACTGACCAGTAACTGCCAAGCTATGATTAATGCATTCTTCATGACAACACCCCTACCAATCAGAATCCACTTGCTAACCAACTGGGCTGTCTCCTTTCACAGAGTATAACTGTTGTTTTCCATTTACTTCGGTATTTGTTGTAAATTGTCCTGATGAATGCAAAGCAAAAAACTTTACAAAGCTTTTTAATAATACCTAAGTTTGGTCCTATCAAGTGATTTCCTCCTTAGCTCTTGCACTGTTCACTTTCATACTGTTTGAATCAGGTTGGTTAAAGACATAAATGTTTACTTACCTCATTCATTCATGTCTCTCAAATGCCTGGCTTCCCTCACTGAGATGTCATCAACTTCCCCTTCCATCACGTTTCCAAGCAAGAACATTTTGAATCTAAATGTCCACGAGCCAGTCTAATTAATGACAGATATCCCATTAAATATTTTGCTAGAGCAACTAATAACCTATTTAGCGCACTATTTTAAGCAATTCAATAATGTATTTTAAATAGCTCTGCTGATTTGAGCCAAAGTCAGCTTTTGAACTGTTTCGAATCGATTGTTCTCAACTTATTAAATTGTGATTATTTCAGTGTTGAGATTCTGCTAACAATTAGGAGAGCGAGGTGGATGGTGAGATTTCCTCTTCCCTTGAAAAGAATGTGCTGCTTGCTGTCTTGTTAATTTTACCTTCCACCATGTTACAGATGAAGTCACATGTAGACCAATGTGTTTATGACGAGTGATGGAAATTGTATTGCCAGTGGTGAAATTCTCTCTCAGTGAGATAACGCTGGATTCTACTTATTACAACAATGCAAAATAGTTTCAGATTCATGCTAACAGAAACCTGGCTGTTTGATTCAAATAGTAAACTATCTAAACTACCTTCAGGCTATTAGCATCAGGCTATTAACACCTCACATCGCTTCAGATTCACACCAGGTCCCCATTTATTTGTTTTCCTTGATCAGAAAGTGATAAAATTAAGTAGTAGAATTCATCTAGTCTCTGTAGATAGGTAATGGGCTGAAATTGGTAGCTGTAGTCTTAAAATGATCCATGATAGCTGTAGTGTGTACATCCATAATATTTGATTTTTCTGGTTAAATCCTATGACGATTGGTAAAGTTACAGGCAGCCAATGTGATGAACAGACCTGGGCCCACAAAGAGTATATTCTTTTCACAATTTGGTTGTAGAAGAGACTGAACGAAAAAGGAGTTTGGTACACACTGGAAGATAAATATCTAGATCACAGTATCTCCGTTTTTACATTATATGGAACCAGCAGTGAGTATAAATGTCAAGGTGAGATTGAAAGAGTCTTTCACTGATATCATTTCAATTTGCTATCTGCACATTAATTTATTACTTGCACTTGGATAATAAGCACTGAAATTATGCTTTTCAGGATTCTAACCTACAGATCTCTCTTGCCATGGTTTATTGCTAACAGATACTGCCTCAGGCAGGAGGCAGTCGAGATTTATCAGACAACTTAAAAGCCGCACAATGTTATTGATAACTTCCATATTCCTGACATTATTACCTCTTGTCACCAAGTTGTATGAGTTCAATTCCTGTCAGATACAAAATCCAAGGCCTCCCATCCCTCACTGCAACCCTACTTTTCCCTTGACACATAACAAGGTGCTAGCTCTGCAGGGGTGGGTGAAGCCACATACAAATCCTGCGACAGAGGGATGAGGACCAATGGAATAGTGTTCAGAAAAAGGGCTGACCAGTTTGAACAGTAAAATGCTTGGTGCTTGAGAAAACTGCCAGCAAATCTGATGTCAGTATCAAGGAGTCTGAAGGAATGCAGCTCAAATTTGGCAAGGACATCTTGGAGCGAATTTGGAATGTGTCCTTTCCAAGATGTAACCAACTACATGAAAGCACTGAAACAGAAACAGAAATTGCTGGAGAAACTCGAACAGGTCTGTCAGCATCTGCAGAGAGGGAGTAGTGTTAACATTCCGGATCCACTGACCCTTCTTCATGACATCAGTTGAGCACTCAATTGTGGTGCAGTGTCTGATGGCCAATACCTCAGTTTCCATTGTAGTACCAACAGTGGTCTGGGTTGTAGAGTATGGTATAGAGCAGCCAGGGTCTCATTGATGAGGTGTTTAAACGTTGCAGGAGTGGCAGCCTGGTGCAGAATCACTGTTGTGGAGGTAGTGGACATGCTTCAGGGTAGTGTTCTGAATTTGTGACAAAGCTGCTCCTCCAACAAATGTCCTTGGCTTTTTTTTTCCCCAGGGAGGTCATAAAAGACACAGACTCCCAAAAGTCTGGGTTTGAAGGGTTTCAGGGCCATTTTGATTATAGCTAACAGGTACTGGCAGATGGCTTTGAAGTTTTAAAAAGCACACTTGTACAATCAAAAGGGAATGGCCAGTTCTCCCAGCTCAGCTTTTCGCTGGTTTGATTTGCTTTAGCAGTAGTGGGGGAAAAAACTGCTGACCCTAAAAAAGCAGACTGATCTGCTTCTCTCTCTCACTTATTTCCTGTAAAACCCTGGGTTTGATTTTACCTTTTGTTCCAAGGGGTGTTGATGGAGATTGTTGCAAGTATTGGAACAGCATCATTAAGTTAGGATAATTGGTTGAATTATTCTGTATTCAGCTCTCTTTTGTTTGAGTTTCATTCAGTAATCTTGTAAATAATTCTATTTTGTTTAAAAAGAAGTGGTTTGACCAGCATCATCTCTCCTGGAATATCCACATTGCACGTGCTTAAAACAACTAGCAAAGTTAGGGTCTGTGCTACCTTCTTGAAATGTTTTGAGGGGGTCTGGCCTGGTCCATAACAATGTGCTGACACTCCAGTCACACATGCAACAAGCACTAACCCTTTTGATTTATGGTACAACTTTGCATTTAGAGCAAGGTGCTGATAGTACCCTGCAACCATGGGATAGCTCAATATACTTTCAAAACCATATGCCCACAGACTGGCCCTTTGCAATGTGCTCCCCTTTCCCTGCTCCTCTGACCTTTGTAATGCAGCAGTGCATGACAAACTGGGACGTTACAGATTTTGCCTGCTCCATCTGAAAGAATCCGAACACGAAAAGATTCAGCTCCACTCTTATTATATAGTTCACATTGCCGTGAGGCTGCTGGTCTGATTTGAAGAGGTGGCACAGTTCCATGAGCACCTCCTTGGATAACCATCCTCCCTTCCTGGTCAAGGTCAAGGTCAGAGAAGAGCTTCTGCATGACTGTAACTTGACTACATGAAGGCTCTGCCTTCGAATATCCTGTCTCTGTTCCTTCCCCCTCATGTGCTGCAGCCCAAGAGGATCTAACTATGGTACCCATGCGATGGCCTGACCAAAGCCCTTATCTGTCACAGTCCAGACCTTCCACTATAACAGCACCAACCCCTGTCAAGATCAACTCTTAACCCCATCAAGTGGTTTCACAGACTTGAAAGAGCCATCAGAAATTAGTCAGCAACTAACCTGCAAGTTATTGATGATCCTTTAATTAATTGCAGAGGGAAGTGAGGAAGGATTCTTCCAGATTGCAGATGTAAGAGAGGGCATTGGCTCAAACAGCACAATCCAAATGGTTGCAGATCAGAGTTAGGTGCCGACTGAAGTCACAGTCTGTTTATTCTCTCTAGTCCCAATGCATGTCCCTAATGTCCTTACCATGGTGGAGTTAGTACGGTTGAAGTGTTCGGGCTGTACATACCTCATGCTTACAAAATAGCATTGATGTGACAGGCAGTAATGAACCCAAAGTTGAGGTGGTGGTTGTAATGGGTGGTAATGTGGCTCTGTGGTTAACACTGCAGCCTCACAGCACCAGAACCCGGTTCAATTCCAGCCTCGGGTGACTGTGTGGAGTTTGCACATTCTCCCCGCGTCTGCGTGGGTTTCCTCCCACAGTCCAAAGGTGTGCAGGTCAGGTGGATTGGTCATGCTAAATTGTCCATAGGGTTAGGTGCATTAGTCAGAGGGTAATGGGTCTGGGAGGGTCCCTCTTCGGAGGGTCGGTGTGGACTTGTTGGGCCGAAAGGCCTGTTTCCACACTGTAGGTCATTTAATCTAACCTAAAAAAAATTATAGGAGGGGAGAGACGTGGAGAAGTTTAGGGAGAGAAGTTCAGAGCTTAGGGACAAAGTAGAATGGCCATGGCTGCCAAAAGGAATTGGAATGCTGAAGAGGTTAAGAATCAGAGGAGAAAGAACATATGGTCTTACAATGATAGAATGGTTATGGCCCACAATAAGGCAATCCAGTCAATTGTATCAATGCTGCCTCTTTTGAAAGATAGCTCAGCTGGTCCCATTGCCTAGTCCTGACCCCCTAGTCCTTACTCCCTGGTCCTGTAAATGTTTTCCCATTAGGTGCTTGTCCAATTCATTTTAGTAAAGCTGCAATTCAATCAACCTCCAGCACACACTCCGGCAGTGAATTCCAGGTCAGAGCCAGACAATGTATTAAAAAGAAAGCATTTCCTTATGTCTCCAATTAGGGTTCCTTTGCCAATCATCTTTTCAATCTTCGTTCTCAACCTTCTGCCAGTGGGAGCCACTTCCATCTGTACTCTGTCTGGACTACCTCATGATTTTGAAAATCTCTATTGAATCTACTCTTTACAGAAAACATGGTTATGAGATCAGCCTCAGCTTCTCCAGTCAACCTGGGTGACTCACACCTTCATCCCTGGGATCATTCTTATGAAGCTTTAGTGAATTTTCTATATTTCCTTCATGTCATTTCTGAGGCATGGTGCCCAGAGGTGGAGAAAAAAAGCCATTCACTGACTGAGTAGTTACTATTTGGAATGCAGTGCCTGAAAGTAGCTTCAATTGGGGGAGGTAGCTTCAATTGAGACCTTTAGGAGGGCATTGGATAGTATTTAAATGGAAACAATGTGCAGGCTTACTGGGAAAAGGCAGGTGGTGGCCCTAAGTTAAAATATTCAGAGCCAGTGTTTAACATGATGGGCTGAATGGTCTCCTCCTGTGTCATAACAATTCTGTGATTCTGAGTATGACACTACTTGCTTTTAGTAAATACTTGATGGCTTGTTTTAATTAGTCTACACCTATCTTCCCTCCTGTTCATTTTGTCCTGGATTATCATTTCCAAATGTTTTCCCCCCACTATCAAACTAAACTGGCTCGACTGCACTTACTGGACTTTGCCCACTTTTTTGGCCAAGGCCGTAATATTTACAATTTTACTGATTTCATACACATGAAAGACTCTAAGGAGGTTTGAAAGATTATGCCTGTGTCTCCACAATTTCCTCTTTTACTTCCCTAAACTTTCTTAAATTAGTCCCATTTAGCTTTGGTGACTTAAGTACAGCTAGCATTTCTAATCCCACTTGCATATCAATTTATAGCCCATCCAGTGTCTAAACCACCACCTCTTTTGCTACGAATTCAATAGTATCTTTTTATTTGGTAAAGACAGATCCGAGGTTCAAACATAATATCTCTGGCATTTCCTCATCCTCCATGCGTAATCATCTTTATGGTTCCTAATTGGTCCCATTGACTTTACGAACCGTTTTATATTCCCATCAATGAGTTTTGAGTTGCCTTTTATCTTAACTGCTATCACCTTCTCATACTCTCTCTTTGCCTCTCTTGTTCACTTTTCTCCTCTGAGCTTTTTGAATGCAGTTTGCTTTTCGTTCATATTATCCACATAATGAGCTCCCCATTTCTGATTCCTCTTGCGCTACATCTCTTTCACCATCTAGTGAATTCTGGCTTTACTTGTCCCACCTTTTGGGAGTCTCAGTGGGTTGTAGGGCTTGTGGTGGCTAGAGAGACATGGAGTAATGAGCCCATGAAAGGTTTTGCAAATGTTGCTGAATGAGGAGCCATTTTAGATCGGCAAGCACAGGTGGATTCTGAGAGTTAGGGTATGGACAACTGGGCTTTGGGTGATCTCAAGATCAGAGAGGATGGAAATGAGGAACTATCTATGAGAGCAGTGTCAAGGTCAGGAATGCATGGATAACCCAAATAGCATCACTTATACACTTCAGAAAAAGATGAATGGCTCCCACATACTCTGAATCTGCTATTAGCAGAATTTCTGAAGTGTCTCCATGGTGCTACCTTGCCTTTTTCGGCACTGTGATGTGGGTTGCTGTTTTCATTCGTTTTGCTGAACAGTTCTGTTTTATTGTTGATATTGTTTGGGCCTACCCCTGTTAGTACAGTACAAGACACAATCCTTTGACAAGCAGAGCTCTTCATAGAGGCCTTCGGTTACCATCTCTTATTCCCCAAATTTCTCATAACTGGCAGCCAGGCAAAGCAGACGCTATTGTATTCAATTAGACTGATAAGAAATACTTTTCTGAGTCTGAAGACATCCACTTGACCGAAGTCTGACTGCTGGATACTGTTACCTGTGGCACTGTGATTATTTTGATAAAACTCCACTGCTTGTGGATTGATGCCAAGATGTTTTTGTACTGGATGCATTGTGCAACACCACACCAACTGCTGCGACCATTAAATTCTATCAATTCCTATTTGCATGTGGCAGCTGACTTCAGAATGGCTGCTCCACAGATGACACTTCATTACAAGTGAAGTGTAAATCTGCAGGACAAGCAAAGATGTTAGGATGGGGGAAAGTGTTATCTGTTAGCCTGCACCTTCAGGAATGACATTGACTTCACTGCGTGAGGAAGGACAATCATTCCAGCGTATAGGTCGCAACAGTATTCCTGGCACTGACTCACACTTGCCAGGAATAAAATATGTCAAAGCATGACTGACACACCTGCCACACAGATGTTCCACAGCTGTAACAAAGTTTAGTATATTCAGGGACTATTTACCTCCTAAACCTCCCCAGGGAGGCTGTGGAATATAAATAGAATCTCACGCCTGGTACTGATGGGCTGTGATTTAAGCAAATAATTGCAAAATTGGTTACAGCTACACTCCCTATAAATTACTTGGGGCCCCGTTCCATACTTGAGAGGATACTGTGTGTAATCATCAGGATGCATTGTTCTTTCAGTGTGACAATTGCTTACTATACAGAGATTCTCAGCATTCGTAGGAACTTCGAAAAGATTTGGGATAAACGTTAATATGCTTTTGACAGGTAGGAAAGTCTAACAGGAGAAAAGGATGTAAAAGTCACTCTGTATCAACTTTCACAGATGAAGAACCCTCACTTGAAACAGTGATCTATCATTTCCGTTCCAATACTACTTTGTTTCAACATGTTTTATATTTACCTTTTTCTTGGTTTGACTGGTTAATTTGTCTTAAAAGATGATTAATCTGTTAATTTCATTTGAGGAGTTTTGGTTGAAAGAAATTCTTTAGGAGATTCATGAGTTTGGACAGACCTTCTGGGAGGTATCAGTAAATTGACATCTTAATGTGTCAATTCTGCTGTTCTGTATGTTGAAATACACAGAATCTCTTGAATGGGATAATCATTTGAGAAATGAATGAAATTAAACGGAGTATGTTGAAGTCTTACCTCAGGTTTTGAAATACCTCATGCGTTGACAACTTTTTATAGCAGCAGTAACAATCCATGTGTTACTTCTTGAGAGTATGCCACTCTCAATCACTCTTAAACCAGTTAGCTCTTTCCTTCTGAAAAGTGCTCATGGTAATACCACATCTTGAAGTAGTGTCCAACTGACAAACACTATCTAAAATATTTCTCTGCTAGTGGGAACACTCTGTGAACACACTCAATTTTCAGATGTGTGAGAGACTTGGGGTTACCTGCTCAACTGTTGAAGTAATGCTATTCAATATTGTGTCAGTCTTTTAGCCCATTTTCATACTGACTTGATGCCAGCACGTGAAATGTTAGTGGCTGTAGGCCATTCAGTCCTTTGAGGCTGCTGTGCATTTCATTAAGAACCTTCTGACGCTTCTTCAGGAATTTCTCACCACAGATGCTGGCAGGCCTGCTGAGTTCCTCCAGCATTGTCTGTGTTTGCCTCAGATTTTAACCATCTGCAATAGTTTGCTTTCATTTCCTGTTTTAAAATGTTTCCTGTCGCAAATAGACCAGAGACACTATTGACCAAACATTTACTTTTGTCAGCAACTTGTGCTTACCGAATAGAAACGTGACTACAACTTAAGACAAAAAAGCCACTACAGTTGTGTTACCCAATCTGTTAAATTGTCCTTTTAAGTAGACATTCAGTTCTCCAGAATCAGTTCAAATGATTTAATTCTGGTCTTTTCCTTTCTCAGCCTGGAAACTTAACACCAGAATTGTCCTTTACTGTGAAATGTTCTCTAGGTACTTCTTCGTTCCAACTAAGGCTAGAGAAATCTTCCAGGTTTGTTTTAACTCCCTCATAATTTGGTCTCCATATTTGGAATGTGAGCTGCCATCCACATCCTCGCATGGTGAGCCATAATGGCAAGCTGTTAGTAACCGCTGGTTCTGTCCCAGATACTAGCTAATTGAAACTGTTGGCGACATTGTTGAGGAAAGCCCACAATCCAGTATCACAATTAATCCCTTTGTATTCATCCCACCTGAAAGCGCAAGAGCATGGCAAGTTGTATTGGGGTCAGTTAGCTCAGTTGGCTGAACAAATGGCTTGCAATGTACAGTGATGCTAACCGTGAGAGTTCAATTGCCACATGGACAGATGTTACCACGAAGGCACTCCCCTTCTCAACCTTTCCCCTCGTCTATGGACTATGGTGACTTTGCCTTCTAGTTTTATAATGCATAAATCGTTATTGATTAGCCATCATTGAGACGACTGCTCTTTTTTTTATCTTAGATAATTTAAAACACAACTGTTCGCAAGCTGACTCCCTCAACATTTCTGTGGGGTTCTGGGGACTCGCTCTGTTCGCTATTAACACACAGATTGCTGCCATTTTCTCTGAGTGGGATTACCTTGCACCTTTTTCCAAATAAAACTATCTAACTCGCCCTGATCCCACCCCCTTTAATCTCAAACGATCCAATCACCCAGGCTTATTGCAGGCAGATAGCTGAACAGATCAAATGATCCATTCATTTACCTTACATTGAAGAAATGGTCCCTTCTCATTTTGACAACTTAATCTGCGATGTATCTATTGATCTACTGTAGTCACTTGATGGAACATGGAGTTGCTGCATTCTCCATGAATTGATGCAGTCTGAAAAGTTGCTGGGGCTCTCTCTTGAAATCTGTGTCCTGGTTTTCATGCCCTCTTGTTTAGCAGTTGGAGGCTCTCTTCCTGTGCGTGTCTAGTCTTGTGACACTCCACACTCAGTTTATTGCTCTCTGTTGACTCCATTTCCAACTCTCAATGCCATTTGAACTTCTTCTTCTGTGTGGGTCATTTTTCCAAACCTCAATAAGCCAAACACCTCTCAATGTATTTAAACCATTTACTGTTTGGAAGCTGGATTCTGGATTCCTGGCCAGAGTGGAAGTGGCATCTACTTGGAAGTGAAATGGTGGTTACTGAGTGAAAGCTGAAGATCTGAAAAGTCCTTTTCATCTTAAGTTGCAAACGAAGCAAATATCACTGTGATGGACTCCTCTCATATCAGAAACAAAAGTCAGCACGTTCTTTGTATTTAATTATGTGGGACTTGTTACTGTTGTTAACCAAACAGGCCTTTCATCCTCAGATTGAAAGGGTTGCTCCAAACTCTGCCTTTTTTTGAAATGGTTCCTCATGTAGCAGAAATCCTCAGTCTGTGTTACTGAGGTTTTGGGGAGATCAAACAAGTCATGTTGGCCCTCATTAAAACTGGTTTCAACTTATGGCAGTGACTAGTATCGAACAGATACTACAGCAAGGTGATTGGACAGAATCTTCACAGCCTCCTGTGGGGATAAGAATGGGGGCAGGGGTGGGAAAATAGCGGGGAGGCGTGTCAGGCTGACCTCTCTGGGCAATCCTGCTGCTTGGAGCGTTCCCCAGGGAGATGCTGGAGATAAGGTCGTGAGAAATGTCAATAGGCATTACCCATTTGGCTCCCTGGGCCTGCCCCGCCATTCACTGAGATCATGGTGGGTCTGACTGTGACCTTAACCTTTACTTTCCTGGCTCCTCCCCCACTACGTAACGACTGACTCTCTTGTGGCTCAAAAATCAGTGTTGAACGCAATTGATGTCTCAAACTTCCCTGCTGTGTGACAAAGAGAATTTCAAAGACTCCTAGTCCTTCTGAGAGAGGAAAATCCTCCAAGTCCTCCTCATGATACATGGGAGACTCCTGACTTTTCGTGCCACCTCGTTCCCAATTCCGCTACAAAGCATAACACCTTCCCAACATCTACCCTTTATAGCCCCCTCAGAATCTTTTATTGTTTCAATAAAAGTACTTCTCACTCTTCTAATAATCAGACCCAATTTTCCTCCTAAGGTGATCACTTTGTCCCAGGAACCAGCTTAATGACCTTGTTTGGTTTGCTTCCAATGCCAGTATGTTCCTCAAGTACAGAGAGAAAAACTGTCCATGAAACACTAGGTGTGGCCTTATAATGCCCTGTGCACTACAGAGGCAGGTAGACAGTGAAGTAATTAAGGGCCATGTGAGAGGTGGTATTACCAGCTCACTGGCACTTTGGGTATACAACAGGCACCATGTGAAGAGGGCACCAACCTCATTGAGGTAGCTCCCCTGCAGCAGTTATTGGGACAATTAGGCACAGGGTCCCCCATCCCAAAACAAAGGGTCCTGGCCAGATCCAGTGCGTGATGTGGAAGGCTTCCCTTCCAATCCGAGAGACCTGGCATCCAGAATCCTCAGCTTATTCTATTTAATTTTATCCTCAGAGAGCACCTCCATGGTAAGTTTGCCTTGAAATCTCTTGACTGCGTCAACAGTGTTCACCTCTTCCCTTAGGGCTATCCCAGGCTCCATTGCTGCAAGCCCTCTGATTGGGGAGCCACTTGGAAAATCGCCTGCCTCTGGGAATACTGCTGAGCAGTCTCGCTACAAGCACCACCAGGCTTAGGGTCGCCATTTGGTCCCACTGCCTGAGGCCCACAGCCCACTATAAAATCCAATGCAATCAGTCTGACAATTTGACTAGAAAGTTCTTAGTAGATGAAACAAACAAATTATTTCATGCAGTCTTTAATTGGAATGGATGGCATTTAAAGGGATGAAGCAGTTTGCCATTATGAACTGTAGGAAACAGTTCATTTTCTTTGAAATGCATACACCAAAACTTCATTCCTTTCATAGTTCTTTGTTCCTGCCCTGTAGAGCTTGATAAATCTGTTTGTTTTTCCATAATTAGCTCAATGCTGAACACTCCTTAGGTTTTCAGTATTTTTCCCTTGTTGCACTAAATATGTATTAAAATATTGTATACTTTATGTTTTCATTGCTCAACGCTATGTGAAACCCAGGAGTACAAACCCCACAGATAAATTGGATTGTGCACGCAAAATCGGATGGCACTTGCAAAAATAGGAAAACCTGTTATCCTGTGTAACATGATATGCCTTTGAAGTTTTGGCTGTGGACAGATTAACTGTGTAGCAAGACTTGGATCTCTGATTCCTTATAAGGCATAACTGAGCTATTTTTAGAGTTCTCTAGAATGATCGCAGTTTTTTTCTGTTAAAAGTCCATTTTGAAAGTATTGGGTAATGCTGAATTTATCCATAACATTTATTATTGGCTTTTTGTTACCATTCCAGATCACAATCTGAATTCTCAAAAATGACCATTTAGAAAAGACGTGTTTTGAAGTTTATTTGTTCTTCCATATTTATACACGCACAATTACAAAAATAAATGTGAAAGGTAGTTGAACTATTGTGGGATGGCAGAACTGCATAATCAACATGAAAATCCTGGGAAAATATCTGGTTTAGATCTGAAGTATTTATTTATTGCTTTGCTTTTCTTCGTTGCTTTTGTCTTGTTGTCTAGATGTCCTCCATAACAGCTTCTTTCCTCCTTCTGTCGATCATTTATTGTTGCCTATATAAGCAGCCTGACTGAAAGGTTCCTCTCCACTCTCTTGTATGTAGATTCACCGCACATAAGGGACAAAACAACCTACTGGAAAGGAAACCTGGCAAAATGTCCAGTAAAAAGAATAGAGAGTTCCTGGCTCAGTCTGAAAAACGCTTTTGATTTCAGAAATACAAAAATGCATTGTAGAAATTGACTTTTCAACTTTACTGGCAGAACTTTAGTCTGCTCATAGAGTCATAGAGCCATACAGTTTCTGAACAGACCCTTCAGTCGAACTAGTCCATGCTGAACATAATCCCAAACTAAACTATTACCAGCTACCTGCTTCTGGTCCATATCCCTCCAAACCTTTCCTATTCATGTACTTATCTAAATATCTTGTAAACATTGTAATTGTGCTCCATTCACCACATCCTCAGGAAACCACTCTTTGTGTCAACAATTTGCCCCTCATGTCTTCTTAAAATCTCTCTCCTCCCATCTTAAAAATATGCCCCCTAAATCTTGAAATCTCCTATCCTAGGGAAAAGGCACCTACCATTAACCTTATCCATGCCCCTCATGTTTTTATAAATCTCTATAAGGTCTCCCCTCAACCTCCTCTGCTCCCAGTCTATCCAGCCTTTCTTCAGAACTCAAACCATCCATGCCCGACAACATTCTGGTAAATCTCTTCTGAACTCTCTCTTCAGATTGATAATATTCTTCCTCTAACTGGGTGACCAGAACTGGACACAGTACTGCAGAAGAGGCCTCACTTTTGTCCTATACAATCTCAACATGACTTCCCAACTCCTATGCTCAAAGGACTGAACAATGTTCCCCTTCGCTTCCATGCAGAGGGCAGCCATTTTTAAGGGTTGGAAACCTCTAATATTGGGTCAACAAGACTGTTGCTAGTCTATTAAATTTTTTTAAATATCTGATGGCAACAAATTGCATTTATATTGCATTGTGGATGCAAAATGCTATCTCAAGGTGCTTCACAGGAGCATTATCAAATAAAACTATTTATTATTGTGACATTATGCAAAGCCAGCTGACTAAACGTTTGCTCAAAATGGTAGATTGTAGAGAATGTCTTTCAAGGTGCAGAGGTTTAAAAAGGGATTGACAGTGCTTAGGGCCTAAGCTGCTGAAAGGCATGGTCATTAATAGTGGAGCTGTAAAACCAGGCACAAGTCAGATCACATCTGAGAGTTAATTCCAGATAAATATAGAAAGTTAAAAGCTGGTGTCTTTTTACATTAATGGTGGGAAACTACCTGGATGCTGGTCTGCTTAGATATCAAAGTGTTTAGTTCTGTTTGTAAAATAATTCTATTGTTTTCACTCTGATTTGGGATCTGACAGCAAAAAAGTTACTGCAAGCTTGCCAGTTCCTCTGCATATGAAGATTTCTGTCACCAGCTTAATGTGGTCTAGAGCTGACTGTGATTTCCTTTTACCCAGAATGCACTAAAGCACGAAGACGGTGAAGATGATGGACAGATGCCAAACGCACGTAGGGACCGGAGGAAGCTGACCCCAAATGGGGACGATGGACGGAAAAATAGGCGATCAGTAGGACAAAACATGGCTGAACTAGCAACCGGTCCAGTACCAGCAAGAGCACACAGCCCAACGCCAGGAAAAGTGAGTCCAAGCAGTCCTACCCAGTTTGATGTAAAGAATTCAAAGGTGATTTCCATTCAGTCAGCACAAGCAACCACCCAAAGCCATTCTGCAACACCTTCACCCACACCAGTAACTCCTACATGTGATTTAAATTCACCATCTACAAACCAAGTGAAAGCTTCAACAGAGTAAGTTATAACATTGAATTTAATCTGTGTGATATTAACAAATGCTTTATGTTGGACACTAAGCTAGAGCTGGAATTTGGAATGATGTTTTTCTGTGGCGTTATTCATGCAATTTTTCACTCTGTGAAGACAGTGCTGAAGTCCAACAATAGCAAATATGTTAAAAGCCCTATTTTTGCTGAGATGATTGAGTGAACTGAAGCATTTCCAGCATAACAAGTAACTGAATATTTTAAAAGCAAGTACTTCATTGGCTGCAAAGCATGTTGGGATATCTCGAGGTCATAAAAACGTCTATGCATACAAGTTCTTTCATGCTTTCAGTGACTGGATGGCCGCTGGCCTTTGCTATGTAGCTGCTGATTTGTAAATTTGCATTAATTGTACATTTTTCATACACATACAGTTCTTTTTTAAAGAGAGGAATCTATTGACTGTCATTTGTATTATCATCAAAGAGGAATTCAATAAGTCTTTAATTTGTGGAATGATGCATGGCGCTGCTGGCTTATGTCCCAAGTTGTATTTTATGAGCACCATCAGTGATGTAACCTGAGATCTTACATCAGTACAAACATGTTTTTATCCCTGTTAATATTTTTGGTCCTTTGCCTTTTTAACCATAGCAAGCTATTGTTCTGTGATATCCAGCAGCAATGGTAGATTGGGTTCTGGCCCAATAGGTAAAAGCTAAGGAATTAGGTACTTTCTTGTCATCCTATGTCGACTTGGCATTTTACAGCTGCGTCCATGCGCTTGCTGCTTGTGCTGTTGCCCAGTGTTGAATCCAACCCATAAATGAAAAGCATGTGTATTTTATCCAGATGTGATAACTGGACTCGTCACCTTAAGGCATGACATGTAGAAACATTGACACTGCCCAGCTCATCCTTATAGCAGCACTGTGTCTAAGTGAAAACCTGCTTAGCATTCCTGATTTTAAAGAGGATGATGAGGAATTAGCTCATAGTGAACCACAATTATTTGTGAGTTATTGAAGTGGGCATATTTTACCATGTTAGTACATAGATCACAAAAATAATGAAAGTCGGTTTTAGAAATTGTGTATCAGTAAAGCAGATGCAGTAACTGTCCAAACTTATTAAGGAAACAGAATGCAGGACACTGAAACAAGCACTTAAAAAACAAAACAGGCCTATAAATTGCTATAATAATGTACAAGGATTCCTAACTCCCCCAGCGGTCTAGCCAATTTATCCAACCAAGGTCTACAGATCAGAAAGACACCAAATTCAACATCTGATCTATTGCGAACATATGAATATTGTTGGGCGCAGATATTATCCAGCCTGTCTGACACAATTGTGGTGCTTGGTATATCAGCGTTCTATGCACTGTTCACCCCACCTGAATCCATATGATCTTTTGAGTGAGGCAGTCAACTGAGCAAACCCTCAAGCCAAGTCTGGGTTGAAGAGAGTGGGTTTGGTAAGATCTGACTGCCCACCCATGCAGACAATCCAAAGCGGTTCAGGAGATCTCTCTCTGACCGGGAAGTTCCAGGATTAGCTTCCCTTCTGTAAGATGTAATCCAGTCCTTCCAGGAAGGAATCCATCAAGTTGGCCCGCACCATATGAGACAGCATTCTGCCCTGGAAGCTCATCGTCCTTTCTCTGGGAAAAGGGCGTCCTGGATAAACAGAAAGAAAGATTCATATTATATTTCATTGTCCGTCCCAAAGCACCTTCCACCCAATGAAGTATTGTCTGAACAGTAAGCACTGTCGTAATATACACGATGAAACAGCTAAGTTGTGCACAGCAAACTCCCATTAATCACAATGTGAGAATGACCAGATGAACCAACTTTGTGATGATTGAGAGCTAATTATCAACTGGGATACTGAGCATAGCTCCCCTGCTGTTTTTTGAAATGGCCCCATGGGATTATTTGTCTCTGATGAGTGAGCAGACACACCTTTGCTTCATCTCATCCAAAAGGCAGTATGTGTAACAAAGCAGCAAAGTGTCAGGCTGTGTGAACCCAGAACCTTCTAAAGAGAGCATGAGTGTTACCATCTGAACCAAGAATGAGATGAGTTGATCTAATCTTTCCATTCTTTCAAATTGTTATCTCCCAATTTATATATTTAGCCAAGATAATCAAGGTTAGTGAAGTTGAGTGAAGTTTATGAGAAACTATAGTGTCCTAACTCTATAGCCCATCTATTAACTGAGATGCTTTACACCAGTTACCCTCAATGTCATTTCCAAAGCTTCACAAACACCTAACTTGTGAGGAGACTAAAGCTCGGCATGTAATCCAAGTATGCCCCGATCAACACCTTGTGCAAGGATAAACCAATATGCCTTGATCCCATGTATTTGTCCAAATTAAACTTCATTTGCCAAGCCAGAAGTCCAATCCTTCAGTTCATCAGGATCCCTCTGAGGCAGGCAAGTGTCCTCTACAGTCCTATTACAAACACAAATATTCCACAGAACTTCCTGTGTGGATTTTCAAGTTGTTTCACCCAGCATCTACATCCCCAAATGATTAATAAAAATAGTAAAAGGTAACAATTAGCTCTTGGTCACTACTAGGGAGTAGTCTCCAAACAGATCTAAATCCATCTGTAAATTCATACTGCCTACATCCGGCTTGCCAGTTTTCAATCCAACCTTTTATTTTACTGCTAGTACCAAAGACTTTGGTCTTCTAATGTTTTGCCTAGCACATAGAGAAAAACTTTTGCAAGTCTACTGGATAACATCTTCAAACATCTACTGGGCATCCCTTTTCTCCACTCTTCATATTCCTTAAAGAAAACACAACTTGATTTGTAAGTCATGATCTATTTCCGTGAAACCATGCTGGGTGTCCTCAACAAAGGCTAGGCAATGACCTTATCACCGAACCATTAAGGCAGAGACTGAGGTAATGTTTTGGGGACTTAGTTTTGAATGCTACTCTCTCGAAGATGATGATCTACATGTGACTCTAGACCTACCAATATGTGGCTGACGGTTAACTGCCGTCTGGACAAGTTAGGGATGGGCAATAAACGCTGGCCTGACCTGTGATGTTCACATTCTGTAAATGAATAAAAACAAAAAGTTCTTTTCTAACCAAGTAACTGTGCATTGCTTCCCATATGAGGCTCTTCGTAATGAATTTGTCTTTCAGAGTGTTTCATCTCATTCTTAAAATTCTATTTATATTCTACATCAGTCTCATCATAACCTAGTGTGTGGCCTGACTAAACCACCCTAGATGAAGTCTCTGGCTGATGCTAGCAGTTAACTCACTACACTCGAGTCATGTCAAAGATTTGGTAGATCATATAACGTTCCATAACATGGGTCTTCTGTGACCTTTGACCCAATGACAGCAAAGTTTAAATTCCAGGCTGTAGCAAAGTAGCAATTGTAATCAGATGACAGCTATGTTTAAGATTTTTCAAAAGGGATATTTTCTTTGAATTTAATGGCACCCCATAAAATAAAAGGTTAGGAAGGTAGAATACATTTGCTGTCATTTGAAATGGATTCCCTGAAGGGGCTTTTAGAAACATTTTTATTTTCATTCATTCATGAGACATGGACGGATTTTGAAAGAACTGGCAAAAGGAAATTGAATACATATTTGAAAAGGAAAATTTTAGAGGGCTACAGGGTAAGAGATGAGGAATGAATGAATTGGATTATTTTTGTTTACAAAAAGACACAATGGGCTTGCTGTGTTGGGTAATTCTTTGACCATACTGAGATGGGACCTATTTTGTGCAATTTATATTGATTTGTATATGGAGGACTGATTAGTGCTGGAGGTGTTTTGAATGACTGGTGTTTCATTGTTGAACTGTTGTCCACTGTTTGTGGCTGATTCTTTACCATTTGTGAAGAACTCTGATTCCCTAATTTGCCAGTTTTCAATCCAGCTCTTTATTTTCCTGCTAAGATGTAGGTCTTGTAATCTCCTGCCTAGTAGATAGAGAAAGTTTTTGAAAGGCTGAAATTCCATGATCCTTCAGTGTGGAAGCAGGCCATTTGGCCCATTGAGTTCGCACTGACCCTCTGAAGAGTATCCCATCCAGATCCTATGCCTATAAACCTGCATTTCACATGGCTAACCTACTTTCCTGCATATCCCTGGACTGTGGGAGGAAACCAGAGGAAGTCCTCGTAGACATGGGAAGAATGTGCAAGTATGACATTGACAGTCGCCAGAGTCTGGAATTGAACCCGGGACCTTGGTGCTGTGAGGCAGCAGTGCTGACCACTGAGTCACCATTCTGCCCACATTTACTGTCTATTTTATCATGTTAGCCTGTCTGCGTGAACCATTCGAAAGCTAATACGAGAAAAAACATCCATTAAGAATGGCATTAACCGATAAATCTTGGTGTCCTACGAATTATTTAACGAGGATGAATTGAACATGAGTCACCACTTGTTGTAGATAGTAATACTGATTTACTGGAAATAAGTTGTCAAAACAGGCAATTTTGTTTCAAACTTCAAGCGACAATAAGTGTAAATATAACAAATAATACAAAAAAAACTCCCTGCCTATTAAAGAGAAACTTTGGCCTTCAAGCAACTTTTGAATACATTCCTATACTATCTAATGCTTGATCCTTCATTTTATAACTTTATCTACACTGTAAAATCTGGCTTTGCACTGAATGTTTCTGACTGAGACCCTAATGCCAGAAGATTATCCTGTCACATTGCTTGGTCCTAGCCAAAATGCCTATTGAAGGTAGTGCTGTGTCTGTTGAATCTGTGTTTAGGGGGTAATTCACAAATAAAACATGAGGCAAGATTGGGAAGAGGCCCAAAGAGGTGAAAGGTCAGGAAACACAACAGAAAATCACTTACTTAAATAATCACGAAACAATTGTCTGACAAAATGACTTTAAAGAGACAGCCTTAAACTATCTGGTCAACACCAGTTAACCACGACAATGATATTTGATTGTGGTACGGCCAGCCAATGTTTATTTTATCATTCCCTTTTCTTTCCAAACATAAAATTAAATTGTAAGGTAGACACTGACTCATAAAATTTGATAGCTATTTAAAGGAGAAAGGAATGATGATAGAATACTTCAACAAGTTATCTGATTATCTGTCTCTTTGAAGAAATATAGTCTGCCCTACCTGTCATTTTTCAGTAATTATCATTGATTGCGTAGCCTATTTTTTTCTCGCTGGAGTGTTCTTTAGTTTAGGTCTTTGCTCAGACCACCATGTCCAATTTAGCCCATGGTTTGACACTGCTGAGAACTTCCTTTGATCTATTATTCAGCCATAGAGTAATAGCGATGTACACTATAGAAAAAGACTCTTCGGTCCAACTCTCCTATGCCAACCAGATATCCTAACTTAATCTAGTCCCATTTGCCAGCATTTGACTCATATCCCCCTAAACCTTCCTATTTATATACCCATCCAGATGACTTTTAAATGTTGCATTTGAACCAACCTCCTCCACTTCCTTCGAAGGCTCAATCCACACATGCACTATCTACTGCGTAAAAAAGTTGCCCCTTAGGTCCCTTTTTAAATCTTTCTCCTCATCTTCAACCCTGACATTGGTGGTGGGCAAGTTGTTGGAAGGAATCCTGAAGGACAGAATGTACATGTATTTGGAAAGGCAAGGACTGATTCGGGATAGTCAACATGGCTTTGTGTGTGGGAAATCATGTCTCACAAACTTGATTTTTTTGAACAAGTAACAAAAAGAATTGATAAGGGCAGAGTGGTAGATGTGATCTATATGGACTTCAGTAAGGCATTCGACAAGGTTCCCCATGGGAGACTGACTAACCAGGTTAGATCTCATAGAATACAGGGGGGAGCTAGCCATTTGGATACAGAACTGGCTCAAGGTAGAAGACAGAGGGTAGTGGTGGAGGGTCATTTTTCAGACTGGAGGCCTGTGACCAGTGGAGTGTCACAAGGATCGGTGCTGGGTCCACTACTTTTCATCATTTATATAAATTACTTGGATGTGAGCATAAGAGGTACAGTTGGCAAGTTTGCAGATGACACCAAAATTGAAAGTGTAGTGGACAATGAAGAACGTTACCTCAGATTACAATGGGATCTTCATCAGATGGGCCAATGAGGTGAGAGGTGGCAGATGGAATTTAATTCTGATAAATGCGAGGTGCTGCATTTTGGGAAAGCAAATCTGAGCAGGATTTACACACTTAATGGTTAGGTCCTAGGGACTGTTGCTGAACAAAGAAACTTTGGAGTGCAGGTATATAGCTCCTCGAAAGTGGAGTCATAGGTAGATAGGACAGTGAAGAAGGTGTTTGGTATGTATTCCTTTATTGGTCAGAGTATTGAGTACAAGAGTTTAGGAGGTCATGTTGTGGATGTACAGGACATTGGTTAGACCACTGTTGGAATAATGTGTGCAATTCTGGTCGTCTTCCTATTGGAAGGATGTTGTGAAACTTGAAAGGGTTCAGAGATATTTACAAGGATGTTGCCAGGGTTGGAGGATTTGAGCTATAGGGAGGGGTTGAATAGGCCAGGGCAGTTTTCCCTGGAGCGTCAGAGGCTGAGGGGTGACCTTGTAGTGGTTTATAAATTCATGAGGGGCATGGATAGGATAAATAGACAAGTGTTTTCCCTGGGATTCCAGAACTAGAGGGGCATAGGTTTAGGGTGAGAGGGGAAAGATATAAAAGAGACCTAAGGGGCAATTTTTCCATACAGGTATGTGTATGGAATGAGCTGCCAGAGGAAGTGGTGGAGGCTGGTATGATTGCAACATTTGAAAGGTATCTGGATGGGTATATGAATAGGAAGGGTTTGGAGGGATATGGGCTGGGTGCTGGCAGGTAGGACTAGACTGGATTGGGATATCTGGTCAGCATGGACAGGTTGGACCGAAGTGTCTGTTTCCGTTCTGTACATCTCTATGACTATGACTCTCTGCCCTCTAGGTTTGGACTCCCCTACACTGGGGAAAAGACCTTGGGCTATTCACCCTATCCATACTCCTCATAATTTTATACACCTCTGTAAGGTCACCTCTCAGCCTCTGATGCTCCAGCGTTTCAGCCTCTCCCCAGTGGGTTGGTGCTCCTGAAACCAGGTGAATCTCAGTTCGGAATCTGAAGCATCCACAGGCAGAGGGAGCCAAAGTGAAGATTTTCATGAATACCTGTCTGCTTCCGATTCAGACTGATTGTGATGTTCTTCCCTGGGAGGCTTTTATTCAGTGAACCAGTGCCCACTGAATTCTTACATACCTTGTTCTTTGAATGGAATTAGTCCATTGACTGAGTAATCCGAGTTTGGAAATGACCCAGTTTATTAGAGAAACTGAGGGTATGAGGGTGAATCAAATCGTCTTCCTTAGCCCCCCCCTATACATCAGACATGACATTCTAAGTGTATCTGCACATTTAATTAATTACAATTTAACTGCTCTGCTAATAGCATTGAACATAAAGTTGTCAGTAGTTTATACTGCAGAAATGTATAAGCTGTCATCCATTTTCTCAACACATTTTAATCCAGCTGTGTGTTGATTCTGATCAGCGCAAGGCTCCCTGAATTATAAAATTACATGCAGTGTATTGATAGAGAGCAGGGAAATGTGATTCCAATTATATTCAACAAATTGTAATCTCACAAGTTGACATGTTAGTTCTCTGGCTTCAGATAGGGCTAAACAGGAAATCTGGCACTTTTTAAAGTATATTTGATGTGACGATAAAATATTTGGAGGAATCTGTCAGTGCATAGCTTCCCTTAATTTCCTTTCACTAAAATTTTCAATAAAGGTAGAAAATCTGGGGAGTGTGCTGTATCCAGGAGAGATAATTGGATCAAGGGAGGACTGACCTAATGAGGAAAAGTACTCCTTGTGTATGGTTGACTGAAGAAAGTAAGAGGGGGGACAACGGGTAGTGGGGTTTGCTAGCTACTTTGCTTAACATGCACAATAGCAGTGCTATTCAGTCCTAAGGGTCATCTGAGCATCTTGCACTTTGACATATCCATACCACAGACATAACCTAAGACTGCTGCAAAAGGAATCCCTTTTGGATTCACACGTGTCCTCATTGCATGTTTCTCCAGCCTTTCTGAAGGAAGACTGAGACACTTGATGAGAGATGGTGATTAGAATTACACTTAAGGCAAGCCAAAGGAGACATTACAGGAAGTGACGAAAAGCTTGGTCAAAGAGGTTCATTTTAAGGAGGGGGCCATTCATCCTATCATCCCTGTGCTATCCCTTTGAATGAGCTCCCAGGCAGTTCCTTTCTTTGGTTCTTTCACCGTACTCCTGCAACTTTCTCTCATACAAGAATTTATCTAATTCCCTCTTCAAAATGTTGTTGCATGTTTTTGCAACACCCATTCAGGCAATGAATCTCAGATCTGCATAACTTACTGTGAGTAAAAGAGAATCTGCTTCTTTCCCAAGGGTTGTAAAATCCATTTCTTCTGGTTGCCAACGTCTCTGCCACTAGAAACAGTTTCTATTTATTTACACTATCAAAATCATTCATGGTTTTAAATACCTCCATAGAATCTCCTAAACTTTTTTTGCTCTCAGGAGAAGAAACCCCCAGTTTCTTTTACTGTCCACAGAATGGAAGCCCCACATCCTTAATGCCATCCTAGTCAATCTCTAATACACCCTTTCTACAGGTGAAATTCTTCCTAAAATGTAATGCCTAGAATTGGGCTCAATTTTTGACCGTAGCCTAATCGGAGGAGATTTGGAAATTAATAATCTACTTTATTTGAGATGCATTTCGTGAACATAACAGTTAATGCAAACTTCCCTCCATTCATTCAATTCAAAACATTGAGTGAAAAATGTAACAAAATCCGGTCTTTTCAGAGCTAACTTGTTTCAATCTCCCGTGAATAATTTGGTCACTTGTCCTAACGTTTGGCTTGCCTTCAGTTTGCCTGATACCACTCCAGTCAAGTGCCCTGGGATGTTTTGCTACAGAAGGAATATATAAATACAAGATGTTGATACTTTGCAGTGTTGCCTGAAGACCTCTGCCCTCAATGACAATCTTGACATTTGCGAGTTCCATGTTTTTAGATTTAAGTAACTAATTACAAATGTCAATATCAACTCGAGAAGAATGGTAGATCACTATCCAGTAGTTGAACCAGCACAACTAAACAAAAACTTGCCACTGTTTCGCAGACCCCTTGGCTGTTCCGCACTGACTGCATTTCAAAACAATGTGTGGATTTTTAAGCTTGTTCTGAACAATATGAGGAGAACAATATCAACGGCAATTCTTTCCTCTGTACAATTGAACTGCATCTTTATTTTATCTGTGGTTACATTAGATTCCTAACAGCATGAATTTCTCTGCATTCATTTGTGGGTTGTGGGCTGGCTAGACTAATATTAACTGCCCATCTTTAATTGCCCTGGAGAAGGTGACCGTGAGCTGCTTTCCAATGTATCATTCTTAAACACTTCTGCTAATTCCAACTAGACCCCCACCACCAAGAACATCTTCCCCTCCCCACCCCTGTCTGCTTTCTGCAAGGACCACTCCCTTCATCACTCCTTGGTTCTTGCCACTCTTCTCAACAGCCCCCTTCCCCCAAACCCCACAGTACCTTCCCCTGCAATCGTAAACGATGCAAAACCTGCCAGCATACCTCCCTCATCTCCATTCAGGGCCCCAAACAGTCCTTCCTGGTGAGACAGAGGTTTACCTGCCTCTCCTCCAACCTAGCTTACTGTATCCGGTGCTCCAGTCTTTTCTACATCAGAGAAATCAAACGTAAACTAAGGGCACATTACACCGAGAATCTCAGCCAAGCCCACAGGAGCTGACGTGACCTCCCAGTCACCATCCAATTTAATTCCCTTTCCTCCTACTTTTCTGACATGGCCATCCTTGGCCTTCTCCATTGCCACATCGAATCAGACTGCAAATTGGAGGAACAACACCTTATCTTCTGTATGGGCAGCATACAGCCCGGAGGACTCAACATTGAGTCCGCCAATTTCAAATAACTTTCCCACCCGGCCCTCCTCCTCCCTTGCATTCTATTTACTGACCCTTCCTTCCAGCCACTAACTGGATTCATTCCTCCCATTGACCCACCAGGTCGTACCCTGTACCTGTCACCTACCACCACCTCACACTCTGCCCCCTCCCTACCCAAATCTCTCCCCCACCTCCTCTTTACCTGCAGCTCACCTGACAATCACCCCCAGCCCTAAAAAAGGGTTACACCTGAAACGTTGACTTCTCTACCTCCTGATGCTGCCTGACTTGCTGTGTTCTTCCAGCCTCCAGCTTGTCCACTTGTTGAACCACTTGGCATTTAGAGTCATCCAGAGTGCTGTTGGGAAGAAGTGAGTTTGAGGATTTTGATCTAGTGATAGAGAAGGACGGGTGATATATTTCCAAGTCAGAATGGTGGGTGGCTTGGAGGGGAGTTTGTAGCTTCTGATATTCCCATGTATCTGCCGCCCTTGTCCTTCTGGATGGTGGAGGTTTGCAGTTTGGAACATTCTCTTAAAAGAGGCTCAGTGAGTTACTGCAGATTTAACTTGTGGATAGTATACTTTGCTGCCACCTTGCATCAATGGTGGATGGAATACCAATCAAATGAGCTGCTTTGACCCACATGGTGCCAAGTATCTTGTCACCATAAAGCATATAAGACTTACTCTTGAAATTAAAGTAGCATCTTTAAATGTATGGACATTGAAAGTGACTGGTAATGAATTGAGCTGAAACGTGGTTTACAGTGAGATTTGACGTGGGAGGCTCCAGGACCCTGGAGCAACCTTGTAAATGATGTCACAAATAGCACAGAGTGGACACTCTAGAAGAATACACCACCCTACTCTAGAGTATCCAACATTAGATTAGAACTTTAGAGAGTGTTAAAAACACATTGATACAAACACACAGAAATGATAAATCAGTCCTTACCTAATATAACTGGAAGATCCGAATCTGGATTATTTGTGAATGTCAGGTAAAGCAGTATTCAGCATCAATGAAACTTGAAAGGGTTCAGAAGAGATTTATAAGGATATTGCCAGGGTTGGAGGGTTTGAGTTATAGGGAGAATCTGAAGGCTGAGGCTATTTTCCCTGGAGTGTCAGAGGCTGAGTGGTGACCTTGTAGAGGTTTATAAAATCATGAGGGACATGGATAGGATAAATAGGGAAAATACTTTGTCTGGGTGGGGGAGTCCAGAACTAGAGGGCATAGGTGAAGGGTGAGAAGGGAAAGATTTAAAAGGGACCTAATGGGCAATGTTTTCACACAAAGGTGGTGCATTTGTCGAATGAGCTGCCGGGGAAGAGATGGAGGCTGGTGCAATTGCAATATTTAAAAGGAATCTGGATGGGTACGTGAGTAGGAAGGGTTTAGAGGGATAGGGCAAAGTACTGGCAAATGGGACTAGATTAATTTAGGATATCTGGTTGGCATGGATGAGTTAGACTGAAGGGTCTGTTTCCATGCTGTACATCTTTATGACTCTATGTATAATAAATGGGATTATTTTGAAAACATTTCTTGACTTTCCCTTCTCCTTATTCACTCTGTCTCTAACCCAAGCTCATAGGGTGGCATTGAACCACACAACAAAAGAAGATCAGCAGTAACAGTTCTGTAACAATTAAAAGATCTTAACAATTGGGGTTTTTTCTTTAATAAAGGCAAAATACCATTGATTCTGGAAATCTGAAACAAGCAATGAGAATGCTGGAGAAACTCAGCAGGTCTGACAGCATCAATGGAGAGAGAAACAGAGTTAATATTTTAAGTCTGGTATGACTCTTCTATGCCAAAGCTAGTTTTGTACCCATCTAGCCAGCTCACCCTGGATCCCATGAAACTCTGGGCCAGCCTGCTATAATGTACCTTATCTAATGTCTTAGCAAAGTCCATGTAGACAATATTCACTGCTCTTCCCTCATCAGTCATTCCTGTTACCTCCTCAAATATTTGACTGAGGACTGCTGATAACCATGACAAGTTTCCTGGCTTTGTGTCTGCATTAAACTGCAAGGCAAGACTGCGAGCCTAGGTTGAAGAGGCAAATCACAAAAAGTTGAGGAAAGGATATGCAAGGCAGGGATGCTGTGGACACCAAGGTTGGCTCAGAGTGAGTGAGCACGATGACAGCAAGCAGAGAGCCTAGAGATGCAACTTGGTCCTGTCTATGAGCTGGGTGTTTGTCCCTGAGTGCACAGTGCATGACTATGATGGCTGGTACAGCAGTGACGTGCAGAAGTGTCATGCAGGTGGATTCGAGATTACCACGAGGACTGGCACATGTTGGATGTCAATGTCAGTGGATTTAGGATGCATGTAGCTGATACCCATGGATTTTGAGATGTCGGTGCCCAGTATCCAGTATGGAGATCCTTGCCGTTTGTTTTGGGTGATGCATGTGGTAAAATAAGAAGTTGAATGTTAATGAGTTGAATAGTGGCAATCATAAAGCATTTAACAAGCTACGATCCTCTCGTTGGCAATTCATGAAAAACTCACCCCACCATTGGACAACGGCACAGCGAGATGGTCCTGACGTTGAGATTGGCCTTCCTGGTCTTCCTGTCTGATTTTGCCATGAATCTCGCCATGGTCCACATTGCTCAGAGCCCACTAAGATTCTGCCCCTTGGGGTGAAAAATAGTAACATGTTGATGAGGAGCCTTGTTGCTGCTGTAGAGAATCAAATGTTCCTGAAACTTGACTTTGAAAAGTGTATATGTGAGGTTGTGAGTAATGATTGAACACCAAGAGCAAATAAATACCAGGAGACTGCTGTGGTGCCAAACAAAGCTGGAGCCATTGTGAAAGTCTAACAGTATTATATCTGGCCAGCACACATGTTTATAGGATTGGTTGTTGAAATATGATGCTATACCCAATTGAGTAAAACATTAACTCATTAAGTACTGATTCCCCTTCACAATTTTCACAAAAATGCCAAAATAGTTCTGCAGTGTTTCACCATCTGCTCCTTCCTTATGTCATTAATTTTCTCCTGTAGTGAACAAAGAAAAAGAAGATGTGCAATTATACATTGCCTCTTATAGCCTGAGAACATCCCATAAGAGTGTTACACTCAGTCAAACACTCGTGAAGAATAGTTGCTTTTGTAAGAAATAGAGTAGATCACTTTCACGAGCAAGGTGACAACAATGAGAATCAAATCATCCTCTTTTGGTAGTGGCTGAGGGATAAATGTTGATCAGGTCACTGGGGAAATTCCTCATGTAGTTGTTCACATTGTGCCATGAGGTCTTGTCTATCTGCCAGAGAGGGTAGATGGAGGCTTTGTTTTACCAACCATCCAAGAGATGACATCTCTCATGCAACATGCTCCTCGCTTCTTCATGTGAAGTGTGCTTGATTGTGTGCTGTGATCTCCTGAGTGGGACTGGAGCCTACAGCTTCCTGACTCTGAAGTGTTCAACAGGTTGCACCAGGCCCAACTGCATGTTTCCAGGAAAAGGGGTGAAGGGAGTGGTATCTTGCCTTTCTAGAATAACTTTGACTCATGCAACATTGCCACTCCTCACAATTTACTTCCTTATTTCTTTCCTATTATGTCTGAGTGCTGACTTCAGTTGTAATATCGTTAATAATATACAGGAGTAATAAGAATAAAGGCAAACATGGAACAGCTTCATTCAACCCAGACAAGAGGGGACTAAATCTCTCCACAAAAGTCAAGAAGACTTAGACTGTCAATTGGATGTGGAAAGAAAGGATATTATGCTATTGGATGGAAACTTTCTGCTCCCCTCCCCCTCCCACCAACCCACTTTGGTCAATCAGACTATTAAACTATCAGCTGATAGTCAACATTCATATATTTTAGAAGTTTCTCAAATTGGCCATCCCTTTGGAAAATAAAAGGACTTTCTTCCTGTAAAAGGTCAGAGACTGTAACCACTAATATTTCTGTGATGCCTTGTTTTGCTACATTTAAGATTGCTTATTGGTAGTCTGGTGGATTATTTTTGGCAGATACAAACTGATTCTGACTGTGAGCTCTGGTTATTATTGCCACTCGAGTCTCGGATTAGAGCTAATATTTTGGATGAGAAATGGGCTAAGTAAAAGAACATACCAGATTTGAGGTCATGTCTAGAAGTGAATTCAATCGACTGCTACAATTCAGTCGAGGGGATAGATCAATAGAGATGCAATGGCAAACATTTAAGGGGATAGCACAGAATATGTACATTCCAACAAACAAGAAAAGTTCTAAGGGACAGACCTGCTATTTGAGGTTAACTTAAAAAAAGGCAAAGATCGTATCAAACTCAAAGAAAAGGCGTATCATTCTGTGAAGATAAGTAGCAGGTCAGAAGATTAGACAGTATATATATATTATAATTATATATAAATAAAGCAAAGAATTTGTAAAAGATTAACAAGGAAGGAAAAATGAGAGTACGAGAAAAAGTTAGCCAAATATGTAAAAACAAATAGGAAACATTTCATCAGATATTTAAAAGAGAAAAGCGTTAACAAAGATAGTCCTGGTCCTGTAGTGAATGAGTCTGGAGGAACTGGTTATCAAGAAAAAAGAGACAGCAGACAAGTTGAACTTTTTTAAAAATCAGTCTTCACCAATAGCATCCTGGAAGTAGCTGTAAATCAGAAAATACAAGGAAAGAGGAATTCAAGAAAATTGTAATTACCAGTGAAGTAGCACTGAGTAAATCGTTGAGTGGGCAAGTCCTAGGTCCTGATGGATTTCATCCTAGTATCTTAAAAGAAGGGCCTAGTGGGTGGCACAGTGACTCAGTGGTTAGCACTGCTGCCTCACAGCACCAGGAACCCAGGTTCAATTCCAGTCTCAGGCGACTGTCTGTGTGGAGTTTGCACATTCTCCCCGTGTCTGCATGGGTTTCCTCCGGGTGCTCTGGTTTTCTCTCACAATCAAAAGATGTGCAGGTTATGTGAATTGGCCATTCTAAATTCCCATAGTGTTCAGGGATGTGCATTAGTAAGGGGTAAATGTAGAGTAATATGGTAGGGCAATGGGTCTGGGTGGGTTACTCTTTGGAGGGTCGGTGTGGACTTATTGGGCCGAAGGTCCTATTTCCACACTGTAGAAATTCTATGATCTATGAAATAGTTGATGTGTTGGTTTTCATTTCCCAAAACTCATTAGATTCAGGATTAGTGGTGCTGGAAGAACACAGCAGTTTAGGCAGCATCCAAGGAGCTTTGAAATCGATGTTTCGGGCAAAAGCCCTTCATCAGGAATAGATTCAGGCAAGGTTCCTTTAGATTGGAAAACAGCTAATGTTCAAAAAGGGGAAGAAAAGAAAGGAGGAAACTACAGGCCAGCAAGCTTAACATCGATCATGGGGAAAATGTTAAATATATTGTTAAAGATTTTTATTATTAATGATGTTATAAGAGGACACTTGGATAAGTTCAAGGTATTCAGGCAGAGCTAACATGGCATTGTTCAAAATAAATCATGTTTAACTAATGTATCGGTTCCTAGTGGAAGTAATTTGTGCTGTAGAGAAAGGGGAATCAGTGTATGTATTAAATTTGGATTTCCACACAGCATTTGATAAGGTACAATATCAAAGGTTACAGCAGGAAATAAAAGCTTGTGCTGTAAGGACTAATATATTGATATGGGTCGAAGATTGGCTTGTTAAAATGAAGCAGAGAGTAGGCATAAATGGGTCTTATTTTAGACTGGTAGAATGTTACAAGTGGTGTACCACAGGGGTCAGTGCTGGGGCCCCAGCTTACAATTTATATCAATGATTAAATGAAGGGACTGAAGGCATGGTAGTTAAATTTGCTGATGACACAAAGATAAGTAGGCAAGTGAATTGCAAAAAGGGACATAACGAGCCTGCGAAGGGACATAAATAGTTTAAGTGAGTGGGCAAATATTTGGCAAACGGAATACAATGTAGGAATGTGTGAAATAGTTCATTTTGGCAAAATACAAAAGAGCGTGAGGGTCTTTACCCTAGAGTGGGGCAGTTCAAAACTAGGGGGCATATTTTTAAGGTGAGAGGAGCAACTTTTAAAAATGACGTGGACAACTTTTTTTTTCACACAGTGAACTTCCAGAGGAAGTGATGGATGCAGGTGCAGTTCCAACATTTAAAAGACATTTGGATAAGTACATGAATAGGAAAAGTTTAGAGGGAAATGGGCCAAACACAGGCAAGTGGGACGAGTTTAGTTTGGGAAACATGGTCATTGTTGACTAGTTGGATCGAGGCGTCTGTTTCCATGCTGATGACTCCGTAAACATATTATGCAAATGGTAAGAAGTTGCAAAGCTCTGAGATGCAGTGAGATCTGGGTTTCCTTGAGCATGAATCACAGAAGGTTAGCGTGTAGGTTCAGCAAGTAATCAGTAAAGCTTTATTGCAAGGGGAATTGAATGCAAGAGCAGAAGGTTATACTTCAGTTATACAAGGCATTAATGAAACCACTTGTGGAATACCGTGTACTGTACTGGTGACTGTATTTGTGGAAGAATGCTAATGCATTGGAAGCCGTTCAGAAAAGGCTTATTAGACTAATGTTTAGATTGAGTGGATTGCCCTGTGAGGATAAGCTAGGCTGTTTCCTCTGGTGCAGTCCTCAACCATTCCAGAAGCTTCCCAAAGCTTTAAGAGTCAGAGGTGACTAGTTTAAAACTAAGAAGGTGCCCTTTTTTTTAAAAAAAAAGAAATTTTTTTTGGGGGGTGGGGGGTTGAGAGTCTTCCTCAAAAGACCACGGAAGCAGAATCTTTAAATGTTTTTAAAGCAAAGATCAGTAGGTTCTTGATTACCAAGGAGATGAAAGATTGTCAGGGATTGTTCTCATGAATATAGAGTTGAGGTTGAAATCAGATCAGCCATGACCTTATTGAATGGTGGAGAGGCTTGAAGAGCTGAGTAGCCTACTGTTGTTCCTTGTTTGTGCAGACATTCTTTCCCACGTTTTCTTCTCTACTGTATTGAAGTCGTTTTATGTCTTGACAGTGACTTTAAAATAGAATGTGTCCATTTTTTTCTGACCGTCATTAAGGCCCAGCAGCACTCAGTTATAGTTCATCCTCAGAGGTTTGTCCTGTTGAAAACATCTCCATAATGAAACTCAAAACACTTGAAGGGTTCATCAGCTTCCAATAGAGAGAACCTACAATAGCTTTCAATCTTGACCATGTGTTATCTGGGGATAGCAGTCTTTATAGCTTCCAACACTGTTACGTTATGGATTTGTGATTTCCCCTCTGAGCTGACCTGAAATCTGCAGCACAGCTCCACTTTATCATCTCGGTTTAACACAGACTTTCAGAACCAGTAGAAATACCAGTTTGAATGGGACCTACCTGCCACTTCACTTATTTGCTGACTGCTGTTTACTCTAGAAGTCTTAAAATGTCTTCAGTTTTAAAATAAGTTGGAAATTTCCCAAGCAACACAGCTCTTTTTTTAATGTTATTAAAGAACTGATGGGTCAATGAGCTCCTTATCATCTTGGAACACTTCAGTTCAGTAGTCATCTCTTGGTTATTTGACGGACTTTACATTGGGCAGAGGATGATGTGTATATTGCAGTATCACTTTGTGCTGCTAATCTGCAGTGCTCTAAAAGGAACCAGTCTTTTAGAGCAGGAGTATTGTTATGTGCTCACCATTAAAGTAATTGCCAGTTATAATGTGATAAGTTCATCGAAGTTAATTGAACTTTACTTATTATCCCACAAGCTATCTGCCCATCTTGTTTAGCTCCATGCTTGGCTCCAGTTTGTTTACATTATCTAAAACATCTAATTGAGCCAGTGTTTTAGAAAGTACATTGTACACAGGGGAGACCAGTTGTCCACTGTCAGTTTAAAATTCAAAATGCTCAACCAATCTTTGAGAATCGTGAATCAGTTTACAATATCATTTGGACTAAACATGAATAGTCTTAGTGTGTTCTACGGATAAAACATGACCCATCGTTGACATTGACTCTGACCATTCATCTGTGCTAAGTTTTCTTTTCCTGTTTATGAACCGGTATCTTGCCAATCCACATCATATCAACGGTCCCATAGGGATGAAGGATGCGGATTACAAAAAGATGAAAGTTAGTTTAATGTTGATTAGGAGGACACAATCGATGTGAAAACACGCAAGTAACATGGCACCATTTCTTCCTATCTGGAGATCTCAGTTCAGGTTTCATGTCTGTCCAAGCTATTGCTGGACTTGGATAATGCTGAAGTTAAAAGTTATTGTTTCATAATTTCAGACAACTCCTCCGAGCACCCTCAGTCCTTCATTATAAATCAGTTGCTTTCACATCCTTTTAGTCAAGGACCCCTTATCAAATGGACCATGGTATTCTCAATTATCGTATTATATAATGTGCACAATATGGATGTGGTATATATAAAGTCTATTTAAAAACTGTTTAAGAAATGTGTGTTATTAGCAAGATAGGAGTGTCTGCCTGCTCATTATGTAGTATGCAGTACTTCAGTTTTTTTTTAACAAGGCTAAAATCCATCATCAAAAACTGTCCTTGGTAACACTGGATCTACCAAATGACATGCACACCCCTCTCCGCATTCCTGCATAGATGAAACAACCAGCCTGCTCCGTGCGGTATAACAAAAGCCATGTACTGATCACATAACTCTGACATCCATTCGAATGAAGGCTAGAATGAGCATGTGAAAAGAGAAGTCTTGACATCACATGAGATGACCAATGCACACAAGGTAAACAAAGGACCGTTACAGACATGAGGAGCTGGAGAGCCTTATTTGGAAATTAGACTCTGGGATAGTGTGTGCGCAACCCATATCCCAAACTATTCCAGATCGGTATCTCAATATGCAGGTAGCAATATATAATACTCTGCTGGATATGTGAACAAAAGACCAAAGGAAATAGAGACAGATGTAGACTGTATGACTCTTTTTGCCGACTACATCATTCATGATGATTGTGGCTGATATTCAGCCTTAACTTCACATTCCTGTCCCCTCACCATATATTTTGATTCCAGGAAACATCCAAATCCCATCTACCTCAGCCTTAAATGGAGCACCCATAACCCTCTTGGATAGAGGGTTCCAAAGATGCACAACCTTTGGTTGAGTGAAGGAATTCCTTACTGCAATACGAAAACTCTAATCCTGAGAGAATGCTGCCATGTTTCAGATGCCAGTGGAAACAGCCTCTGTGTCTACCCTGTCCAACCCTTTTAGAATCTCAAACTATTCAATGAGATCACCTCCTATTGTTCTAAATGTTGCACAGTTTAAGTACAGTTTACTCAGCCCTTCATCACTAGTCAAACCCATCATCTTCGAAACAGGTACGGTTTACTGTCCCACTTCCACGGCAAATTTACAAAGGGAATAAAATAAAACAATGGCGACAAAAATGGTGCAATGCTTTTCAGATATGATCTGACCAAAGCTTTTTATAACTGTAGCAAGATGTCTTTATTATTCTGTTTTAATCCCTTCGCATTAAGGGCCCACATAACTATTTGTCTCCCTAATTGGTTACAGTATCTGAACACAAATGTTGCTTTTCTTGTAGGGATGTACCCATATCTCTCTGAACGTTTACACATTTTGCACATTTTAAAGAACATTAAGTTATCTCAGTCTAAAATTACTTCCTTATACCTCCCAGCCCATCCATTTCAATTTGCTCCTGTAAGGCAACCTGAAACCTTCTTTAGCTAAACTTCTGATCATCTTCCCTAATCTCCCTTTCTCACTCAGTATCATTTCTGATTTTTTTTTTGTGAAGCACTTGGTACTGTGTAAATACCAATGTTTGGTTAGAATTTCTTGAAAAAGATTGCAAAGTGTGAACAGTCATCCTCATTTAGTCAGCTTTGGTAAGGAGGGAAATCTCATGATTTGTGAATCGTCATAATCTGCTGGCCAGTTTGAACTCCTCTATCATTTCTTAATTTTTAAAATTTATTTGTTGTGAGGATCTCTGGCAAGGTTAACATACATTCCTTCCTAAGTTTCCCTGGGATTACAGTGAATCACTCCAGTTCATGTAGTGTGGTTACACATCCAGTATTGTTATGTTCTAAGAAAACCATATCTTCCCCTTATCTCCCAGTCTCCCCAGGATTGTCATGATTTACACATTAACTTCACCAGACAAAGGTATGCTTAGTAATTGAGGCAGTTGTTGTGCAATGGTAGTGTTCCTATCTCTGAGCTGGAAGGTCCAAATTCAGCTCCCAGCTGCTCCAGGGCTGTGTCATAACAAGTCTGAACAGATTGATTTTAAAATATCTAGACCGAGTATCGGTCCCATTTTTAACGTTGACATTGTTTATGAATATCACAATCAGAATCTCTAGATTCGAAAGGAAACTATACAAAGTGTGGAGTCTCACTTCTTCAGGTTGATTGATGATCTTTAAAACTGAACTATGAAATAAGTTGTTTGTTTTCCTTTCTGTCATTTGTTTATCTACCTTACCCATTCTTTCCCTTTTCTAAATTTTTCTTTCTTTATATGATTTAACATTGAATTTACCTTTTCTAATTCACCCTCTTTTCTCGCTTTAGTTTTAGATTTAGTGTTAATCTCATTCATTAAAGAGATGTACCATTTTAATCCTTTGTCCACAGTATCCCAGATATACCATTGCTGTTTTTGAATCATTGTCAGCTCAGCATTTCTTGTATTCTAATGGGCAGCATTTTTGAAACTGAGGGGGCATGGAAACAGGCTTAACCATTAGGACACACTTTTAGATACCCCTGCTTTGGCATAGCCTGAGCCAATGTGGTTTTCTTCAATCTCAGTGCTTACTTTAAGCCCAGTATAGCATGGTGTATTATCTTGAACGTTGTACAAAATACTGTCATAGACCAAGTCTTTTCCCATATGGACTGTTTTCAGAAGCACCAGTACAAACATCTCTTGTGAAACTTCATTAATTTCTTAGGACACAGGAGCTTCTTTCCTGTTGGTTCATTATCACTGTGAAGGTCAATCAAAGTGCATTTCACTCCCTTTCAATGTCATCATCACCTCGTCCCTTTAAAACATGTTTTCTGAATATTTCTCATTTATATGGTGCACGCGGTATATTCTACATTTCTAGTTAAGGATAGCAAAGCATTTTACCACCTTGTATTCTATTGGGAAAAGGTTGAGTGATGAATATATGTTCCTAAACTAAAAGCTTCCTTATATACTTGAACAATTTAACTTGTGCCTGAGGCAGTAAACATTCTGTCATATTAAATTACTATTTGTGTAATTGTGTAAACTTTTGATTAGGAGTTTTTTTTTAAACAGCATGTTACATTTCATGGAAAATTAAAGACAGGCTGAAATGATAATATTTCATCATGTTGTCATCCAGCGATTATCAGAGATTACCTACAGTGTAGAAGTAGGCTATTTGGCCCATCGAATATACACCAACTCTCCAAACAGCATCCCATCCAGACCATCCCCACCTCCCCTCACCAATCCAAACTGCATAACCCTGCATTTCCCGTGGTTAACCCAGCTAGCCTGCACACTACAGGGGAATTTAGCATGGCCAATTCACCTAACCTGCACGTCTTTGAACTGTGGGAGGAAACTGGAGGACCCAGAGGAAACCCACACAGACATGAGAGCACGCAAACTCCACACAGACAGTCATCCAAGGTGGAATTGAACCTGGATCCTTGGTGCTGTGAGGCAGCAGTGCTGGCTGAATGTTGTACAACACATTGGCATTGACCAGAGTATATAAGTGTAAAACAGCGTACCATCACCTTGTTCCTTTTGGTTGGGTATACTTCTGCCATCCTACATTTTAATTGTCCATAATCATATCTGCAAATGTAATAGAATAAGAAAAGGCATTTAAGTTGAAAATCATGAAGGCACCACAAAGAAGCTGGGAGTTCTGCCTTAATATAGAACATTACAGCGCAGTACAGGCCCTTCAGCCCTCGATGTTGCGCTGACCTGTCATACCAATCTGAAGCCCATCTAACCTACACTATTCCATGTACGTCCATATGCTTGTCCAATGACGACTTAAATGTACTTAAAGTTGGTGAATCTACTACTGTTGCAGGCAAAGCATTCCATACCCTTACTACTCTGAGTAAAGAAACTACCTCTGACATCTGTCCTATATCTATCACCCCTCAATTTAAAACTATGCCCCCTCTTGCTTGCCTTCTGTAACATTCTTTGCCTTCCCGGTAGAATTAATTGTTGGCTGTTTCACTGCAGTTTTTATTGAGTCTGTGAATTACTATTGATGACTATTTTGTGAAAATGTGTTTGAAAGAGAGAAGTTTCCTCTTCTGTCTTGCTTTTCAGGTTTTCATTCACTGGAGGTAATTTTAATTTTGTGATGGTGTAAAATTGATGACAGCAAATCAGCCGTCTGTTTCATATCTCCCTAAATTTAAATTCTGTTGACTTTAATCAAAGTATTAATTGAAGAGATAAGCAACAAGCTCATTATGATCTGTTCTACACAATTGCATGAAATCAATTGACCTTAATGGAGGTTGTTACATCAACACACAGTATTAATAGTACCTACTTACCTCAAAGCAACAGAATTTATCCCGCATGTCAAATTAGACGCAAGCGGGAACAAAGGAGGTTCATGACAGTTAGAAATTAATGAAAATGAACTTGGGATCCTTTTGTGTAGGTGGCTCAGTAGGTATAGTTACAAAAATGAGCAGAGGTTTGATAAGTGGATTTTTTAATCAAACAGGAGTGCTTTTCTAGTGGGGGTGATGGTGATGAGCATTTTTATTTTCACAGTCATTTGTCTCTGTGGCTCAATTGCCAGTGAAATGAGAATAACTTGCAGTGCCAATATAACTTTAACAATGTCCCAGAGTGCCTCACCAAGTCACAGTTGACAGAAAGTTCCCACAAACAACAATCAGATCACTGTACATTGCATCAGTTTTGGATCTTAGTTGAGGGGGAAATGTTGGCCTAGACACCAGGACAAATGCTAGATTATGTATTTGTCACATACAACAGCTCGTTAGATCCAAGCTTTCTTTCATCCAGCTCTTCCAACTTCGAAGAATAACACAACATTGTGGGCCAAAGGGCCTGTTCTGTGCTGTACTTTTCTATGTTCTATGTTCTATGTTCTAATAACTTTGAGCCTCTTGCCTGTGCACTTCACTAATGCCTTTGCACTGCCAAATGGAGAAAATTCACTCTGTCTTCCACCATACTATGCTGAAAGGGGATATAGTAAATCAGGATACTTGCAATTTTGATTTAAGTTTTCAAGTCCTTTGCAATTAAATTATTTTTGAAATCTGGGCAGATCATGATAAGAAATGATTAACTTCTTTTGATATTAGAAATCCTGTACGTTATTTGTGATTATAAAACTGAATCAATTACTTAAAACAAAAATCATTGCGACACTTCTGAAAAGATAAACTTGAGCTCGAATCAACACTTACCAATTGCACAAATAAATTGACAACAGGCCTGAATTGTCTGAGATTCTCATGTTGGTTACTTATATCCAATATAAAATTAGGCTTTTTAAGGTCTAGTTAACACAATAACATACATTGTTTTTTTTAACTTGTTTCTCTACGTGGCTATTGTGTGTTCCTCCCATTAAAAAACATGCAAACAGATAATGCAAAACCAAAGAATGTTATGAAATGTGTAAATAGGATGAACTAGCTCCCTTTGTCCTGAAAGAAAAATGGGTGTCTTTTTTCATGAATCACTGAAAGTTAGTTGCAGCAAGAGAGAAAGAAGGCAAGTAATATCTGGGCTTTTATTACAAGAGGATTTGTGAATGAAAGTAAAGATGTCTTTCTGCATTTATATGGAGCCTTGGTGCTACCATGCCTAGAGTATTGAGTGTAGTTTTGATCTCTTACCTATGAAAATATGTACATGCCATGGGGGGAGTGTGACAAAAGTTCACCAAATTTATAGGATGGAGGAATGGTCTTATGAGGACAGATTATATAGACTGGGTCTTCATTCTCTAATGTTTAGGAAAATGAGAAGTGAACTCGTTCAGGCATACACATACAAACAGATTCAGTAACAGCTTCTTCCCTGCTATTATCGGACTTTTGAAAGGACCTCTTTAATATTAGTGTTGATCTCTCTCTGCACCTTCTCAGCAGCTGGAACATTGTATCCTGCACACTGTTCTGTTACCCTAATGCCATTATATAGTAGGATTTGACTATGAAACATGTAAGACCACACTTTTCACTGTACCTCAGTGCACATGACAGGAATAAATCAACTCAAAGTGCTAATGTTTATGTTGCTAGGATGGGTGGCTGTACTTTCTATTTGCACTGTGTCAATGATTTAGATATGGAAGCAGCATGTGTTAACCTCTCAGTCTGCAGTCACTGTCCTATTCATTTCCTGCAGTCAAAGACTGTAGGAAGTGGACATGCAGTCAGCAAATTTAATGCAGGCATATCAAATTCTCCCCTGCAACAAGTAGATACCTTCAAGGAAAAATAGTGTCTGTGATTGGCTGAAGTTTCAACATAATCACTGTAGAAACTGAAGGCTGGATTGTTTCAACACGGGTCAAAAAGAAATGTAGGCCTTTGTTTAGATGTTTGCTTGATTCAACAGTTAATGTTCATTGTTAGAAATCAGTTGGTTATTTCCACCCAGGGAAGATTATAGTGGTTTACACACTGACACAATAAGAAAGAAAGACCTGCACTCAGATATCACCGTTTACCTCAGCTCATTGCAAAGTGCTTCACAGCCAAATCAGCACTTTTAAATCTGAATTCTAGCAATAATGTTATGCACAGCAAGGTCCAAACAATGTGATTAAAGATTAGATAGTGACATTGCTTGAAGGAGCAACATTGACCAGAACACAAGAGAGAACTCCTCTGGTCATCTTCAAAATGGTTCCAAAGGATCGTTTATCCACCTAAGGGTAGATGGAATCTTGATTTAATATCTCATCTAAAAGTTGGCAAGTCTGGCATTATTGAGAACTGTTGAGACAATGTTCATCCTCAAAAACCAAAATCACAAGCCACATGACACCAGGTTATGGTCCAACAGGTTTATTTGAAATCACAGGCTTTCAAAGCGCTGCTCATTTGTCACTTCACCTGACAAAGGAGCAGCACTCCAATAGCTTGTGATTTCAAATAAACCTGTTAGCCTATAATCTGGTGTCATGTGACTACTAACTTTGTCCACTCCAGTCCAACACTGGCACCTCTATATCGTAAAGCAGGTAGACGATCAAAATGGTTTATTTTTCAGAAGCAGCAGTACAATGCAATTTACAGTACAGATCCATTGGAACAAGGCTTTTCTGAAGAACTGCCACTAATTGACATTGTATGTTGCACTAATGGGTTGGGCTAGGTTTTGTTAGTCAGATGGTGGATGTAGAGCAGAGATGGGTAGGAGGAAGACAGTGAGAATGGTAACAAGTGATTGGGAGAGGTGCCAGAAAGGAGGTAGTGAGGGGATGAGGAAATGACGAGATGGGAGGCAGATGGTGAGTCGAACGATGAGGGGTTGTGAGGGGATGGTGAGTGGAATACTGAGAGTTGGGAGGAAAGTGGTGAGCTGTGTAGGAAACTCAGTAAACGACGGGCACGTAACACCAATGTTGGTATTAGGAGAACCCACCTTTGTGTTGATGGATATCAAGTGGGCACATGCAGTTAATCTAATATGGCAGCAGCAAACAATAGGCAATTTAAAAAAAACAAATTAAGGTATTCTCCCATGTACATTTTACCAAGAAGTGGGTCTTTGTTATTGGACCTGCAGATGTTTGCATGTGAAGCAACTCAGTCTATGGTGCTGGAGGAGGGAACTTGGTCACTGGAAGGTCTCAAAATTGATCGGGCAGAATTGCTGAATGGACTGTTGGTTCTTTAAAGTTGACACAGCACCTGGATTTGATGCGATGACTTTAAAGGAGGCGAGTGTGGAAATGCTGGTGGCACTGGCTATGATCTTTCAGTCTTTGGGGAGATACCAGAAGACTGGAAAATTGCAACATTATGCCCTTGTTCAACAATGGTTGTAAGGTTAGGTTCAACAAAAGGAAATGGGTCAGTTTACTTTTAGTGATTGGGAAGCATTGAGACAATGATTCCGGATCAAATTAGTAGTTACATGGGAAAAGTTGGATTCGAATAGGAAGAGACAATATGGATTTCTAAAGGAAAATTTATGTTTAACTAACTTGCTGAAGTCTTTTGGGAGTGGGAGCAGAAAGACTCGATGAAGGGAAGACTGTTGATACGATTAAGTGGACTTTCACAAGGTTTTTGATACAGTGCTGCACAACAGACTTGTGAGAGAGGTTATAGGTCATGGTATAAAATAGACAGTAGCAGCATGGATGTTAAATTAGCTGAGTGATGGCAAACAGACAGTAATAGTCAATAGATACTTTACAGGCTGGAGTAAGATTTGTAGTGGTGTGCCCCTTGGGTCGATATTGGGATGCTTGCATTTCCTGATATATATTAATGATCTGGGACTTGGTGTGCAGGGGACAATTTCAAAGTCTGCAAATGACATGAAACTTGGAAGGACTGTAAACTACAAAGAGGATAGTGTGAAACTCCAAAAGATCATTGACAAGTTGGTGGAATGGGTGAATAGGTGGTAGATGAGGTTCAATGCAGGAAAGTGTGAGGTGATGCACTTTGATAGAAGAATATTGAAAGGTAATGTATAACAGGAGGTACAATTCTAAAATGTTTATGTATAGATTATTGGAAGTTTCAGAACAGATATTGATTTGTTGACTGTATCTTCGTACACGCGACAATAATAAATCAATTGGAAGTGTTGTTTTGTATACTTTATAGGCAGACTGTAAGAACAAAGTGCATCAGGGTAGCAGAACAGAGTGCAGAATGCAGTGTTACAGCTGAAAGAAGGTGTAGAGAGAGAGATCAGAATTAACATTTGAGAGGTCCTTTCAAGAGTCTGGTAGCAGCGGAGAAGAAAATTTTAAATCATCTTCTCAGTGGACCATAGTACAGTGGGATGAGAGGAGTCTTTGATTATGCTTTCTTGCTTTTCTGAAGTAGCAGGTAGTATAGGTAGAGTCAACGGATGGAAGACACAGAGAGTGGTAAGTAGAGCATACAGTACCTTCAACCTTATTAATAAGGGAATAAAATACAACCGCAAGGAGGTGATGTTGAACTCATAAACTAACTACTTAGACCTCTACAGAACATTATGTGCAGTTCTGGGTGCCACATTATTGGAAAGATGTGAACTCATTGAAGAGTGTGTGGAAGTGATTGACAAGAATGGTTCCAGGGATGAGGAACTTTAGTTACGAGGATAGATTGAGGAAGTTGGGACTTGTCTCCTTGGAGGGAACAAGGCTGAATAGATTGGATTTGAATAAACTGTACCCACTCATAAAAGAAATTTGAACAAGAATGTATTGATTTAAAGTGATCTGCAAATGAAGCAAGGACCAAATGAGGAAAAGCTCTTTCACACAGCTCTTTCACTCTACCTCACACAGAGTAGTTAGGGAGATGAATGCACTCCCTGGAAATGTTCAACTGAGACATTCAAGAGGGCATATGGATAAAAATAATGTGGAATGAATGGGGAGTGTGGTGAAACCAAAAATTGGCAATGCTGTTTGTTTTAATGATCCAGTGCAGGCACAATGGGTGGAATGGCCTCCTCCTATGCCATAACACCTCTGTAATAGTATGGTTCTCTGCCAAGACTCTATCTGCAGCTCATCTGCTGCAGGAAGGTGCAGGTCGTTTGTCATCTAGGATGCACTCAAACAACATCTAAGATTTATACACTTGTAGAGGAGGTATAACGTGGTGTTCCTGGCTTCTGAATCTTCATAGGTATTGGATAGATAGAGTCATAGAGATGTACAGCATGGAAACAGACCCTTCGGTCCAACTCATCCATACTGACTAACTATCCCAACTCAATCTAGTCCCACCTGCCAGCTCCCTCCAAACCCTTCCTATTTTTATACCGTCCAAATGCATTTTAAATGTTGCAATTATACTAGCCTCCACCATTTGCTCTGGCAGCTCATTCCATGCACGTACCACCCTCTGCGTGAAAAGTTGCCCCTTAGGTCTCTTTTATATCTATCCCCTCTCACCCTAAATCTATGCCCTACAGTTCTGGACTCCCTGACCCCAGACTTTGTCTATTTATCCTATCCATATGCCTCATGATTTTATAAACCTCTATAAAATCACCCCTCAGCCTCCGACGCTCCAGGGAAAACAGCCCTAGTCTATGCAACCTCTCCCTGTAGCTCAAATCCTCCAACCCTGGCAACATCCTTGTAAATCTTTACTGAACCCTTTCAAGTTTCACAGCATCTTTCCGATAAGAAGGAGATCAGAATTGCATGCAATATTCCAAAAGTGGCCAAAACAATGTCTTGTACAGCTGTAACATGTCCTCCCAACTCCTATACTCAATACTCTGACCAATATTCTAACAGATTCTAACAGATGAAAGGCTTAACAGACAATCAATTTTTCAATGTATAATTTCAGTTACATCACACTGCAAATTTTTGCTATAAATTCTGTGTTAGGATCGAGCCCTCCACTATCACCTGATGAAGGAGCGTCGCTCCAAAAGCTAGTGTGCTTCCAATTAAACCTGTTGGACTATAACCTGTTGTTGTGTGATTTTTAACTCTGACCAATAAAGGTGTTGCCAGCTCTTCCTTCACCAATATTATTTTCATTCTCAAATAGCAGATTTTCCATACATATTATTATTTTGTGATCTACCTGCTGCTAAACCATAGCAAGGTTAAATGTGAATTACCCACTGTATATAGTAAATGATCTGTGTATCCAATTATGCTGTACAAACATACACCTTGTTAGTATCACAACAAGCTTGCCTATCAGTATGAAATTAATCTTTCTGATGTCTGTAGAGTCACCGGCAGTTTGTTAATGAACTCAGGTGATAGAAGTATATCAGCTAATCTTGCAGCAAGACTTTGACTGGTGTTGGCGTTCTTGTCTCTGGGTCCTTTGTTGCAGGGTTTCTAGAAAAATTCAGGAGCAGTATCTCTGAAGACAAAATTTACTGAGTTTCTCCAGTGGTTTCTGATTTTATTTGTTTCTGATCTGCAGCATCTGCAGTTCTTTGTTTTCTTTCCTGGCTGTGATTAAAATGGACGTTTAGCATGCTTCCTTTCTCTGTTCAGACTTTGAGTATAGGGGTTGGAATGTTATGTTGAAGTTGTGCAAGACATTGATGAAGCGTCTTCTGGAATCCTGTGTCCTGTTCTAGTTGCCCTGTTATAGGAAGGATATTATTAAACTGAAGAGGTTTCGGAACAGATTTACTAGCATGTTGCTGGGTATGGAGGGTTTGAGTTGTAAAGAAAGGTGGGTAGTTTGGGAGTTTTTTTTTCTCTGGAGCATAGGGAGTTGAGAGGTGACCTTTACAGAAGTTTGTAACATCATGAGGGATATAGATTGAGTTAATGGTAGGTGTCTTTTCCCTACGAGGAAGGATTTCAAGACTAAGGAGCACATTTGTAAGGTGAGAGGAGAAAGATTTAAAAAACACGAGTGGCATTATTTTTCCACAGAGGGGGGTTTGTGCGTGCAAAGAACTTCCTGAGAAAATGGTAGATGCGGGCACAGTTATGACATTTAAAAGACACTTGGATAAGTACATGAATAGGAATGGTTTGGAGAGATATGGGCTAGGTGCAGGCAGGTGGGACTAGTTCAGTTTGGGATTATGCTCGGCATGGACTCTTTGGACCTAAGGGTCTGTTTCTGTGCTGTATGACTATGATTCTCCTCCAGTCTTACAAGTGAAAACAAATGCTCCACTCTGATTTCTAGGCTGACATTAAGCTGGGGATGCTCATATCCGATTAGTGTAAGCAACATTCCTTGCCGTTCATCAGTCCACTACATCACTCAGAGTTGGAAATATGAAAATAACTCCCTATTGGTTCCTTACAGTGGAATATTTGAAACAGAAAATCAGAGCAGGAATAATCCATCTGACCATTCAAAGTTACTCCGCCATTCAATATAATCATGGCTGACCATCTCAGTCCCCTGTTCCCGCTCTCTCCTCATACCCTTTGATCCCTTTAGCTTTAAGAATTATACCTTCTTGAAAGCAATTAAAGTTTTTGCCTCAGTCATTTTCTGTGGCAGAGAATCCTACTTATCATACAGCTATTTCCCCTCATCTCAGTCCTAAATTTCCTCAATCCCTATCCTTAAACTGTGGCCTTTGTCAAAATAAACATTCAAAGGCTCTTTAAAGTGATCTCCGTGCTCACAAAAAGATTAAAATATGTTAAGACACTCCCTTGCAAACGTACACTCAACATTATTAGTGAGGATGACAGCTTTTATCTCTTGAGATTGGTTAGGTTTATTCAACAGGAAGGTACAGCTATTTACAGAATACATTGGTTTGGAAATTGTGAGTAGATTCTGACCAGTTAACAGGGAGAAAATTGAGCATCTCCGATCTGTGATTTTCTGATGAAGTGCTTTCATGAATGTTGATCTGCTTTGGGACCAGCCAACAAGGAAATCCCACCTTTTATTGTGAATCTTTCAAAAATCAGGTGCTCTTTAATCTAACTCCACACCAATGGATCGTACAAAAATTGTTTCTGCTTGTACCTTAAAATTGATTTTACTGTTGCTGGTATGAAGGAATTGTCTCTCACTTCTCTACTAGCTTTCAGAAGATTAATTACTTGTCCTTAGCTGCCTATCTTAATATTTTCAGTCTGCATGAAATGTAGGTTCTTTGCAACACTGAAGTATATCAATTGTCCCACTTTCATGCTTTTATTGAGCTATTTAACAACTTGTTTCGCATGCTGTTTTTATTAATAGTGCACAACCTGTTTGGTGGATGACATTCTCCAGCTGCTGTTTGCCAGATTATTTTCTTACCTCTCTGGTCCTTTTATTAGGGCTCTTTCCTACACCAGCTACTATGCAGTAACCTCTTTCACCTTTCCATCAAGACCTAACCTTGTTAACCAAGCATCAGATGAGAGCTCCCTGAACCTCCCCAGGTTGGTGTTACATTTGTATTGGCAGTAAGGACATTTTCAAGGTCTAGCTTTCAGACAAAAAGTGAATTCAGGAAGTTCTGTAAATTCCAGAAATGAGTTTTATATTCCAAAAATAGTATGTACCAGCAGTAACAGGCTCAAAGGTTGATTCTTGTTTTAAACAGCTAATTAGCAGTTCTCATGTCAGTAAGTGCAAAGATTTTAAAGTGTGAAAAAGAGAGAGACCTGAGGTTTTTAATGAACTGAATTTAGATTTTCCCTATCAAATGCCTCGAAATAGTTCTATTTCTTAAAGTTCTTTACTGGGATAGGTTTTGACAGAAGGTTGTTTCAATGACTTATTTCCTGTGGTTTTCCAGGAACTCAGGATTTGAATCCCTCATTCCAGGCGGTTTCATGAACTGTTTCTCCCCATCATCACATCTGTACTGTTCTCCCTGCTCAGTGAATGGCACAGTGCTGAGAGTAGATGCGCATATGAAAGTATTAACCACTTAACCTTTATATGTTCAACGTGGCAACCTTGCTGAGGCATTGGGAACACTTACTGTATTGCAATTAGAAGGAAACTACCCTATCCATGAGATAGAAGGGAAATTTTAAACCTTGTTACTTTTCTGAGTTTGATATGTGGTAATAAAATTCCTCTGGTCAAAGTTTGTAGCAAAAAAATTCTCTGAATACAAAATAGCTCTTTGACATAATTGTGAGCTTCAAAACTCTGAAATTTATTATCCTTTTATAAGATTCCAACATTTTTAAAAGTGCATTTGACTACAAGTTAACTTATGAGACCTATTTGGATATTGAGCAACTCAGAAAATCACCTGAACAACAATCAGAATATTTCCACTCAAAACATTTCTCTCCAAAATGACAAAAAGCATCCTTTAGACATTTAATTGGTGTTTCTCAATAACTATATCAGTCAGGTCATAGACTCTCGCTAAATGCAATATCACCAATTTCTGAAACTTGTGTTTAACGGTTAAAGTATATTGCAGGGGTTTTTATCCTAACGTTACAATGCAATTATTCTTGAGGTGGCTATTCAAAACTTACATATAAATATGCATTGACAGCAAATGAATTGCTTTGCTTCATGAAAGAAAATCAATTCCTCAGTGTTGCAATATCCAATGATTCAGAGGGTATCAGCCTGATACTGAAGATTGGTAACTGGCAGGAAGATGTTTAGTCTGCAGATGCTGATGACATTGGCTCATTTTTGAGATTCAGCAGGACTGGTGAGATCGCTGTGGGGCTTCTCTGTGAAAACACTGGCAGATCATTATGCACTTTGCTTCGTTTTTAAGCAAACATTTGTTACAGTGTGCTGATTGTTTTTTTTCCCCCTAAATGATCTTCTATCTGTCTACAGCCTTCCACCCAGAAAATTGTATTCATCGTTTAGCAAGCCAGATCTGCTGAACACACCTTCAGAGGAGAAAGCAATGAAAACAAGCCCTGGAGAAAAAAGCATTTTCAAGTAAGTCAGAGCAGTGAAAGAGAATTTGATTATCTGTGGTTAGTAAGCACAAGTTGTTTTTGTAACAAGTGTATAATGCAGCAAGTAAATTTGTAACTCTGAATATCCACAATTCCATCATTGCTGAAAAGGCAGCCATATTACTTGAGCTTTTCATCTTGTGAATTTGAGGACAAATGCATGAAAATTAAATTTATGTTACAGTAATTTATACTCCAGAAGAGGTAACTAGTTGGTTGGTAAGTTGATTCTGATTGGCCAAGATATTGCCACGGAGATGGTAGTGGGGAACTGTTGACTTCTAAACTCCTGTATAATTGAAAAGAAGCATAAGGCTTGAACATATTCCTTTTATTTGGACAGAACAAGGTTTCTGCATACTCATGTATGTCACTTCTAGTAACTGTCTTTAAGCCATGTTATGAGCTCAACTAATAATTTTAAATTGGTTATTAGTGTAGCTCAGGATTGTTCAGCAATTGCTGCCCAAACACAGATTCACATCTAACAGGAGAGATTTCATTTTGGGTTTTGTAAGCACAGGCTGCTGGAGTACTATCTTATCCTCTGTCCGTAATGAACAGCCAAAGAAAAATGCCATTCGATTTGATCAGCTGATTGTTGGGACATTTGACATTGCACAAGCACTGAAATTCATACACAGTAAGAACATTTTTTTGGACTGACGGCAGCATCCTGTTAGTAGCCACTGCATAGTCACAGTGTGAACTGGCTTTTGTGTTTGACCTGATGAGTGCAAGATGAAAAGCTTGGGCAATATATTTGTCTATTTAGTAATACTCAAGTTCTGGAGTGCTGAGAAGTCAGTCTATTTATCTGCCATCCCGACTGCCTGGCAGAGCCAGCACTTTCTGTAGGATGAAACCTTCTAAAGGATATTGCCCTATTTCACGTTATGCTGGTAGACAAAGCCACAGTGATGTTTCCTTGGTTATTTGTATTGTGTACTGTATTGGTTGATCATTCTGATAGTGAATTGTTCTTCCATATATGTAGGATCAAAATTAGAGATATTAATTAAACAGCAGAATACCATTCATCATTGGAGGGAATCCTTATCAGGAAAGATCATTATGGCTGCACTGATTTACCAGTTCTGCATTTTGAGAGTTTGTTAACACTCCTGTGCTGAATGCTTTATTATGTTCAAGGTGCTTTATAAAGTTGTTATATTTCTGAGCTTTCTCACATCACAGAAAAGTAATTGGTAGTTGTTTAATTCAGTTCATAGTTTCATCTACCACTCCAAATGCTGTACATTCCTGTGAATTGTTTTCCACTTACATGGAGTTCAAGCTTGAAAATTGATTTAAATGCCACTTTTTCTCTGTTTGTAATTTTAAAAATCAATTCAGTTCTTAAAGTACTGTCAAACTAATCTCTCACGTGATGGTTTCTGTGTCCTTACTTTTGCCTACAATGTATTGTTTCCATATGAACCTTCCACTGCATTGAATCCACTCTCCCCACTAACTAAAATCAGACTGTCATTTTCTTTAACTTTTCCTCCAGTTCAAATAATGTTATCAGACAGTCAGAGTGAACTCTTGATACCTCCCATGATGGGCAATGAAATTGACTTAAATAGACCTGTCAATTTGTAATGAGACAGTTATTTTGTTCTGTAAAGTATGAAATACTTGTATTGAAAGTTTACTCAGTTTTTTCAGCATCTTCCCTTCCCCTTTTCAGTGTTATGAAGTAAGAAAGACCATGGTGTCACAAGTATCATAGTATATAAACTTACAGAAATCTGAAATAAATATCTAACTCCGTGTTCTGCAGTAATAGTGCAAATGGGGTGAACACAAGAATGATAAGGGAGCAGACCTGAGAAATAGCGAGGGTTAAGGAAGCAGAGTTCTGGGTGACTTGGGGTTTCACAGAAAATGGTTCAAGGAACTAATAGATGGATTTTGGCAAATTCAAGCCTGGAATGAAAAAGATGTACATCAAAGTTTCAATGATGTTGGGCTAAGAATGTGATTGACGAAGGTATGCACGTTGTGGGAAGTTGTGGCATTGCTAATGGGCCAAAAGCAGAGATGGGCAAACAGTTCAGGTTTGAATAGGACACAGTTTGTACCCCATTGGATTCCGCTTGATCAAGTAGTCAGAAAGAGAAAATGAACTGAGAAATAAGAAGCGATATTTGGCGAGGTGCACAGGATGTCTTTGGGCACTCCACCGATGAGACATAAAGACCTATTTCATCCATGATTTTCTCAGACAGACAAACCCAATCTCATTCAGTCAAGATTCTTGACAAGAATGTAGATGGTTGTTGACAGAGATTTGAAAACTTCAAGTGAATGTCTTGTATATATGAGCATATCAAGTAGAGATACAGATGTACAACCGACAGTTCTTTTTGATCAGACATTTTTGAAGGTTGAGGCCTTTAACCATAAAACAAAAGTTTTATGTCGCATTTTCTCAAGAATGGTTTGCTAGATAAACCACTAGTGTACAATTGTCACAACAATAGCTGTGTCTTTAAGGACCACATAGGACTTTGTATGTAATGTTACAATGATTGAGTTATCAGCTATTTCAATCTGAAATTATAAAATCTGTTTCTTTTCCAACACCTCCAATGACTTATGAACTTCCCATGCATAACAAGTTATGATGATTTATCACTCACATCTCTGCTCACTACCTCTGTTAAACAACATCTTAGTTTCTAAATACTCATCCTTCCTTTCAACTTCCCTCATGACCTTGCCCGTGCTTATCTTTGTATCCTCTAGGTCTATGATCTTCTGAGATCTCTGCGCTCCTCGAATTCTGGTTCCAGAGTTCTGGAGTTCCCTCCCATTTCCCTAAATCTCTTTCCTCATTTTAAACCACTCCCAAACCCACCTTCTTTGACCAAATGTCTGGTCATCTACATAAATAACTTCATAAATGGCTTGGTGCCAATCATTGTTTGCTAACACTCAAGTGTTTTGGCATGTTTCACAAGGTTAAAGGTACAATATAAATGCAAGTTGTTATACTGAAATTGATCTTTTTCTCAGGGCTGAGAAAGTTGCTGTTAGTGATAAACCAGTTCTGAGAAAGTATGAGTAAGTATTAGGTTTGGAATGGAAATTTCAACTTTGTGATCTGGACTGGGTTTTCTTTGTGATCTTTCCATTTTGTTCCAGGTACTAAGTTTGAAGTCTATCTTTATTATAGGCCTGTACAAGGTGAGAGGATGTGGGGACATTTGACCTGATCTTGAACTATTAGAGTCATGGCAATGCATCTCATGGATAGCTCACCAACCTTTCCTCAGCTTTTGTTGGTGGTTTGTATCTGAATCCAGCTATAATCTCGACATTGTGTTAAACAAAAGACCATTTTTGAGCTTTTATTTTCAAAGAAAAACTCTGCCGTAATTAAACCATGTTCCAATTAATATTTAAAATATCAATTAATCACCTTGACTGAAATACTTGCAAATTGAATATCAGTTCTTGTTTCATCATTTAAGAACCCATAGGCAATTGAGTGACTGGACTGTTTGTAATTTAGAAGTGTACAGGCCTATAGTAAGAGACATTTGGAATGATGCATTGGTGCTTGGTGCCATGGTGCTGGGTGAGAGGAGAATAATGTTTACTATTATCTTGTTTTCTTGGGAATTGGGTGATAGTTTTCTTCCATGAGATGAATCAACCAGAGTTTGATTTGGATTGATTTTTGCCTTTTTGAATCTATTTGCTCCTGAAGTAATAAAGCAGGGCAAAAGTATCAGTGCAAAGTGCTTTGGGATTTGAGATGTCTGCAAAAACTCTGCTTTACCGTGGGCAGTGATCGGTGTGCTTAACTGCATGTTCAGCTATGGTGTGCTGTGGAAAATCAGTTAGTTGGAACGTCACTTGTGCCCCCATTGTTGGAAATGGTTTGTGGGATTGCCTAATGTGAAATGCTGAGATTCTGCTGTAACTTTTACAGAAATCGCTTTTTAGAAAATCTTGTTGCCACACAAAGAGAGAGGAATTTAAACAAGTCGCGTTTTTCCAGAGATCTTACCTCCATACCCACAGACAGACCTCCTGATGGTAAGTTGGTCGCGCTGATCTTTCATAACATAATTAAGAATGAGGAGGACCATTCAGCCCATTTTAATGCACTTGCCCCATAGACACATCCTTTTGTTACTTAAAGGTTCATATTGTTTATGTCTTCATCCTGCTCAGAAGCCATTCCAAGCATTGTTTATGCTCATCACACAGGGCAGTCTCCAAATATTCATTGTAAAAAAGTTACCTGTTAAAATTTCCCTCCTTTTACTTTGCTGACATTGTTTCACATTCTACATGACTCTTTTCCTTGCATCCCTCTGATATACTCTCGGATGTTATTCTCAGTTAGCTACTTTCCATGATGAAATGCCAACGTTTCTGCAGACTTTCGTCACAACTCAGACAGTTGTAATCTATCATGCACTGCCTTTGGTCATTGGAAGGCTGCTAGTGCCTCAGTGATCAGAGCTGGACACAACACTCAGGATGTGGTCTGAACAGAACACTGCTCAGTTTTGTCACAATTTCCCACTACAGTGCTGTGTAAACTGCAGTTCAGTATTCCACTGGCTTTCTTAACTGCTGCTTGGTTTTGGTTGAACTTGTGGTGTTTTATGACATTCAGATCTCTCTCCATTCAAATCAATGTTAGTATCAGTCATTAAAGTAGAAACTATTGCAAACAGGAAGAAAAATAGACAATGCCTTATATGTGGAGATATTAAATTTCAGCTTCTGTTGTTCCTGCCATTAAAGGCTTATGCCTGAAATGTCGACTCTCCTGCTCCTCAGAGACCTGCTGTGCTTTTCCAGCGCCACACTTTTCGACCCTGACACTCCAGCATCTGCAGTCCTCACTTTCTGCCATTAACATATTGAGTTTATCTGTTTGGACTAGCTCCTTCAATGCTATTACATTTCCAAGTACAGCATCATTGCCAATTCATTTCCATTGAGTTTCAGAATCCTAGTCACTGATGTAAATTAGAAACTGTAGTGGTCCCAAAATTGGACCCTAAAGAATGTCACTCATCAATTCCCTCCATCACCTTGGTATTACCCTTCTAAACATTATCTGTTATTATTTGATGCAGTTTCTTGCACCAAATCTCCACAGCTTTGGGGTTAATTAATAATTCTTCTCTATGGTACCTTGTTAAATATACATTATACAGCTTACCACATTTTGCTTGAGTTGTTACTAACCCAAGGAACTGCAACAGTCTGATCAGGCAGTGTCTTCCCCATCTGAAGTGATACTAACTGCTGGTTTACTGGCTGCTTGACCCACTGAAAATCCCTAAGTACAGTCCTGGTAATTGAAGTAAAACCAAAGGGTCTGTCCTGAGTGAATCATCTTATTCAAGTGATTTTGAAAATTGTAATAGAAAGAAATAGTAAGACACTTAGATTTACCAGACAATGAGGTTGCAGATTCTATTGTAGTACAATTCTCCTGATGACTCACATTATCTCATGGATACCCAGTCTCGAGCTGCTACATTTGTTTGCAGTCTATCCCATTTAATACAATGATCGTACTGCATCACCTAATGGAGAGTATTCTTAGTGTGAAGATTGGAATTCTTGGCCACTCTTACTGATGCATCTGCAGCATGTAGATTGATGAGGATGAGGCTAAGTATGTTTTTTCCCTCTTATTGGTTCCCTCATCCCCTGTCACAGACCCAGTCTAGTAGCCTGAAGCATGGATTGATGAAACAAATTCTGAATTTAGACTTGGAGTAGGAACAAGAGAAGGACCTTTTAACCGAAAACCTTAGAGAAATAGAGAAGGAGCCAAGGACATTTACATGTGCTTCATAGACTTTTGAAAAATAACTTGTCTGTGTTTATCAGTAAAAGTTATTGGATGTGTTGCTGAAATGTGACATTGACACTAAAAATATGAGATTGAACCACAGCATACACTTGGGACCAAGTATTGAGCATTTGGCTAAAAGAGGGACATTCAGACATATTTCAGGTGAATAAAAGAAATTACAAGGCTGTTACCAAAATTATTCAATTTATGCGCAATAATTATTCATAGATGTTGTGATTCTGTTCGCCGAGCTGGGAATTTATGTTGCAGACGTTTCGTCCCCTGTCTAGGTGACATCCTCAGTGCTTGGGAGCCTCCTGTGAAGCGCTTCTGTGATGTTTCTTCCGGCATTTATAGTGATTTGTATCTGCCACTTCCGGTTGTCAGTTCCAGTTGTCCGCTTTAGTGGTCGGTATATTGGGTCCAGGTCGATGTGCTTATTGATTGAATCTGTGGATGAGTGCCATGCCTCTAGGATTCAATCAGTAAGTACATCGACCTGGACCCAATATACCGACCACTGCAGCGGACAGCTGGAACTGACAACTGGAAGCGGCAGATACAAATCACTATAAATGCCGGAAGAAACATCACAGAAGCGCTTCACAGGAGGCTCCCAAGCACTGAGGATGTCACCTAGACAGGGGACGAAACATCTGCAACACAAATTCCCAGCTCGGCGAACAGAACCACAACAACGAGCACCCGAGCTACAAATCTTTGATTTATAGAATTAGAGATACTCCCAGGGATACAATTTATAGTGTTAAGAACATAACAAATTTTCTGTACACTGAAAGCACTACTTGCAGAATCAGAAGAGACCCTGTAAAATATTGTAGATCATGTACACTCTTGAAGTTTGTAATGTGAACATTGAGTACGAACAGCATAATAGTAGTATCAATGGTAGTTAGAAGAAAAATATTCAAAGACATTACAGTGAAGATTGAAGCGTATTATGTCAGGATAGAAAAAGCAGTTAAGTTTGCCTCTTTAGGACAATGAAAGCAGAAAATGGCAGATGGGATGCAGAAGTTAAAGGGAGTACAGAGAGAACCAGAAGTAATTTTGTGAAGACGAAGAATGCATTATAAAAAGAATTCAAGCATGTAACAAGGAAAGAAACTTATACGATGCTACAACCTATCCACTTACTTGTATGCAACAGAAACATCCGTAATAATAACTGGGTGGCATGGTGGCTCAGTGGTTAACTTTGCTGACCCACAGCGGCAGGGACCCAGTTCAATTCCAGCCTTGGGTGACTGTCTGTGTGGGGTTTACTCATTCTCCCTGTGTCTGCTTGGGTTTACTTTGGGTACTCCTGTTTCCACCCATAGTCCACGCATGCGCAGGTTAGGTGGGTTGGCCATGGGAAATTGCCAGTGGCGTCCTGGGATGTGCAGGCTAGATACTTTAACCCTGGGAAATGCAGCGTTATGGGGTTAGGATGGGGGGGGATGTGGGTGTTGGTGGGTTGCTCTTTGGAGGGTCGGTGTGACCATGATGGGCCGAATGACCTACTTCCATACTGTGGGGATTCTATGTGATATTCCCTGCAGCACAGAGAGTAAGCTCTAGCTGACAACCTGATGAAACTGACTGAGGCAACTGATATTGGAATGATTTCTGAACCTGTTTAACAGGTGCCACTCAGATGAATCATGAAAAATGAAGAGCTTTCTTTCCATATTTAAGGATATCTAAGATAACAGCTGACCAGCAGGTACCAATGTGGAGCTGCTATAAAAAAAAATTAGATTTTGGGGTCATGCTGGGGTGCTGATGGAGCAGAAGGTTTGTGGAGATTGCACAAGAGTGCTGACACAGATGTTTACATGATTTCAAAGTCTTTTGAATTTCTGGCCTAACTTCCAGTTCAAATAAGAAAAACTGGGAAGTGCTGAAAATATTCAGAAGGTCTAACAGCTTCTGTGGAGAGAAGGTAGAGATAACATCTCAGGTCCTTTACTCTCCTTGACCTGAACATTCTCTCTCTAGAGATGTAGCAAGCCATGCTGAGTATTTCTAGTGTTTTCTGTTTTCATTTCAGATTTCCAGTATCTGCCGTACCCTACTTTTGTTTTGATGGTTAATTTCTTCGTGATTTATTTGTTTTGGAACCATGTAAAAAGCAGGTTAATTGTAGGAATAGATGAAGATAAGAACTGGTAATATACATTATCTGCTGCACTGTCAGGCTCATGGCATACCTCTCAGCTTTTCAGCTCCATTTTAATTATCCCTGAAGTTTGCTTGATTACCTTTATTGAGTTCAGGGAGACATTGTGTAAGACTTCACTGCAGGGGAGTTGATTATCAGAGATTATATTTGCTTCATAAAGTGAGTGGGTTTTAGCCATTCTACACTTGATGTTCTAACATTTTGTGCTTTATAAACACGGTGATAAAATTTTTCCCAATCGCTATTTACATTGAAATTGTAGAAAGTACCAAAACAAAATAAAAAGTCTGTTTCTGAATTCAAAATAACCAGTGGCTTTTTTCCCTCATGAAGTTGTGGAATTGTACTACAAGTTAATGACATCATTATACACAATTTGTACACATCAAATAATCAGCAGCTAGACCAATGTTAACTTTACATCACAGAAGAAGGCTATTTGGCCTGTCATTTCTGGACTGACTATTTGATCTTGTATCACCAGCTGCTGGTCTGTCAATGCTTTTTGCAGTTTCTGCCTGTACTTCCTATTGTGGCAAGGAAGTCCATTCTTTGTCAGCATAAAGATGATTTTCCCAGTATTTCTCTTTACTCTCTCTTTGAACCCTTTGATAAATCTTAACCTTCTGGTACTGAGGCTAGTTGTTGTGCCCAAGCTCAGCTAAGGCTGTAGGATTTACTAATTCCAGTGAGCATCCCTAGGAACTGGTTGGTCTGAGTAATCCAGCACCACACTGTATTTTGCAATCATCAATTGTGGAAGATTATGTTGAATTACTCAGTAGCTATTTTAGTACTTGGTCAGATGAATAATTTCTGAGTTACTACTTCTTGGAATTAAGAAATCATTGTGATATTTTGGTTCATAACAAGACGCATATTTACGATGGATTTTTTTTTCCGAGCTGTTGGTTTTAGTATGTTGATGACTGTTGATAAAAATATGTTGTCAAATTGGCTTGTAAATGATTCCCTAAACTGAATTACTCTTATTGCTTCCAGTTGAGGTGCTGAGTGAAAAGGAGCAACAAAATGAAGCATTAAACGAGAGAGAGCCATGTTCAGCCTCCAGCAGTTCATCAACCAGCAGCACGTTGGAGAGGGAAGAGAGGGGAGACAGACAGGCTGGCGATAATGAGACAGGCAAGAGAGATTTCATCTTCCAGTATCCGTTCATTCCCCAAGAGCAAACTGTAGGGACATCCACTAAACAAAGGATCTGCGTTTCTCATTAAGAAATATTGCTTTGTAAAAGATAGATAAATTGGTGGGTTACCAGCCTAATCAACCCCAGAAGAATGGACTGCTTTCCTTTCCATATTAAATAAAGAGGGAAGTGCTGAAATCTGCTCTGCTGTTTTTTAAAGTATCCAGAAGTTTTGTTAATATGATTGAAAGAACTCTGGGCTTCCTGCCAGAATGCACACTTAACTTCAACTCCCTTGCCTGGCAGAGTAAACTACTTGTAATTTGACGTTTATGTTTAAAAAAAAGAGTATGTAAATTGTTTTGATCAAATGGTCACGTTCTTTGCTTGGTGCAAAACAACTGTTGTGCTCTGTTTAGTTTTGGTTCAGTTTGTTGAACAGAGCACGGCATAGCGCGAAATGTGCAGCAAAGCTCCACTTGCCATCTTGACGAAGAACGTCATTTTGCTTTCTGAAGCTCAGAATGGTGGTGTGTGGAAGCTCAGGGCCTTGTCCCAATGTTGGACACCACAAAAGTAAGCCGAGAGGGTTGGGATTTACTGTTAGCCTTTAGTTTTGTCTTTTCCGTTTGGAACATATATATTAAAAAACTGCTTAGAATCGATTTGATTGTTTAACAGGTTAGTGAAGCTTATTATGTTGGTGTCTTGTTTGTCTGCAGGTCGATGCATCATTCGTCAGTCCAGTCTGGATCAGTGCAGTGCCATCTCCAATGACAAGAAATTCATGCTTGATATGCTTTATGCTAAAGCCAAGGTCAATAACTTTCAGCTCACCAAGGAAGAAAGTCCCACTGAAAGTGAGCGGAGAGTCACCAAAAAGGCTTCAGTGGAATCTACTGAGAGTCTAATCAAACACTTTTCCAGGCAGGCCAGCTATCAGACTGAGGAGTGTGAGAAGAAAGCCAGCATTGAAAGCATCCCTGGAAGTGTAAAGTCCACGCTGGAGAAGTTTGCAGAACCTCAGGTTAAGGCTTTGAAGGAACAGGTCAGCATTGAGGCTGAACTTAATGAGAAAAATGTGGAAAAAACATCCATTATGAAGAAGGACTCCGAGTACATGTGGGACCAACTAGAAGCAAGTCCTAGAGTGCTGAAAATCAAAGATTTAGATTTCACAGATCTCCGTGAGGAGGAGGACATCGATGTATTAGATGTAGGCTCATGCATGACCAAGGCAACTGTTAAACATGATCTTTCTGGATCACCTGGGAGTTCAGTGGTTCCATCAGTGCTGCCACCTCCACCCCCTCTACCGCCCGGAGGTGGTCCTCCACCTCCTCCTCCTCCTCCCCCTCCCCCTCCACCACCCGGAGGACCTCCCCCTCCCCCTCCCCCTCCACCACCTCTACCTTTTGGACAATCATCTGGCCCTCCTCCACCTCCCCCACCTCCACCCATTAACGTTTCCCCTTCACAAGGAGCGAACTCTGCATTAATAAAGAAGAGAAAGACCGTCAAGCTCTTCTGGAAGGAGCTGAAGCAGCCCGAAGGCCCCTCCAAGAGCTGTAAATTTGGCCGGGGCACTGTCTGGGCTTCCTTAGATAAAGTGACAGTGGACACCACTAAATTGGAACATCTGTTTGAGTCTAAAGCTAAGGAGTTACCAACAAAGGTAAGGATTCATCTGCCTTTTGATTACTGAGAAAAGCTAACAAAAAAAAAAGCCCTTTTACATGCCATAAGAGTTGCATGGCAATAATCTCTGCTTCAGATGAGACTGTGCTTTCTGTTGGACAGGTTATAGCTGATTAATGTATTGAATTCCTTCGGGGATGTTAAAGATGTGGTGGATGTGGGTGAGGAGTCAGGGCATATTTGTATTGCTATGATATCAGAAAGATATTTGAGACAGACTTGAAATTGATTCACTAGTTGTATTTATTTAGCCAGAATGTACACAGCAAAAGGTAATTCTGTGGAAAGGGAGCTACCAGTGAAATCCACAGGAATCAATGGTCTCATAAATGATTTGGTGGCTGCAACAGTGGACCCAGCTCCAATGGGTCTAAATTTACTGATTACAGTAAGGTCCCCAGTGATGCTAATCAATGCACCATTATCAATACCAATGGAGAGGGAGGTAAAACACAGAGGTGCAGAGAGAATTTGACACTAATCAATGTTTCTTGGCAAGATTATTGGATATTATGAAAACACTTAATTTTCCATGGACTAAAAAGCAAATGAAATTTTTGATGTTAGCTTGTAACCTATAAACAATAGGTAAAGATGTCTAAATTATACTGGTGACCTCATCTGGAGCACCTCTTCAATTCTGTAACATAGCTGCAAGATAAGGAGGTGTGACAACAATTCTCAGTTGTAGTGAACCTGCTCATTCCTGTCACATTTGAAATTAAGTGCCACTCCTGGATATGTTATCTGACTGACACAGGACGCTGGCCACCTGACATGTGCCATCTGCATTTCCTCACTTTTCTCGAACCTGAGCTGGTAAGACACTTACAGTGAGATGGTGGTTACTTTACAATCACTGAATGAAAATACAGTTTTCAGTAATCACTAATAAGATAGTGATAGACTTATAGGAAAAATTATCCTGGGATGGTGGAATAAAAAGGATTAAAAAAAATAGGATAAGAATAGTTACAGCTGGTGAACTAGTATCCATCCAAAATCCGGTCAGGAACCTGAGAGAGAATTCATAATGATCTATAATAGTTTTGTCCTGCATGAATTGTTGTACCATGTTACTGCCATGTTTTACATAGATAGTGTAGGAACTTATCACATTGTGGAGGCAATATCAGCTGATGAAGACTCAACTATTTTTCAGATCATAAGGTGTTCCATGCAGATAAAGTTTTCTATTTTAACTAGTCTTATTCCACTCAATATCAGTCCAAGGTCAGGTTTACTACTTTGAGGACTAGATGATTGATATTCAAACTGTGTTCTCAAATACCCTGTCTTCATCACCATTCCTAGTTGCCCTTGAGAAAGTGGTGATGAGTTGCTGCCGTAAACCATTTTATTCCATTTGTTGTAGGTACACCCACAGTGCTATTGGGGAGGGAGTTCTAGGATTTTGTTTCAGTGACACTACAGGAACGGAGATATATTTCCATGTCATTATGGTGAGTGGCTTGGAGGGGAGCTTGCAGATGATGGCGTTCCCATATATCTGCCCTTGTTGTTCTTGATGGAAGTGGCCATAAGTTTGGAACATACTATCTAAGGGACCTTGTGAGTTTCTGCAGTGGATGGTACTTGTATAAATGTAATTTCATCCATTATCTGTGCAGGAATGCTGCAGCAATGCTTCACCTGAGAGCTGATGTGAGGTCAAACATAGAAAGTCTGAAGTTTGAAAAAGATGCACAACTCTGACACTGGCATTGCAAAAACAATATCTCACTTACCAATTGTATCAAATGACTTGAGGTTGCTATGGTTTCACTGTGGATACTAATTAAAGTTAAAAGTCTTGTTCACTTGAGTATCCTTTTAATAATGGGATAAATGCTAATTATCTTCAGTCAATCTCTCTCCAACACTGAACATTCATTATTTCAAGTGGAGTCTCATTTTGTCAAGTTTTAATTGTTGTTGAAGATTTTTAACATGTTAAAGCTAAAGTATTTTACTTTTCTTTTATGAATGTCTTCCTTTTGCTTTTGAGCCAATATTTCTTTCACTCTTTATATTTCTATCTATATCCTATTTGATTTTAAATCACCCAATCTACTTATATATTAGTCTCAATCCTTCCCTTGTTAATTTTACAATCCTTCAATCTAATTTTTAAAGGAGCTACATAGTTGCTTGCCCTGTTCACCCAAATCCTAGATGCCCAGATTTCTCACTGCAGAGTTGCTAGCTTATATTTTCAGAAGTCTGTCTACTGCCAATTATCCTTAATATTTGTAATTCAAATGCTTCGGTATCATCTTGAAGGCTGTTGTGGTGCAGTGGTAGTGTCCCTATCTCTGAGCCAGATCATATGGATTCAAGTCTAGATGTGTGTCCTAACATGTCTGAACAGTTTGATTAGAATATATCTCCGCTTTCAGCAAGTTGCCATATAAAATATTGTTAAATCTAAACACACAAGGACAGGTCTGACTAATTGAAGACGCTGTTACGTGTCCTACCACAGCAAATCTTTACTCAATGATTTCTGTTAGTGTTGTCTCTTTCAATGTTTTAGTGAATGCATTTTGATACAAAGAGCAACGTTAGAAATTTATAGTCAGCCTCAAATTTGATTCAGTTGTACATTCCTACCCTTTTCTGATATAACTCCACAGAGGTTGGTATCCTGTCGCCAAGTCACCCTTTATTTACAGGTGGAGAGTTCTTGTCAATGATCCAGCTCCTTCAGAGTGAACAGGATTTCTGACACTCCTGTTTTTATCTGTCAGCCAGCGCTCCCTGATTGGGGCTGTTAATCTGGTCCAATTAGGGAACTCCTATTTTATGATATCCATCTGGCTGACCTCGTTACAATTGCTATATTTTTCTCTTTCCCTTGTTTTGCATGTAGTCCTCTCAAATGATTGGGCTCGTCTGCATCGATTTTGGAAATCTTGCTTCATCAAACAATTCTATGGGTTGTCTTTGTGCATCTGTTTCCCTGCTCTTACAATGCATCTCCCTGGAACCTGTATTTTCCTTTGTGATTTTTCATCTGACCTCATGGATACTGGGAGATTGAGCTTCATACAGTTAGACAATGAATTAATTTGCTCAATGAGAAAAATGTGATTTGCACACTTTTTCTGCCCAGATCAGCGGCAGCCTGAGTATCTATCTGTTCATTGCCAATATTTGTCATTCTCGGGGAAAGGCCATGGAGGAAGGCTGCCCATTCACATGTGCCAATCTCTTCTCCAGGACTCCTGCAAACCCACTCTCCTAGTTTTCTTCCAGCAGGTTCCTGGGACCTGAGTTCCCTGCCCCTTCCTGTCGCCTGCCCAGCAAATATTGTACTTTGAATCTGTTCCGTTAAACTGGGTGGGTGAGGTACAATCAAAGAATTAAAGTTTTAAATTACAGGCATCAGGTTTCTTTATGTTTGCAAAAGATATTGTTTGCTTTAATTGCAATAAGTTGAACAAAAAGCTTTGCATTTGTAGCAACTTCTGGATGTCCTCAGTCTTTATAACCAATTAAGTAGTATAGATATGTGGTCGCTGTTGCACTGGAGAAGATGTAGCTGTTAATTTGTGCACAGCAAGCTCCCATGAATACCCGTTTTATACTAGTTACATTATCTGCTTCATTGATGTAGATTGTTGGGCGTAACCTTGGGGAGGATTGCAGTGCTGCTGTTTAGTTTGCAACCATTTGAAGTGGCTTGAGAGATTAGCCAAACCTCAATTTAATTTCTAATCCAAACAATATCACCTCTGACAGTGTAGTTCTCCATCAGTCAGTGCACGACAGTATGTAAACACATAATCCCAACTCTCACTTAACTCTCCCTAGGCTAAACATAAACCCACAACCTTCTGATTCAGAGGCAAGAGCCTTTGCACTGAACCAACACTGGCACATGGTAATTACTATATTGATTCATCCCTCACTGTGTGCTGCAATACTGTGTTCTAAAATAAACCTGCAATATTGGTGTTGCAAAAGTATGTAAATAATAGAATCATCATGATCAAATCTCAAAATGAGGTATAGTGGTAACACAGTGTCAAATCAGACCAGAGTGCCAGTGTACTGTGCCACAGTTTTAGGTTCATTGATTCTTCAATTGCTGATTCAGTGAGCTAATTATTTAGCCATCCCTCTTGGGAAGGTACAAAATGTGGATCAAGCACTTCCTCATTAGAGAGACTCGATGATCTGTATCCCCGCAGTGGTTAACCTTGAGAGGCTCTTGAAGAGAGACCTTAACTACATGCAGTTCTGAGCAGGGAGGATATTATAGCTAAGTAAAGGTTTAATGTTGGCTAATTTTCTGCTGTGGTGTGTGATTTGTCTGGAATTATTAACAAGAACTGCCGAAGACCTCCTGAACCTGTCAACGAAATTAAAGTGACCTGGGTTATTAGTTGACGCGCACACTTACTGCGCTGCGATTAATTCTTCATTGTTTGAATCATTTCCTGTTTAAGTCATGAATAGGTTTGTAAAACCACAACGTGGGATGGCGCTATTTCTGATTGTGTTGTTTCAGGGCCTCAGGGAATTTAAAATTCTATGATTTTTGGTTCCAAGTATGTTGAAGGAAGCAATAAGATGTCATAGTAATCACTCCCAGATTTGATAATTGTTGTAAATGTTTAACTAATGAATCTTTTATAGTGCCTGAAAGAATTTGAAGACCCATAATAAAATAATAAATATATTTAAGTAATTTGCAAACTCCCCAGATTCTGGAACAGTCCTAGTGGATTGCAAGTTGGAAAATGTAACATCGTTATTCAAGAAAGGAAGGAGAGTGAAATAAGGGGCTGACGGGTCAGTTAGCCTGACATCAGTCACTGAGAAAACCTATTACAGTATTAAGGAACTCTTACCAGTGCACTTAGAAAATCACTATATAATCAGACAAAATCACCATGATTTTAAAAAAGGGAAATCATGCTTGACAAATGCATTTGTTTGTGAGGGTGTAGTTAACAAGGTAACAAAAGGAAAGTAATGGAGGTAATATGGTTGGACACTCAAGGCTATTTGATAAGGTGTTACACAAAGATTAATTTGCAAGTTTTTGAGCTGGAGGTAATACGTTAGTGTAAACAAGGAATTGGTCATTGGAAAGGAACATAAGAAATAGGAGCAGGAGTGCTGGCCTGTTGAGCCTGCTCCACCATTCAGTCAGATCATGGCTGACCTTTCTGTGGACTCAGCTCCAAGTTTTTGCCTGCACACTATACCCCTTAATTCCTTTGCTGTTCAAAAATCCATGTATGTTTGCCTTTAAAACATTCAACAAGGTAGCCTCAGCTGTTTCACTGGGCAGGGAATTCCACAGATTCACAACCCTTTGGGTGAAGATGTTCCTCCTCAACTCAGTCCTAAATCTGCTCGCCCTTAGTTTGAGGCTTTACCTTCTAGCTCTAGTTAGGAGTTGGGATGAATGGTGTATTTTCAAATTAGGAAGCTGTAGCTAGTGGAGTGCTGCAAGGATCCATGCTTGGGGTATCAGTCTTTTGCAATCAATGTTAATGACTTGGATGTATTGTGCTATGTCTTACCTAAGTTTACTGATCATACAAAGCCAGGTAGGGATGTAAACCATGAGGAAGACATAGACTGGATCAGTGAGTGACGATCAAGGAGATAGATGGTGTAGAAGGTAGGGAACTACAAATTTAGTCCTATTGATAGCAAGAGCATAAAAATGGAATGGGCTGGCTTTTCCAAGTAGAGGCAATCTCACGCAGAAAGGAGAAAGCTCTGTACTTCTGACACGAGATCCTGCTCCGAGCACCCTCTGAAATGTGGAACCATGCTTCCATTCTGACAGTTGTTTGGTAGTGCTGTACTATCAGAGGAAGGCAAACCACACCCCCTCTGCACAGCAGTCAGCTGTTGTATACTGGCATTAAAATATCCAGCATCACAGCTACAGTCAAGCAATAAGCACGTAAGGTGAGGGTAAGGTTAGTGTGCTGAGAGGTAGGGAACCAGATGGGTATGGGTGCCATGTGGGTTGAGTGCCAATTGCATGGAGGATAGATATATTGCTAGTGGTAGGATGGCAAGGAGGACTTTGCCAGGTTTGTGATTTGGTGTTGAGGCTATGGTGGGCTGGGGGGAGGGCAAGATTGGGACTGAGATTGAGGGAAATAGGGGTCCAGGAGGGAGGTAGGGTCAGAGGTAGAGCAGAGGGAGGAGAGGGCCACAGCCTTGCAGGGGTGGGTGGTGGGGAATGAGATATTCGGTCCAGAGAGGTGGAAAGTGGGCCGGATGCAGATGATTGGGTTCAGATTGGGGCTAAGTGGGAGAGGGTCCGGGCAAGAGTGTTGGGTCCCTGTAGGAGAGGATAGGGTGTGCATGTTTGTGTCTAAGGATGTCTACATTAGGTACAGGGTTAGGTGAATAATCACTCAGGAGTTACAGCATGTATCAAACGGTCCAATTTTTACTGAATAACTACACACTTAATTTCATCAGAGCCCTCTGAACTGCACAGTTTAAATGGGTATTCTCAGAGGCCTTCAAGGTTGGAGGGCTGGCCCAGCAATAGTCCCCATGCACAAATCCCACATTCCTCGGAATAATAACTACAACTATCGCAAAATTTGGTTAATGGATGTGAAACTTAAAAATGTTGATGTTCAGAAAGTCTACTTTCACTGAGGTTTGCAGGTACAGCAAACAATTAGGAAGGCAAATTGACTGTATTGGCATTTATTGCAAGGGAATAGTAAGATGAGAATAAGGAAGGTTTGCTGACATTTTGCAGGTTTTGGAGAAGACCGCACCGAGAGTACTGTGTACGGTGCTGGTCTCCATGTAGAAGAAGGGACAGACTTTTATTGGAGGTAGTACCCTGAGGTTCACTAGGTTGGTTCTTGGGACTAAAAGGTGTCCTCTGGGAGGCTGAGCACTGAGACTCCTAGAGATGTACAGCACAGAAATAGACCCTCCCGTCCAACTTGTGCATGCTGACCAAATATTCAAAGCTAATTTATTCCCATTTACCAGCATTTGGCCCATATCCCTCTAAACCCTTCCCATCCAGATGCCTTTTAAATGTTGTAATTGTACCAGCCTCCACCACTTCCTCTGGCAACTCATTCCATACACGCATCACCCTCTGTGTGAAAACGTTGCCCCTTAGGTCCCTTTTAAAACTTTCCCCTCTCATCCTAAATCTATGCCTCCTAGTTTTGGACTTCCTTACGTCAGGAAAAAGATCTTAGCTATTCACCCTATCCACGTCCCACATGATTATAGAAACCTCCATGAGGTCCCCTCTCAGGCTCCAAAGGTCCAGCAAAAACAGCCCCTCCCTATAGCTCCAACCCTCCAACCCTGGCAACGTCCTTGTAAATCTTTTCTGAACCCTTTCAAGTTTCACGGCATCCTTCCAACAGGAAGGCGACATGAATTGGATTGATGCAGTATTCCAAAAGTGGCCTAACCAACGTCCCCGTACAGCAGCAACATGACCTCCCAACTCCTAATCTCAATGCTTTGACAAATAAAAGTTGTCTATTTGCAACTCCACCTTCAAGGAGCTATGAACCTGCATTTCCCAGGACCTTACCATTAAATGTATAAGTCTTAGGAGCAAGTGAGCACTGCAGATGCTGGAGATCAGCGGTCGAAAAGTATGGTGCTGGAAAAGTACAGCAGGTCAGACAGTTTCCAAGGACCAGAAGAGTCGATGTTTTGGGCATAAGCTTATGCCTGAAATGTTGAATCTCTTGCTCCTCAGATGTTGCCTGACCTGCTGTGCTTTTCCAGCGCCACACTTTTTTCAACAATATATAAGTCATACCTGACTTACCTTTCCAAAATGCAGCACCTCACGCTTATCTAGGGCCCATACTCTGTGGTGTTTAGAGGAATGAGAGATAATCCCTTTGCAGCAGATTTTTGACACAGGAGCAACTGAGAGTTTTCTCCTCCTGGGTGGTCAAGGCAGAAGGTGGGTGTGTCGTGTTCACTTGTTTGATTATATTTGTCTGTTGATTGTTCATGCCTGACTGTGGGTCCAGAGAAAAGTAAACAAATTGTACAATGTGCTAGAAGCCAGAGCTGAAGCACGGAATAGATGTTAAACAACAGGAAATTACATCTTTTTCTCACAGAAACACTTATCATTTCTGCATCATTCTGAGTTAGAAGATCTACTATGGGGGCACACAGCGTCAGAATTAGAGGCCAACCGTAGAGGACCACAATGAGGTGAAATTTCTTCATTTCAAAGGGCTTTGAGTGTTTAAAATTGTCCAATGCAAGGGGCTCTTAATACACCATCATCAAATACATTCCAGGCTGGGATCGACAGATTTCAGGTGTTTCAGGGAATCTAGAGATTTGGGGAACAGGCGGGAAAGTTGGATTGAAACAGAAGATGAACCATGATTGTATTGAATGGTAGAACAGGCTGGAGGGGCCCCTTGGATACTCTTGTTCCCAATTCTCATGTTCTTAAGGTTGAGATGATCTTTACAGAAGAAAAGAAAATATTTTACATAACAGTGAGAACTGTGTCAGTCTGTACTTTCAATCCTTATTGTAGACTATGAATGAATGCTGGGTAAGTATCTATCAGTGATAGCACTTACCTGCCTACTTTAATTCAATTTGGTTTGGAAATCTGCTGTTCCTTTTCAAAGTTGTAGATTGTAAGACGACTACAGGTTGACATTCCTGTGTACTTCCTGCTGAATACCAACACCGCAGGCTCCAGGAAAGAAATGACTGACCTTCCTGCTGTTCTGATGGCAAGTGGCTGGAGTTGAGATCTGTTATTGCCTGAAATATAGACAGGAAGACGGCTTTGGTGTTTTGATTGCTGTGCTTGTTGATTCAGGTTAGGTCTTTATGCTGCTTCTGTGTATTATATCACAACAACGTCTGCACTACAAAAGAACTTCATTGGCTGAAGGGAAATCACCAGGCTTGCAAATAGTACTCTTATCATATTAAAGTTTGTTCATTCTTCCTTATTTCCTCATTCTCACCCCTCTTTTCATCTCCTGAGTGATATGACGGTGTGGTCAGGAGATAGTTTTTGAACAATAATCATTATTCATCCATGAGGTTTTTGAAAGTGAGTGCCACCAGGACACTCATCCAGAGTCCATACAAGTGCTCTTCCAGCAGGGTACCACTCACATCATCTCCCTATTGCATGGACTGAGATAGCAATTGTAACAGCTACAATTCATTATTACAGTGCCGGTCAGTGATGCAACTTAGTTTCCTAGTCTTGATAATTCAACCACTTAGCTCGACAAAATTAGTGAACCATTAGTGGAATGCAAACATTTTGAAATAATCACGTGCAGAATTTTTCTTCCTTTTTTGTGTTAAACGAAAAAGCAGTATTTTATGAGTAAATAACCACTTTGACATCATAAGGCCACAAGACATAGGAGCAGAAATTAGGGCATTCTTTTGTGAAGGCTTTGTCTCAAAATTCCCAATGAATATGCATGATGTTAGGTTAACAGACCAGAAAATATTTCAGATTAAAAATGAAGGCCTTATTGAGGCACAGGGATCTGTGTCCTTCCCATTCCTTCACCAGATACTGGTGAGTGCGAGAGAACTCTCATCCCTCTGCCTGCAAAAAGAAAGGTTAGCAATTTATACACCGACTTCCACTATCTCAGAAAGTCACTAAGCGCTTTATAGCCAATGACATGTCATCACCATTGTATTGTAGGAAACACAGTCACCATTGAGCGAAAAGCAGGTGACCAGGACTGATTAGGGTTTGCCGTTGGGATCTGCAGTACCCAGCTGCTGAAATTGTAGCCACTGTCAGCTCAGTAGCACCCCACCTGTCTGGATCCTCTGATATTGCCTGCCTTCATTAAGAATGTCATCAAGAACATCAGATAAATTCAGCACATCTCTCCTCACTGTCAAAATGTTATTTTAATTTTTTTGGAATACACAATGGTTAACTGCTAAACGAAGAATAATGATGTTAAAACCAACAGAAATAGGAACAGGAGTAGGCTGTTAGGCCTCTTGAGCCTGTTCTGCTGTTCAGTAGGATCACTGCGGATTTGAAATTCCTCACGTCCACTTTCCTGCTCTTTCCCTGTAACCCTTGATTCCCCAACTGATCAAAAATCTTTCTATCTCAGCCTTAAATATATACAAGGACTTTACCCCTCAGCTCTCTGTGGTAAGGAGCTCCAAAGACTTTCAACTTCCAAGAGAAGAAATTCCTCCTCATCTCAGTCTTAAATTGGCTTCCCTTTGTTCTCAGCCTATCCCCACTGGTCCCAGACTCTCCTTGCAATCAAAGTCCTTGTGACTTGTAGAACATTTGGATATTCTATAGCTATCTGTTATCACTTAAGAATCTGAGGTGAGTCTCACTTTAACTTGTCAACAATTCCTGTACTTACCCAGGATTGGCTACAGAATAATAAGATTGAAAGAAATCAATAACTAGTTCATGAATTACTTTCAGAATTAGTTTGTGAAAATGCCTTTTGGTTATAGAGGAATTGAATTAAGTTAGTTCTTTTAGCAGATGATCTGCTCACTGCACAGGTAGACCGACCCTAAGGAAAATAAGGGGCGTTTCTGGAGTACACGAAAGATCTACAATCACCCACTTTTCCGTGAAAATCCTCAAGAATTGATCCAAGGAAAGTCATGCTCAAGGAATAGTGAGAGCTAGCAGCCTACCTGCTTCCTGTCCACGCTGCAGCTTATAATTGTCTTGGCTGAATTTATTTGATAATAGATGGACAGTGATGATGAATATCAACACAAACAGTGGATATACTTTGAGGACAAGCAATTCAGCCAGGAACTGTTCATGTTTTCAAAATTAAATCTAATTTCATTGCTGATTTATACTTTAGAAATCCTCCGAAATGTGACAATCCTCCAATATATCCACAAATGGCCCAACAGTACAGTGGCTATTGTGCTTTATATATATATTAATAAAATGAAACAACCAAACTTCACCTTGGTGTTGCTGTTTTAATTTCTAGAAAGGAACAGATGCCAAGAGGCAAGAAGTAATCGTGCTGGACCCAAAGAGGAGTAATGCAATTAACATTGGGCTCACAGTATTACCACCGGTTCATATAATCAAAAATGCCATTCTCAACTTTGATGAATATGCCATAAACAAGGAAGGTATTGAGGTAAGGCAAGTAAACTTGAACCTGTAGGCCTAGGGCATTGGGGGAGTACATCAATTTAACAAAAGACAAGATCACAAATGGGAATATTAGGTTGCTACCATTGCTTGCTCCACCATTGGCATGCATCAGTTAGTACTTGGATTCAGATTGATCTACTAAGGCTTACTGACACAGTGATGCCCAGAGATTGAACACTTCGGTGCTCTCTCTGTCACCCCTGCAGCCGCACATTTCATTGTGCAAAGCAACCAAATAAAATTCAATCTCTAGCAAAAGGATGTTTTGCTGTGTGCCACTCAGGTCATTTTTATAACTAATATCGACTTGTCGCTCTGGAAATTCCAACACATTCACTGTGGAGGTTACTAAACTGGCAGCATGACATGGAATACATGCAATGTGGTTTTTTTTAAAGTGCAGACAAATGTGACTAAACATGGTGTGCTAACAAGCAATTCAGCCAGGAACTGTTCATATTTTCAAAATTAAATCTAATTTCATTACTGGTTTATACTTTAGAAATCCTCCAAAATGTGACAAGCCAAGTCTAATTCCTCTGCACCAAAAAAAAGGGATTAGACCCAATGGTTCTCCTCTGCTTCATGTTCTATAATCAACACTAATTCCACCTTGCTAGTTCACCCCAAGATTAGTTACCAACCTTCATTCTTGGGAAAGACCTCATTAGATCCATTAGTTGTCTCCTTTCTCATCCTCTCTCCTTCTGCCATCTGGGAATACAGCAAGATACAATGGAGCCTCCACAAATCTTGCCAACTCTTCAACCCAAGAGGGCTAAATTCAATTTATGCTGTTTGTAATGTGTTTATATTTATTCCTGTAGCTAATTTATAAAATATGTATGGCAAAACCTTGGAGGCTCAATTACCTGCCAGCATCCATTATCTTGGTGTGTGGGGGCTTATCAATTATAGGGACTTTGAAATCTGACTGAGACCACACATTGGGTGAGGAACTTCATTCCTTGTTTATCCATAAATATTTAGTGTTCACCTTGAATAGTGCTCACCTCTAAGACTCATTCTTCCTCACTTTTATTTTCATTTGTGCTGCCATTTGTAACAAAGACTAAAAGCTGGGGGCCTGTGAATCTCAAAGATAAGTAAACGGAGATATGTCTGCATGAGTTCAGCTTTAGTAGAGAGCTTTGAATGGCTGATGGTGAGATCAGTGTATTATCTGGGTCATCACAGATCATGTCATTCTGATAAAGTGTGACATCAGCAGTAAGAACAGAATACATTAGCTGTTCGCAAGAACTCTTGTAAAATTGCATTATCCTCATGTTACACAGCTCACTGTGACAATGATGTTTCAGATTTTCTGATGCTTCATAAGTGTGCTCTGGGGCACTTTCAGTTGCTCCTGTTGTCAATTCATTCTCAAAGTAGAATGTGAATGTGACTTAATAGTAACATCATATATCATTGTGTTTAACCAGGACAGTGTCAGTTGTTTAGGAACAGGAGCAGTTCATAATCTCTCAAGTCTGTTCTGCCACTTGATTAGATCAAGACTGATCTGTCTCTTAACTCCATTTACACTCTCCTTGGTTTCATGTTTTATAATGCCCTTGCCTAAAAAAAATTTATTTCAGTTTATATAACTCCTCTTTTAAAGAGGCTTTTTAAAAATATTAGTGGGAGTTCATTGTGGAGATAAAAGGATATTCATGTTGAAATGTTTCTTCTTTGTCCTTGAAGACTGGTCCTTGGTGACTATTTACTGAACGATGGCTAAGTCCCATGTGTGGGCAGGGCAAGGACACAAGCTCCAAAATGAACTCAGTCAGAAACCATTAAAAGCCTGCACTGACACACACCAAGCAACACGCTGGCCCTCTAACTAGCTGAGCTAACTGGCTATTCGGTTCACAGAACAACTGTTCTAAAATAAACACTTATAAAGACCAATCCTATTCTATCTAATCAGTTGAAGGATGAATTTTTCAAACTAACTTAATTATATTTAGTTAATGTGTCGAATGATGCAATTACCCACTGATAACCCCACTATCCTTCTCCCTCCTGTTTTCTAACAGAAAATATTGACCATGGTGCCCACAGAAGAGGAGAAACAGAAGATCCAAGAAGCTCAGTTGGTGAATCCCGACGTTCCTTTGGGAACGGCAGAACAGTTCCTTTTAACCCTGTCGTCAATCAATGGGATTACAGCCAGGCTTCAACTCTGGGCTTTCAAATTGGACTATGAGCTCATGGAAAAGGTGGGAATTGTTATTGAATCTTTGTGCTACATTGCTATGGAATGTTATAGCTTTAAAAAGAAATGTAATCTCATATCCTGGATTTTCTACAGAGTTCTGGATTTTGTGTAATATGTCAGAATTGAAAGGTAATTCATTGGGGAAGACAATAAATAAACATTTCTGTATTATGTACGCTACAATCCATAAAAATACCATATATAAGTAGAGAGACACCGAGTTAATAGCATGCAGAATGTAATGTAATTTATCAGTTGTGATCAATCCAAATCTTGATATGTTCAAGATAGCCAGACTGATAATAAGCAGCTTTGGTAATCCTAGATGCTTAGATGGGTATGTTGTTACATTTATTTGTAGTTTAAGAGAAACATTGAAATATTTAGATTGACATGCATATGGTAGTTAACAATGCTGAAAGACTCATTACATTATATCATAGAGCATGTTGATCTTTGATCCACAGTTGGATTTGCAGCTATAAACTTGGTGCCTGATAGGTTAATGCTTTTAGGAGGGTACTATAATTCAAGAAAAATTGTGAATCCATTTTACTAAATCTTTCAAACGTTTCAGATTGCCTACTTAATAATTTCTACTGATTTAGTCTCTTCAAGTTTGACCCTTGAAAAAGTTTGCATGTAAAGTTCTGAAATGAATCTTCTAACTTCTTGTTGTAGGAAATTGCCGAGCCGCTGTTTGACCTGAAGCATGGAATGGAGCAACTTGCAAAGAATAAAACCTTTAAATGCCTTTTGGCAACTCTACTCGCGATTGGAAATTTTCTGAACAATTCCAGTGTAAGAAGCCAATCTCATTTCAGGATAATGGAATGCCTGTATGAAACCCTCATGAATGCTTACATATTAGGTCTTGTTTCTTTTCTCCCCTAGGCCAAAGGATTCGAGCTGAGTTATCTGGAGAAAGTGTCTGAGGTGAAGGATACACTTCAGAGGCAATCTTTACTGTATCACATGTGTAACCTTGTGGTGGAGAAATTCCCAGACACAACAGATGTGTATTCTGAGATTGCAGCAATCACGAGATCTGCTAAAGTAAGTGCCAAGAAGACACCCACTGAGTTGAAATAAAAGCAAAATACACTGGAAATCTGGAACTAAAAACAGAATGCTGGAGAAATTTAGCAACTCCAGTGGGGGGTGTGTGGTGGGGAGAGAGAGCGCGAGAGAGAGTCATAATTGGAACTCAATACCGAAGAAGAGTCTTTGGACTCGAAAGATTAACTCTGTTTCACTCTCCACAATGTTAAAAATCACACAACACCAGTATATAGTCCAACAGGTTTATTTGGAAGCACTAGCTTTCAGAGCACTGCTCCTTTACCACCTGAAGAAGGAGTAGCACTCTAAAAGCTAGTGCTTCCAAATAAACCTGTTGCAATATAACCTGGTGTTGTGTGATTTTTGACTTTGTCCACACCGGTCCACCAGCTTCTCCACATCATCACGCTCCAACAGACCTGCTGAGTTTCTCCAAGACTTTCTGTTGTTAGTTTCACAGCATGCTAAGGTTTGGTGCAGGATGACGATGCTGCTAAATTTGCTATTTTCTCTTTCATACACCTAGTGGTATTAAGTATTCCAAACTGCATGATTGATACAAAGATAGCTACACAGAAAGGTTTCTGATACTCAGCTCTATCAATGTTTTAATCCAACCTGAGAAACATATCTACTGCCTGGCTGATAGGCAAGACAGTTTTGGTCCCATCCACGCTTCCAATCATGACCTTCATGCATCCTCATAATATCCATCCTTTAAATCGGAGGTTATAACTTTAGCCAACTTGTCATAATGTCTGAAATTCCCTGCCCATTTCCTTTCACCTTTCCACTCTTTAAAATAGGTATTTTTTTGAACAGGTGGATGATGAAGAAATGTCTTGATGTCCATTATTGTCTCATTATGCTCCTTTGAAGGATCTTGGAACATTTTGCTGTGTTAAACGGCCACATAATGCAGGTTGTTGATGCCATTGCATTCAGCTAGTGTAGGTCCAAGTCCTACAATTTTCAATGCACCAGGACGGACTGCAGCTGGGCTTGCAGCATTCCTCAAACCATCCTTACCATCCTGACAAGACAGTAATGAAGAGTTAAAGCAGGACTGGCCAAATTCAAAGCACGGGAGGTGGCAAAATCAATGTCTGTAATGGGTGAGCTGCAGCTGAAATGCAGTTTTACAGAAGCTGTTGTTCATGATGTTGCGAGGGACTTTTTGAATTTTTGCAGAAAAGCAAAACAATGTGGAAAAGGGTCTGACATTCTTTAATGTACAGTCCAAGAATGCAGTCCAATATGATAATGAATTGTATGGTCTCAGATTTTTCTTAGCAAATGGAATTTGTGGTATATTGGACTGTTTTGCATATTTTGGGTCTTTTCAAGTTGCCCTCTGCACATGTACAAATCTACAGCATTTTCATTTCCACTGATCATTTAATAAACCAAATGCAATGTCCTTCTGACTAATGTGCCACATTTGATGGGAGCAGCTACAGTTCCTAACTCGTGCTGCTGATTTGTGCTTCTGCTTTTAGCTGCAAAGGTGTTCAGTTATGATGGGACATTGTTCCTGAGCTGCTCATGTCTCACATTCTCTTGTCTGCATTCACAGATTGACTTTGATCAGTTGGCAGAAAGCCTTGTTCAGCTGGAAAGAAAATGTAAAGCTTCGTGGGATCACCTGAAGGTCATAGCTAAGCATGAAACCAAGCCTGTTCTAAAAAATAAAATGACTGAATTTCTGAAGGACAGCACGGAAAGGATTATAATCCTCAAAGTGGTACATCGTCGAATTATAAACAGGTCAGAATCATTAACATTGAAATAAATTTATTGGTGAGACTTCTGTTAAAAGTAAAAACCCATTCTACAATCAGCAGTCTTTCAATGAACTGGCATCTAAGTGATTGTCCATAAGTTGCTTTCCTTTATTACAATGGCGAGGACCATCATTACAGCCAAAAACATTAAGAGTAGGCCATTCAGTTCCACAATTCAGATGGAATATGTTCGCATGGAACCTCAGCTCTATTCCCAACCTTGCTCCATATCTGTTGATGTCTTTACCTAATGTAAAAAAAACTATTGAACTCAGTCTTGAAAATTCCAACTGACCCAGGATCCACAGCTTTCCAGGGTGGATCATTTCAGATATCCTTTAGTGTGAAAAGGTTCCTGATTATAGGCTTGGTCAGATTCACTGTGTCTGTGTCTGTCTCTCTGTGTGTCTCTCTCTTTCTCATAATTGTCTCTCTCTTTTTCTTTTTCTTTTTCTCTCTTTCTCTCTCTCTATCTCCCTCTGTCTGTGTGTGTGTCTCTCTTTTTTTCTCTGTCTGTTTCTCTCCCTCTCTCTCTCTCTCTCTCTCTCTCTCTCTCTCTCTCTTCTGTCTGGCTAGCTGTCCCTGTCTCTTTCAGTCGCTTTCTGTGTTTATCTGTCTGTCTCTCTCTCTGTTACAATCTACCTACCCATCTATCTATCTATCTTTCTCTCTCTTTCTCTTTCTAAGTTAGTGGCCTCACTAATCCTCAGTAAGGCCAAATAAAAATCATCATGCCGTATGCTGTGCCACATGAGGTTGGAACTTCAGCACACACTGCCTCCTCATTATTATGATCACTGTTATTACATTGAAAATTTAAGTTCAAACAAGCATGGATCGAGAAAGGCAGAGGCTATGTATCACGAATTCCCATAAAGTGTTATTTTTGGAAATTACTAATTCCAACCACCTTCTCTCCCCCCGTCCACTCACCCTCATATGAAGTGTCATTTAGTTTTTGGTGCCTATCACTTGTTGAAAGCACATTCAAAGATTAAGATACATCTGTATTTTGCTAAGAACCAGGTGTGATACCATAGGTTGTAGAAAAAAGCTTGCAGTTGCATTATATGGTTTTGGATGTGGAAGAGAGACCAAACTGCAGGCCCCACAAGGTTCACTTCCACTCACTTAGCAACAAAAAGGAGGACAGTGAGTAACTGAACCGTACAGAACCCAGGAGTTTCTGCTATTACACTGGGGTAGCTACTCTGCATGGTGCTACAGGCTCAACAAATACAATCCATCAGATTTCACATCCTTGGTCACTGCCCCGCAGTTCATTCTGGAATTGCAGCTGTGATGATTTCAGGGTTGAATAGTCTGTAAAGACATTGCATTGAAGTGAATCACTGGAGGGCAGCCAGTACTGTGAAACCACTGCAGAGAGGAGCCATTAGCTTCAGGGGAGGAAGAGAGAAGATTGTGCTAACGAGGAGGCCTGGACTAATGATCTGGACACATGGATTCACATTCAATTAACTAAACACATCTCAAATAAAAAGCTAGTCTTAGAAATGGTGACCATGAAAATACTGATCTGTTTTGGTTGTCAAAACCAATGTTATTTATTATTGCCCTTTTAGGAAAGAAAATCTGCCATCCTTACCTAGTCTCTATGTGACTCCGGAAACAGGAATATGATAGGGATACATAGGGATGGGCAATAGTTGGTTACACTCTCATCCTGGGAATTAATACAAATAAAGGAAGTATGAAACACAGTAATTTCAGATGGTAAGGATAGTCCAGAATGGGGGACATGTAGCAAGTTCAATGGAACTTTTCAGGCTCAATAGAAAATATTCTCAAAAAAACTATAATTTCCAGACTCTTGCAATTACTCCTTGAAAGTGGCACTATTGTACTACTGCACTGAGTCTGACAGAGACAGACTGCTGTGTTTTGGACAATAAAATATCTTTTTGGGAATGATACAACTGCACAAAACATTACTGCACAAATGATAAGTGCTGTGGAAAGGTGAACCTATTCTGCTTATGATTTCCGCTGAACTGTTTTGATTAGTTAAGGCTTTTATTGTGACTCAGTTATTTCCAGAAACAACCTGGTGCCTCCTAGTGGCGAACTACTGAGACTACTTGTGATCCCCCTGTGCCCACTCTGTCAGCTGTAAGACAAATCAGGTGACTGAAAAGGTTGCAGGGGATTTTCTAAGGAATTAATTTCTCAATGAAAAATAGTAAATTATAAACTTTTGTTGGCTGTGGGTGACATTTCAATACTATACATTTCTGTACATTGTTTGCTTAAAGCCAATATAATTTTATGGGAGGGTTACAAATTCCCTTTGCAACTTCTATGGGTCCGAAATGCAATGAGCCTGAATCAGCTCACCCCAGTTTCTAGTCTGCTTGGCCCCTAGGACACTAATTCAGGTGTAATTGGCTCTAAATTCACTGCCACTCCCAAAGTTAACCATAGACAACTGATGTGGGGAATGGAGAAACCTCTGAGGTTGGTGAAATAGCTCCACAGAGGCTGGTATTCTGTGACCAAGTCACCCTTTACTTACAAGTGGAGAGTTGTTGATGCTGATCCAGCTCTTTCAGAGCTAGCTCTGAGTGAACAGGATGTCAGACACTTTTTTTTTCCCCCCAGCACCCATGGTGTGTGTGTGCAGGTGTGAGACACAGAGAGACACACAAGGTGTACGAATCTTTATTCAATTTCCACCACCAGGAAGATAGGAAAACACCCGAGTGGCCAGTGACAAGCAGTGCCCTTCACAAAAGGGCAAATGCTGTCTGATCACAGACACTCTTTATATCTGTCAGCCAGGAGTCCCTGGTTGGACCAGATTAACAGCCCCAATCAGGGAACTCATATTCTATGATGTCCACCTGGCTGACCTTATTACAATTGCTACCGTTCAGACAATGTATTGATAGCAGTGTCTTATCTGTGAATGTTCAAAGATAAAAATAGTCTGGGCACAAAAACAAAAGTGTTCCATTTGCAGTATTAACATCCCTCACCTAGATTAATCTCTTTGCTTCTCACTTCTAGCACAATGGGGGGAAAAGAAGTCCCTTCAGAATGTTAATGGAGTTTGCATAATTATCGTATGAGATAAAAACTTCCACACAAAAAAAAATACAGACAGATCCAAAACCACAAATTGTTGTCAACCGAGACATTACATTCAACAAGGAGCAAAAAGTAATTTAGAGCCAGTTTTTAGCCCCTTGAGTATGTGGAGCCACTGTCAGTCAGCAATTTGTTTCACAAAATACTCCTGTCTGTAACAAATTTCCCCTACCATTGAAACTAGTTAAAGAGAACAACATCGTTGCAGTGAAGGCTGTCAACTTGCATTCTTGTGCTTTGGTGCACTCTTGTGGAGGAATCTGATGTGTGAAAGTTGCTACATTCATCATTAATCACTGAAAGCAAAAGCACTTTGCCTGGACCCCAAAGGCCCCATATCAAGCAGGTGTACCATCACTATGGTAACTCAGTCAAAAACCCATGGAATTACCTTTGTAATTTCAACTGTGAAGAGTAATTCCAAATTCATGTCACCATTTCTTCCAGGTTCCATTCTTTTCTGCTCTACCTGGGCCATCCTTCCAACTCTGCCCGAGAGCTGAAGATTACCAGGTTCTGTAAAATAATTAGTGAGTTTGCACTAGAATATCGGACCACCAGAGAACGGGTCCTGCAGCAGAAACAGAAGAGGGCTGCATATCGAGAGAGGAACAAGACAAGGGGGAAAATGATCACAGAGGTATGCTGATTTAAAATTAACTCTCTGTCTCCAGTTTTTTTTTAAAAGAGAACAATTACAATTGAATGCAGTTTTATTGAAATAGCTTTGGTGCTGCAATTTTACAAGGCTATGTTTTTCTGTTGATTAAAATGCTAATACAGGACAGTATTTTTGCTCCCCAATTGTTGGTCTTAGTTTGTCACTGGAAGAGACAATTGGAAGCTAATATGGAGTTAGGACGAATTTGATCTAAAAATAGCCAATCTCAGTGTCAAGCTGGATAATGTCTATGCCCACTTGATATTGGGTGTAAGGCCTTATTTGCATCACAACAGGTGGAAAGTCAAACAGGCAAACCACATAAGTACAGGTCAGGTGGTAAACTGTTCTGTTGTAAGTAGCTCACCTCCTTGTTTCCTAAAGCTTCTCCACCATCTACAAGGCACAGCCAGGTGTGTGCTGAAATAGTCTCCCCTTTCTTTGATGTATATAGCTCCAACAATGTTTGGGTAGCTCAACAGCATTCAGGATAAAGCAACCAGCTCAATTGTCACCTCTTTCACCTTAAACACCTACATATGTACAACCAGCACCAACACAACCCTCCATTTTGTTACTTTGTCTACAGGATGGACTGCAACATTTCAAGAAGATTTCTTCAACAGCATGCCCCACCATTTAGAATAGTCATAGAAATGTATAACATGGAAACAGACTGTTCAGTCCAAGTAGTTGTCAATGTCAACCAGATATTCTAAAGTAAGCTAGTCCCATTTGCCAGCATTTGGCCCATATCCCTCTAAACCCTTCCTATTCATAAACCCATCCAGATGCCTTTTAAATGTTGTAATTGTACCAGCCACCACCATTTCCTCTGGAGGCTCATTCCATACATGCACCACCCTCTGCATCAAAAAGTTGCCCCTTGGTCCCTATTGAATCTTTCCCTTCTAACCTTAAATCTGCGCCCTCTAATTTTGGATTCCCCAACCTCAGGGAATCCTTGGCTATTCACCCTATCCATGACCCCCATGATATTATGAACTTTTATAAGGTCACCCCTCAGCCTCTGATGTTTCGGGAAAAATAGCCCCAACCTTTTCAATCACTTCCTATAGCTCAAACCCTCCAGCCCTGGCAACATCCTTGTAAATCTATCAGAACCCTTTCAAGTTTCACAACATCCTTACTATAGCAGGGAGACCAGAGTTGAGGTCCATGGTGAAACTGGCTGAGCATGGGCAGAACTGGGTAGTAAAGATTCCTGGACAGAAAGTGATCATGAAAGCTGGGGAGGGAAAGAAAGGTAGAGGTATGACAGAATATTACAGTGTAGTAGAAATTGGATGTTCTAGAGGGGTGAAGGATTAAATCTGTTTCTTTCAAGTTAAAGAAAAGAGGTACCGTTACATTATTGGGTGTATTCTCAATGTCAACCAAACAGTGAAAATGGTTTAGAAACAAATTTGCAAGAAAATTAGAAGGAGATGTAAAAACTATTGATTTAGATAATAGGAAACTTTAATTATCCTATTATTGTCTGGAATGACCATATGTTAAAGGGCAGAGAGGGGGAAAAGTTTTTGAAGTGTATTCAGGAGAATTCTGTAATGCTGGATCAGTAGGGGAAAATTGAGGGAATAGTAATCATGGTATTATAAGTTTTAGGTTATTTCTAATGTCTCAAGTTTAGAAAAATGGAATGTAATTTTTTTTAAAATCCCACCTTTTTACCTAGATTGTCAGGGTTGACACAGAGGGAAGATCAGTCAGCGATTGGAGTAGGGCCACCTCAAAGCAGGGACATGGTCTCAAAATAAGAATTGAATTGAATTGAATTTATTGTCATGTGTACTGAGGCACAGTGAAAAGCTTTGTCTTGCGAACAATATGAGGCAGATCACTGAGTTGAGTAGCATAGATCGTAAATAATAGGTAAACAGTGGCAAAAACAAAAACACAGGTACAGGAGAATGTTAGGAGTTTGTGAGTCCATTGAGTATTCTAACAACCGGTAGGTAGAAACTGTTGTGAAGCCGGCTAGTGCACATGTTCAGGCTTCTGTACCTTCTCCCTAAGGCAGGCCATTTAGGGATGAGAAGAGGAGAAATTTCTTCATTTAGCAAGTACTGATTCTTTGAAAATCTCTGCCCCCGAGCTGTGGAGACTTAGTCATTGAGTATATTCACAACTGAGATTGATAATTATCTACATATTAAAAACATCAAGGGATAGTACAAACAGGTTATGTTGTGTCGGAGATCAGCTGTGATGTCTCTAAATGGTGAATGGGCTTCAGAGGGGCTGAATGGCCTATTTCTGTTTGTGTCCTATTCCCAGGATGAGAGGCTTCAATTACATGGACAGGTTGGCGAAGAGAAAACTGAAGGCAGAATTGATACAAGTCATTGAATACTTTCATGGCAGTGGTAAAGAGATTATTGATCAACAAGTGAGCAGAAGCTCACGAGGGCAGGCTGGAGTATGGAGTTTGGGTCTTGAATGGTAAAGCTGGCTTGAGGGGCTGAATGGCCTACTCCTAGTTCACAGGTAATCAAAGTAATGAGGGGTGTTGATGTTGTATATAGGGAGAAACTGCTACCATTGATAGCAGGAAAGTCAATAAGAAGGAAACACCAATTTAAAGTGATTGGTAAAAGAAACAAGGCGGCTACAGGGTAAAGATGGAGTTGACAGAGGGTCCTAGTTGAGTTGCTCTGGTAGTGAGTTGCATTGCACTTAGTGGTTTCTTCTCTATGCTGTAAAGTTTCAATGATCCTGTACAGAGCTGATCTGGCCGAATCTGTAGAAAGTAAAAATGAGTTAATGCTTTAGGTCAATGGTGAAATGTTAGCCCTGATTCTCTCTCTAGATGTACTGCCTGGCATGCTGAGTATTTCCAGCCTTTCCTGGTTTTATTCATTATTTGGCTCTGTCAGGGTAACATTTAGAGAAAGAAAAGGCTAGATTCATCCCTATCCATCACCACTGCCCTCCATCTGGTTGAGCTCATCCTCTCATTTTCTTCAGGTCAGAGGGGTATCCATGGGTACCCACACGGGCCTCAGTCATGTCTGTCTCTTTGTGGGGTATGTGGAACATTCCTTGTTCCAGTCCTACTCCACCTATAACTCTTTCTCCGGTACATTGATAACATCATTGGTGCTGCTTCCCTCTCTAATCTGGAACTGGAAAAGTTCATCAATTTTGTTTCCAATTTCCAACCTGATTCCAGCTTCACTTGGTCCATTCCTGATTCCTCTCTTCCCTTTCTCGATATCTCTATTTCCATTTCTGGGGTTAGACTGGTCACCAATATCTACTACAAACCCCTGACCAATAGTTACCTTGACTATATATCCTCACACCGTCTCTGTAAAGACTCTATTCCATTCTCCCGATTCCTGCGTCTCCGTTGGAACTGTTCTGATGATGCCAACTTTGATACTTTCTTCCTCAACTGAGGATTTCCCAACACCGTGGTTGACAAGGCCCTCAGCCAGGTCTGATCCACCTCCTGCACTTCTGCCCTCACCCCCTCCTCGCCCTCAACACCGATAGGGTCCTCAAATACTCAACTACCACCCCACCGACATCCACATCCAGAGGATCATTCGCTGCCATTTCTGCCACCTCCAGCGAGATGCCACCACCAGACACACACATTCCCCTCCTCTCCCTTGTCAGTCTTCTGCAAGGACCATTCCCTCCAAGACAAGCTGGTCCACTCCTCCTTCACTCTCAGCATCTCCCCACAGCCCCATGGCGCCATCCCCTGCAACTGCAGAAGGTGTAGCACCTGTCTGTTTACTTCCTCCCTCCTCGCTATCCAAGGCCACAGAGACACTGTCCAGGTGAAATCTGTTGTACTTTCTGCTCACAACCTGGTCTCCTTTACGTTGAGGAGATAAAGCACAGACTGGCCAATCGCTTTGCAGAACACCAACTTTCTCTCTGCAGACGTTTCCCTGGGCTTCCAGTTGTCTGTCACTTCAGTGCACCAGCACCAGCGAAGTTCAGTGCAAGCTGTAAGGATGGATCTCATTTTCTGCCTGGAGACCCTGCAACTTTCAAATATTAATATCAAGTTCAATAATTTTGGAGCCTAACTACTTTCTTCCATGCCCTTTATCCAGCCCCACACCCCTGTCCCTGTCATGACATAGGCTGCTTTCATCATCGTCTACTAATGGTCCATATTATCAACGTTTCTTTCTCTCTGGTTCATCATCATCCATCCTCTTGTCTGCTGTTCTCTTTCTCTGGGCTCCAGTGCTGCCTCCTACTCCCTTCCACTCCCACCCCATGTCTACAGCATATCTACTGCCTTTTCCTAGGTAGAGTCAGTGAACCCAAAACATTGCAGAGTCAGAGGGTCATACGACACAGCTCTGCTTTCTCTCTGCAGGTGCTGCCAGACCTGTTGAGTTTCTCCAGCAATTTCAGCTTTTTATGTATCATTTACAGAAGTCTGTTATCCTCAAATGACTGGAGTAAACCTCATTCCAGACATGATCAGTTTATTCAGTTGGTTTCATTGTTTTTTGCTTTATGGTTATTTGAAAATGGAATCTCTTCAGTCGCCTGTAAACATCAACAAGGCCTACAATCCCAGGCTCTGATTTCCTTACATTCTAAGACAATAAAACCCCGTGAAGAGACCGTATGGGCTATTGTTTTAGAATTTGTCATGAATTCCTGCCTTTGGAGCCCTGTAGAAATTCTTCTAGCCTTGGATTTTTCATGGCTGAGCCTTGGGACTCTAAATTGAAACATATTGGAAGGATCTTTGCAAAACAATGCAGAGAGGAATGAAGGCACAGGTCCAAGGCATCAGATGATGTCTAAGATAGACTCATCCACTCTGGGAATTGAAATGTAAAATTGTGGTGTAACAAGGTGACTTATGTTTTAATACAAAAATAATTTTTCTTAAACATGGGGCATAATTTAGCCCAACTAGATGTAGAATAAGGAGACACAACAATTCTTGTTGCTATCTACTAAGTCTGAAATGGAAACATTTAACATTGAACCATTAGTAGAGGAAATGCTTGACAAGTTCAATGAAAGATTTTTAATCTAACTGCAGTTGAACGGAATGAATGTGCAATGCAGGAGGCTGAGCTGTGCGCGTGTTCTGTTTCTAAGGGCTTTGCCCTCCTGGTCTGCATGAGGTCATCTTTTCAAGTCCCCAAGTATCACTGACATTCTGGATGTGCACTGGGGAGGTCTGCATAGTAGCTTGGCACTATAGATCAAAGCTTGCTTCTAAGTGGTGAATTATGGGCTTGTATTTCCTCTCTTGAGGGCTTAAATATATGTTCAAGAGGCCAGGGTTACCTTATCAGATTATAATGTCTTGGTAACTGAAAATCCAGTGAAAGGCAAGTTAATGCCACAGGAACGTGTGATCATTTCAAATTCCGTGATCTGAGCATGCCTAGTGTCATGACTGGAGGCCGACTTTCTGTCCTGTCGAGCCACTGTTGAAACTGAACCCGTGACCTCTCAGGATTCTGGTTCAGGTATACGACAGCAAGGAGGAGCTGAAGGATCGGAGTTGAAACAACCAGAGCAACATGAACAAGCTCCACCCGCTATTTTCTTTGATAAACATAAAAGAACAGAGCAAGTTAGTTTCAGATAAGTGTCCATGCTCGGTGCCAAGTCTTCCACAGAAATTAAGAATAATTTTGTGACTTAAACTAAGAGTAAGGAAGTTGTATAAATTGGACTGCAATTACATCCCAGTTGAATGCATTAAGGGTATCAGTACGGTCATCTAATTATAACAGTGGATGTGCAAATACTCATTTGGTATGCTTACTTTTAAAACCTACCTCAGCTAACAAATTTTCAGTGACCCTCCTCTTCATTGTCCCTAATATAGTGAGCTGGGACGGAAAATCTCGTCTTATTTAAGTTCGGTGAGTGACAGCAATACTCAGGAACCCATTACTGCGTCATTTCAAAGTGGGAATAATTGCCAAAAGCTGACCCTTTATATCTGGACACCCCAGTCGAAGCAGCTCCATATGTTATAAACTGGAAAGTGTTTGCTACTCTTGAGTCATGCCATCAGATTAGTCTTAAATCCAATTGTTTGTCTTCCAAATGGCAAATCAGAAATATCTCCATTACTGACAAATTTGAACTTACATTTTCTTGCCAAACTCTTCTTTTACCTTATAACAACCTTAGATTTTGATTTATAAGTTCCATTTTCTAGCACAAGATTATTCCTTGCATTTTCAGAAACTGTCTTCTAATAGTACAAAAAGGCTGTCTTTAGGTAACTGCCAATCTGTCTTCCTGCTCTTCGGATGCTGCCTGTGACAGGCTGTGCTTTTTCAGCACCACGCTCTTCGACTCTGATCTCCAGCATCTGCAGTCCTCACTTTCTCCTATGTCTCTCTCCTTTACAGCCTTTCAAGGCATCTTGTCTTTTTAAAATAGTATTGTAATCATTAGTTCTCTGTGTTTTTTCCTTGTTCTTCCAAAGCTTCATGTATATTGTCCTTCAGGTCTGTTGCAAGCAGGAACAGTAAACAAGTCTTTCCAGGATGCATAAACATTCATCTCCTTGTCCTGCTCAACCATTCTAACCTCTGTAATCAACAGGCTTTTAAAATCCAAGCTTGACTTTGCCCAATCACTGCATTGTGATTTATCTCATTTTCTGTCTTCTTATCTTGCTGGTGTGCTATACAATCAGTCCAAGTTTTCCAAATCAAACATCAACAATAACTTATTCATTGTAAATGGGTTACCATTGACATCAACAACTGAGCTTTGGTCATTCGCTTTATGGCTTCTCGGTTTACAAGATCATTCCATCTGCCAGCCTACAGAATAAAGTCTACTCTTAGATAGTTTATTAGATTTATTTGAGAAAGAGATTTGTTCTTCTAAAGCAGGAGGTGTCATTCCTACTTTTGCTAAAGTAAGGCCAAAAAATACTTTCAAATTGTTGTTGTATTCCTGAACTTGCTTTAATTCCTTTCTTGGAGTGCACACTGTGCTGATCACACACAAGCTTCAGTACAATTCTGCACTGAGTCAAACTAGCACAAAAACACAAGCAACATTTCTATCTCGCTTCATTTTGTGCAAGTGTTCTCCACGTGTTGACATTTACAAAATTTATAATACTACTGATTTGATTTGTCTATCAATTCCTCTCCAGTTCTAATGTTTTATGGGCGAAAGTGCACACAACAAACCTCAAGCAACATTATAGCACTGTATAGAAAATCTCTTCATCTACAAATACAGGATTGTTAACAAGTTTCTTTCATTCTTTATAAACTCCAGAGACTAAAATGGATTACAAACCAAAAGGGTTGAAACTAAGGCAAGCAGGTAGAGAAATCAACAATTTGGTTATGCAACTCATTCTGTAGTTTTGATTTCTCCTCATTCAATGTGGGGAGAGCAGGCTGAAACCATCTATAGAACTTTTGGTCTTATTGATCAACTCGCTCTAAACTCAACCCCTCACCTGGCTGGAAAATACTTGCTTTTTCTCTAAGTTGTTGCTCCTTATTCTGAGCAATTGTACGCAGCGACATTCTAACAAAAATAAGATGACGACTTCCAGCTCACATGTAATTTGAATTGAGTTTGGCCTTTGGACTATTTTAATTTTATACCAGAAAATAATTCAACAAGAATGACGGTGTCTCTGAGTGTGTAGGTCAGGGTGACAAGCACAGGATTCGAACTCTTCTTGCTACACTCAAGGGATTGCTGGTTATAAAATTGAAGAATGTGCGCCATGTCTGATTTTGTAAAAAATTAGATATTAAGTAGGAAAAATGTCCAACTCTGTTTTAATATTTGGCTCTAGGCTGAGTTATTTTGATGAGGTCAATCTGACCCAGAAGAGAGTTTTTGTTTGTTTGTTTTTCAAGACCAAATGCAATGTTTAGACCAATGCAAGATTATTTTTGAGCACTATTACCTTTTGATTTGCTTGAGTTATTTTCAAGTACATTTGTCACTGCACACTTGCCCTTTGGTTAATCAGATATCAGGAATGCAAGTGGTTGCAAGATGTTAAGCATAAGCCAAACAGCTTTCATTATTCCAAATTCAGAGAATATACCCAAAGACACTAAATGGGGTCATGCATCCAAAATAAACACAAATGAAAAAGCAGGTGGCAATACCTGAGCATGATTATCTGACTGTCCCTTATTCTATGGATTACAATTCAGTCCAATAGGTAAGTAGTTATTCCATTATCTTCACATCAAATACGATAACATGCAATTTATAAAAATGCAGTCTTTCAAATTAAAAAGCTACTGTTTTGTCACTTTACTAGAAATGTGTCAACATCAAAATAAGCTGACATAGTTTCATGATGAATATCTTTATTTACATTAAAAAAGGAGCATGATTTTGGAATTTTGTTGTATAATAAAATTCCTGAGGAGATTAGATTTCTCTTTTTCAAGGTACTTATTGATGAGGGAGACCCTGAGGTCTATCTTGGTACATACATCCAGAAAGACCCTGGGTATCCAACTGCCTTTGAAGAATTGTCAGGTTTTTTATCTCGAAGAATATATCTGTTCAATAAGTAATGTATACGATACAGCACTTTTCTCTGTGTTTTCTAACCAGACACACTTTACAGTAAATAAATCAAATTAAGTGTTTGCATGTTTGTATGTGCACATGTTAAGTTTTCCTTTGTTTGAACCTGCATTCCTTCTCCAAATCTTGCAAAGTCTGTTTGAGTATTTTCCTGGTTCACCTTTTCCATACCATTAAACATCTTAAAAATAACTCTTAAGTACAGTGCAAGAAGCCTCCTTTTAAGGCCAAAGAGCCTGGGGTTCTTTTGGCATATGTTTAGTCTTCTCTGCACTGTCTCCAAGAATTGAGCATTTCCCTTGTGGCTTGGTGACCAGAACAGGACCCTAGTCTGACCAGAGTACTGTGGTTTGATCACAATCGCCTCTGACTTGTAGCCTACTGTATTAGCTTCATAGTATTCTATATTGGCTTTGCTAGTTGCTGGTTTGCATTCATTGAACTTTTTGAGTGTCAAGTATATTCCTCAAAAAGCAGTCATAGCATAATAAAACACTAAGTTTGTGTGGTAGCATATTAATAATGTATTGTCCAAACTCCCATACCCTGTGAATATTTATGTTAATTACTGATGAATGGAGATGCAAATAATATCATATCAATTAAAACTATAGGGTGTCAGCTTCAAATTTTTTTTTGTAATATAATGTTTGCCATTAATTTATAGCATTTTGTGTGTCATGAAGAGACCAAAACATTCAGGTCATGGTGCGCAGAAACAACTCCATTTTATGTTGAAAACCAGTCTAACTGAGCCATGTTTCTCATCAAATACAATTGCAGACTGCAAAGTTCTCCACAGCAGCTGGTAGCACTGAGAGTAGCCCAGCTCCTGAAACGCCAGATCACCAGCTACAAGCCGATGAAGAGCATGAAAACATGAAGAATGTTTTGTCTGTTCCAGAGCCACAGACTCGAAGAAGCAGAGGCAACAGATGTGAGCTTTACTTCTAATTTCTTTCGTTGGGAGTGCATTGTGTCTAGTCAGAGCATTTTAGCAATCTGCACATCTTGGACTGTACACAATTTGGCTCAAGAACTTTAATGTGAATGCAGGTGAACTTCTCTCCAACATTCAGTCCTGAGGCAACATTTATTGTAATATTTTTCAGTATTTATCAATGTTCTTTGTATTTTATTGTATTCTTTTAAGAAACAATTTAAATTCCTCATGGATTCATAACTGTAGGATTTCGATGCGCACGATGAAAGCTACTGTGGACAGTCCAATTTCTCTTGCCTTCGTTACTTGGTAGTACAGGCCCTTGCTGAGGTCACAGTCCATTGATAATGAACTCCCTCCAGAATCCTGTCAATTGAAGCATTTTCAATTTAGAAGCAACATGGAAAGTATATTGTGGGGCTATTTCATCAATAATGTGCATCACAATCTAACTAGATGATACTTGCACCTGACTTCCATAAACATGTTCTTTCCCGATAGATACTAATCAGCGGCAGGAACTTTGGCTTCTCCCTATTGCAGGAGCCCCTGAGGCCAACAGTTGATCCCTACGCCACTGTAGTTCAGATTTGTTAATTCTGAACAGACTAACATGAAATCTAATGCCACCTTATTTTGAGTCAACTCTGTATTTGGTATTACTCAACTGAACCATTGGAGCTTTAGATTGGATGGTGTTGGGGTTCCCTGCAGAAGTTTAGTGCAAGATCATTCCTCATTCGAGTTCAGTACAGACGTTGGGCCAGCTATTTTATACAAACTCAATTACCCCTGCAATTGTACAGGCAAGGATAGGTTCAAACTATCTATTACATTGATACTATTGACTTAAAAAATCATTCAGCACTAATAATCTTTGCTCAAAATAACTATAAAGAGATCAGAGTCAGTTTGTGTCTTTATTGGATAAAACAAGTTGCCCAATTTGCAATTGCATTGGAACAAATAAACAACCACTAGATCAGCAGAAATGTTTGATGCTTACAATGCATTATAAACATTAGTGCAGCAATTGTTTACAAACTCAACTGATATTCCTATTTTCCTCTTTTGATTTTTACAGCTATAGGAAGGTTCAGTCCGCCGAATCCTTCTGTTCCTAAAGATGAAGCAGCGAGTCCACCCGATGATGCTACTGATGAAATTATGGACCGCCTGGTCAAATCAGTCACCCAGAATCCCAACCAGAGGCCATCTACCCCGAAGGAACGCAAGAGATCAAGAGCAAATAGGAAATCTTGTAAGTGTTTTTATCTCCAATGATTGACACCGGGGTCTCTGGGGGAGTGGACGGGAGGTTGATGTGAAATCAGTGACTCTTTCCTCAAAAACCTTCTCAGACTCAAAATGAAGCAAATTTATCATTTATTCTTAATGAGGATTCTCTTTTCAACAGAGTCCTGATCACAAAAGAACTGTTGCTTGTACTAATGGTAAAGTTTCCGTATTTTATAGAGTTTTCATATTCCTGGATTCATAAATTATTAACTTGTTTGAATGAAATATCCCACATAACAAAATTCTACTCCGGACTGTTGAAAAAAAAATCCTTTCACTCTTATCTAACTAATCGAAGGTAAAGCATATATTGTAGAACCTCGATTATCTGAACATCAATTATCCAAACTTCTAATTACCTAAACAAGATCTCAAGGTCCCATAAAAACGGTATTAGGCAACTGAGCATTCTGTTATCAGTTAAACGGCATTATGGCATGCATTGCCAGATAACTGAGAAAGTTCGGATAACAGGCATTCATAAATTACTGCTTGGTTCCGATTATCCGAATGATCGACTACCTGAACAAAATACTCCCCGCCCGTCTCATTCAGTAATCAAGGTTCTACTGTGTAGCAATAGCATTACTTCCTACGTTACTGCTATTGCCTTGTGTCTGATTAGGCTTCTATGATACATTTTCTTCTTGTCTGACGATGCTATACACTTGCAAGTTGCTGAAGTAAAATTAGCTGAGGCAGAATGTTGGCGCAAATTATACAGTCATTAGTGAAGAGTTAACAGCAAGTCCTAATTTTGACAAAAGCTGAGAACAGAATGAATTCTGGAGTATAGATATCCTCCATTCCAAACCTACTTTGAATTGGATGCTGTTTATGACGATCAATCAATCATATTGCAAAATCCTCACAGAAGTAGGAAGTAAAAGGCGCAGAGTACATACTGTATTTAAATCATTGTGCTAAAAGTGAAATAATGATTGGAATGTACATATGGAAAACAAGAGCAGAAATTGCTGGAAAAACTCATCAGGATTGGTAGCATCTGTGGAGAGCAATCAACAGTTAATGCAGGACCCAAAACATTAACTCTGATTTCTCTCTATAGACACTGCCAGACCGTGGAGCTTTTCCAACAACTTCCTCTTTTGTTCCTGATTTCCAGCATCCATGGTTATTTTGCTTTTCATTTGGGAATACTGCAATGTGGTTCTCAGACCTAGAACTTGGTCATGTTTGATTTACAGCTATGATTCATAACTGATGATCTCAGAAAAACCTTTGATCAAATATATTCCAGGGCATAGGGAAACTTGTAGTTTGATAGCTGTCAGCTAGCCATGTGCAATTATGTTAAAACTCTCTATGTTCCTGTACTTGAACATAGTTTTATTAATTACAAAGATGCTTTTGAATATGCAACATTTCTGATGTGAAATTTGTAAGTCTGGGCCTCTCTTTATATCAGTCTTATTCACTCCATGTAAGCCAGTGAAGTTTAGATGGAGACATTCAGTGCACTCCTCAAAAAGCCATTTCTTGGCTCATGTTAATTGGTGCAGAATATGGTATACATTTGCTGAATGCTCATACAACAGCTTTCCTGTTCATTGTACACATCCATTTATCTTTAGCCTTCCCAAGTTGTTTCTTTGTTCTTCTTAAAAGCAGCTCACTATTACAATACCTTGTTATATGCTGTAATAAGCGGTCATTTGGCAGTGAATAAATTACAGCGAGAGTAAGCTGAATGTTTTATTTCACCATGTCTCCCATTTTGTTTCTCACTCTGATTATAAACGGATAAGATTCTTTCTTCTAAAGCATGTGAGTTGGTATGATAGACAACTCCAGGACTTGACCTCCTGGCTTCCTGGTTGTGATATTACGCTGTCCAAGTATCTGACCTAGTGAGTCATTTATAATGAAAAACGTCAATGCACATTGCATTATTCATATTGGTCTCATTCCTCCGGGCACGTAAGACTGTCACTCAGGATTATGAAAAGTAACGTGGCATGCAGCGACTAGCTCACACCTTTGTCTAGCTTGTTGTGATAATGTGATTCATTCACTAACACGAGTGACCTTTTGCCAAACACCCCTCCAATTATGTGTGCAACATTCACGAGTTTTTAATCATATGAAAAATCAACTGCATTGTAATCATACAATTTTCTTTGAAGTGAGTCTTTTTTCAAGATAAGTGCCATAATACAGACGGTTGGAGCAAGCCAATTAGTTTCAAACTGCCAACAGAAATTGACATATTTCATGCAACTGCACCATTGTTACAGGAGGAGAAACCCAGCCATTGACCTTGGGCCTGACATTTACAAGAAATCTACAAGAAGATCCAAGCAATTTGTGCAGAGCTGCAATTCTCTCAGAGAGTCATAACATCAAATTCCATTTATATAGCACCTTTAACAAAGTGAAATACCTCAAGGCATTTCACAGGAATATTATCAAACAAAAATGATAGGTCTCTTTATATGGCTTAGTCTATCATCCTCCTGCAGATAGTAGCACATAGAGTCATAGGATGTACAGCATGGAAACAGACCCTTCGGTCCAACCCATCCATGCTGAGCAGATATCTTAACCCAATCTAGTCCCACCTGCCAACACCCGGCCCATATCCCTCCAAACCCTTCCTATTCATAAACCCATCCAAATGCTTCTTAAATGTTGCAATTGTACCAGCCTCCACCACTTCCTCTGGCAGCTCGTTCCATACATGTACCACCCTCTGCGTGAAAAAGTTGCCCCATAGGTCTCTTTTATATTAAATTACTTACAGTGTGGAAACAGGCCCTTTGGCCCAACAAGTCCACACAGACCCGCTGAAGCGCAACCCACCCAGACACATTCCCCTACATGTACCCCCTTCACCTAACACTTACAGGGAATTTAGCATGGCCAATTCACCTAACTTGCACATTTTTGGACTGTGGGAGGAAACCGGAGCACCCGGAGGAAACCCACGCAGACACGGGGAGAATGTGCAAACTTCACACAGTCAGTCGCCTGAAGTGAGAATTGAACCTGGGTATCTGGCACTGTGATGCAGTGGTGCTAACCACTGTGCCACCCCAAATATCTTTTCCCTCTCACCCTAAACCTATGCCCTCTAGTTCTGGACTCCCCCGCCCCGGAGAAAAGACTTTGTCAATTTATCCTATCCATGCCCCTCATAATTTTGTAAACCTCTATAAGGTCATCCCTCAGCCTCTGACGCTACAGGGAAAACAGCCCCAGCCTGTTCAGCCGCTCCCTCCAACCCTGGCAACATCCTTGTAAATCTTTTCTGAACCCTTTCAAGTTTCACAACATCTTTCTGATAGGAAGGAGACCAGAATTGCACGCAATATTCCAACAGTGGCCTAACTAATGTCCTGTACAGCCGCAACATGGCCTCCCAACTCCTGTACTCAATACTCTGACCAATAAAGGAAAGCATACCAAACGCCGCCTTCACTATCCTATCTACCTGCGACTCCACTTTCGAGGCATAATGAACCTGCACCCCAAGGTCTCTTTGTTCAGCAACACTCCCTAGGACCTTACCATTAAGTGTATAAGTCCTGCTAAGATTTGCTTTCCCAAAATGCAGCACTTCGCATTTATCTGAATTAAACTCCATCTGCCACTTCTCAGCCCATTGGCCCATCTGGTCCAGATCCTGTTGTAATCTGAGGTAACCCTCTTCACTGTCCACTACACCTCCAATTTTTGGTGTCATCTGCAAACTTACTAACTGTACCTCTTATGCTCGCATCCAAATAATTTATGTAAATGACAAAAAGTAGTGGACCTAGCACCAATCCTTGTGACAGTCCACTGGTCACAGGCCTCCAGTCTGAAAAACAACCCTCCACCACCACCCTCTGTCTTCTACCTTTGAGCCAGTTCTGTATCCAAGTGGCTAGTTCTCCCTGTATTCCATCTTGCTAATCAGTCTCCCATGGGGAACCTTGTTGAACGCCTTACTAAAGTCTATATAGATCACATCTACTGCTCTGCCCTCATCAATCATCTTTGTTACTTCTTCAAAAAACTCAATCAAGTCTGTGAGTCATGATTTCCCACGCACAAAGCCATGTTGACTATCCATAATCAGTCCTTGCCTTTCCAAATACATGTACATCCTGTCCCTCAGGATTCCCTCCAGCAACTTGCCCACCACCGAGATCAGGCTCACCGGTCTATGGTTCCCTGGCTTGTCTTTACCACCCTTCTTAAACAGTGGCACCATGTTTGCCAACCTCCAGTCTTCCGGCACCTCACCTGTGACTATCGATGATACAAATATCTCAGCAAGAGGCCCAGCAGTCACTTCTTTAGCTTCCCAAAGAGTTCTCAGGTACATCTGATCAGATCCTGGGGATTTATCCACCTTTAACCATTTCAAGACATCCAGCACTTCCTCCTCCGTAATATGGACATTTTGCAAGATGAGACCATCTATTTCCCTACAGTCTATATCTTCCATATCCTTTTCCACAGTAAATACTGATGCAAAATATTCATTTAGTATCTCCCCCGTTTTCTGTGGCTCCACACAAAGGCTGCCTTGCTGATCTTTGAGGGGCCCTATTCTCTCCCTAGTTACCCTTTTGTCCTTAATGTATTTGTAAAAACCCTTTGGATTCTCCTTAATTCTATTTGCCAAAGCTATCTCATGCCCCCATTTTGCCCTCCTGTTTTCCCTCTTAAGTATACTCTTACTTCCTTTATACTCTTCTAAGGATTAGCTTGATCTATCCTGTCTATACCTGACATATGCTTCCTTCTTCTTCTTAACCAAACCTTCATTTTCTTAGTTATCCAGCCTTCCCTTTCACCCTGACAGCAATATACTTTCTCTGGATTCTTGTTATCTCATTTCTAGAGGCTTCCCATTTTCCAGCATGTGGCAAAGTATCTACTTATGTTTGTTTTTACAACTAGATTTCCCTGGAAGAGGTTACTACCCTGTCACCAGATGGCCCAGCTTGATGGCTGCCACACCACATCAAGCAGGCTTTTCTGCATTCAAGATTCCCCATGGGAGACTGATTAGCAAGGTTAGGTCTCATGGAATACTGGGAGAACTCACCATTTGGATAAAGAACTGGCTCAAAGGTAGAAGACAGAGGGTGGTGGTGGAGGGTTGTTTTCAGACTGGAGGCCTGTGACCAGTGGAGTGCCACAAGGATTGGTGGTGGGCCCACTACTTTTCATCATTTATATAAATGATTTGGATGTGAACACATGAGGTTTAGTTAGAAAGTTTGCAGATGATACCTAAATTGGAGGTGTAGTGGACAGAGAAGAAGGTTACCTCAGATTACAATGGGATCTTGATCAGATGGGCCAATGGGCTGAGTTTAATTCAGATAAATGCAAGGTGCTGCATTTTGGGAAAATCTTATTGGTAAGGTCCTAGGGAGTGTTGCTGAACAAAGAGACCTTGGAGTGCAGGTTCATAGCTCCTTGAAAGTGGAGTTGCAAGTAGATAGGATAGTGAAGAAGGCGTTTAGTATGCATTCCTTTATTTGTCAGAGTATTGAGTACAGGAGTTGGGAGGCCATGTTGTGGCTGTACAGGACATTGGTTAGGCCACTGTTGGAATATTGCGTGCAATTCTTGTCTCCTTTCTATCGGAAAGATGTTGTGAAACTTGAAAGGATTCAGAAAAGATTTACAAGGATGTTGCCTGGGTTGGAGGATTTGAGCTGCAGGAAGAGGCTGAACAGGCCAGGGCTCTTTTCCCTGGAGCGTCGGAGGTTGAGGGGTGACCTTATAGAGGTTTACAAAATTATGAGGGACGTGGATAGGATAAATTGACAAAGTCTTTTCCCTGGGGTGGGGGAGTCCAGAACTAGAGGGCATAGGTTTAGGGTGTGAGTGGAAAGATATAAGAGACCTAAAGGGCAACTTTCATGTAGAGCATGATACGTGTATGGAATGAGCTGCCAGAACAAGTGCTAGTACAAGAGCAACATTTAAGAGGCATCTGGATGGGTATATGAATAGGAAGGGTGTGGTGGGATATGGGCCGGGTGCTGGCAGGTGGGACTAGATTGAGTTGGGATATCTGGTCAGCATGGATAGGTTGGACCGATGAGTCTGTTTGCATGCTGTACATCTCTTATGACTCTATGACTCCATTACCTGCCATTAGTGCATTGCAAAGACTTACAAGTTGATACTCAACCTATTAGACCATGTTGCAAACACTCCTTCTGGGGGTTGCAAGACCTGGACAGGCATTCGAGCCCAGAGCCTACAGTGTCACAAGACCTTCTGTGCTCCTCTCTCAAAAGGAGATCCCAGGTAATCAGGAAGGTAGGCTTTGGGAGCATCGGAAAGGAGAAGTTGGAATTGAAGAGGCAAAGAGCTTTAACCAGGATTTCCAGAGCTTTGGACTGAGACAATTGAAGCAATGGTGGAGAGATAGAAAATGCACAAGAACAGCATCCTCGATTTGGATGAGAGGAGAAATGTCTGATGGTTGTAGGACTGGAGGAGGTTACAGAGTCAGGGAGGATGAGCCCAAGGAAGCATTTCCAAATAAGGATGAGAGTTTTACAATCAAGGTAGACCAGGTGCTAGTGTTGGTCAATGATAACAACGAGAAAGGGGATTTAATGTGAAATGGTTTACAGACAGCAGTTAACAGATGAACTTGAGCATGTAGCACGTGTAAGAATGGACGTTAGTTAAGAGAGCACTGAAGTAGCTAAATCCCAGTCTGACAGTGCAGTAGTTATGTCCCAGCCTGACACTGTGACAGGCGAAGTCCCAGCCTGACACTGTGATAGGCGAAGTCCCAGCCTGACACTGTGACAGGCGAAGTCCCAGCGCCTCACATCCACAAATAAGAGCTTAACATTGGATGAGCTGTAGTAGCAATGAAGTTGGGAAATTTTGCAGAGGTGGATGTAAGCAATCTGCCATTGGAAAATTTACAGCAACAGAACAGCATGGTGGCCCACTGGTTAGCACTGCTGCCTCAGAGCACCATGGACCCAGAATCAATTGCAGCCTCAGTTGACTGTCTGTGTGGAAATTGTATTTTCTCCCCATGTCTGGTTGGGTTTCCTCTGAGTGCTCCAGATTCCTCCCACAGTCTAAAGATGTGCAGGTTCGGTGGACTGGAAATGGAAAATTGCCTGTAGTGTCCAGGGATGTGCAGGCGAGGTGGATCAACCTTGGTAAAATGTGAGGTGGTAAATAAGGTGTTAGATGACACAAAAATGGGCCAAGTATTTTGACAATGAAGAAGAAGGTCTTGAGTTAGAGGAGTACAGAAATGGATTGTGCCAGGTGGAATTTATTACTGGTAAGTGTGTGGTGGCGCAGTTAGAAGTAGTAACGAGACAAGGGAAAACGCAATGAATGGCAGGTCATTAGGAAGCTCAGAGGAACAGAGGGATTGTGGGATACTTGTCCATAGGTAGCTGGGCAGGTTAATAGGGTAGTTAAGAAGGCATATGGAACACTTGATTTTATCAGTTGAGGCATAGACTATAAGAGCACGGAGGTTATGTTGGAGCTATAGTGAACTTTGGTGAGGCCACAGTTGGGGCATTTTGTGTAGTTCTAGTCACCGCACGAGAAGGAAGGAAGTGATTGCACCAGAGGGGTTGCAGAGGAATTCACCAGGATGTTGCCTGGGCTGGAGCATTATAGTTATGAAGAGAGGCTGGATAAACTTGGGTTAATTTCTTTGGATCAGAAAAGACTGAAATGGGAATATGATTGAGGTGCATAAGATTATGAGGGGCGAGAACATGGTGAACAGAAAGCAGCTGTTTGCCTTAGTTGAAGGGTCACTTTTAAGGTGAAAGACAGACAGAATTGGAGGAAAGATGTTTTCACCTTGGGGCACTGCCTGGGTGGGTATAATTAAGGTGGATATCCTCACAACCTTTAAAAAGTACTTGGATGTGCACTCGAAATGTCATAACATTCAAGGCTATGGGTCTAGTGCTGGAAAGTGGAATGAGTGTAAGTTTAGTATAGTTTTGGCAATATGGATTCAAAGGGCCAAAGGGCCTCCTCTGAACTCTGTGCTTCTTTAGTTATTCAGGATTGTCATTGGAAACTGTTACTTGTGGCTGGATCCAAATGAAATGTCAGAATCTTTTATCACACTTATTGAAACAATTAAAATGCAAGTCTTCAGGCAGTGCCCTTCATTTGCTCTCTAATTGGGGTTTTACAATGTCTGTAATTTTCTTGAACGTTCAGCATGTGTATTGTCTATTTTTAGAAGAGAATAGTCACTTATTGTCACTTGTATGTTAGACAGCTGATGAAAGGATTTGTCCATCTGCTTTCTGTGGAGGGGAGATTTGGTGCTGTTTTAACTTGTATTTTTATTGTCAACACGGTTCATGCTGCCAAATGTTGGTAAACAGAATTGTAAAATATCAGTTCCAATTTAAAAAAAGATATGTTAGAAATTTTTTTATTGAGCAAGGAGGAAGTAACTGTTAATATCTGCAAAGTGAACAGTCAGTATTGGGAATTAAAGCAATTTGCACTACTCACCCTTCCTATAAAGTAGCATTAACCAAAACGCCAGGTCAATGTAACTGTTGGCCATGGTGCTGTTGAGACTCCTTTTGAGTCTAAAGGTTATGATTAAGAGGTTTGCAGGTGACAAAAATTGGTTGGATGGTAAATACTGAGGATAGTTGCAAATTGCGGGAAGATTTTCAGCAGACTGTGCAGCCAGGCACAGGAGTGTCAAATGGAATTCATTGGAAATGTGTAAGGTAACACAGTTGGAGAGGGCTAACATAGCATGGGATTAACACTATAAATGGTAGGACCCTGGAAAGTTTGGATGATCAGAGGGACTTTGCTGTGTATATCCAGATATCTATGAAAGGAGTAAGGCAGGTAGTTAAGGAGACAGATGGGAGACTTTTGTCCTTATTAGCTGAGGAATAGAACACAAGAGCAGGGAGCTTATGCAGAAACGGTATAAATGCTGGTTGAGTAACATCTCGTTCTGGTCACCACATTATTGCAAAGCATGTGATAGCACTGGAGAGTGTGCACAGGCGATTTACCAGATGTTGCCTGGGCTGCAAGATCTGATCTGTGAGGAAAGATTGGAGAGGCTCCGGTTGT